>NW_004524769.1:819665-830223 GCF_000260255.1 Octodon degus | reverse complement strand
CAGCAGAGTGTTTCCAGGAGTGCTGCACGTCTTACAGGTCTGTGTCCATCCACCCAGCCCTCATAAATTCCCTGCAGGCTCTTTGGGATGCTCTGTTTATTCTTGTCTTGTCGACTCCTGCTCAGCCTCTGTACCTCCCCCAGTTAGCCCTTCATTTCTGGAAATTTTCCTGACTTGTTATAAGTCTACAGTCTCTTAGAGCACTACATTTGCTTATGAAATACCATGAGAGTTTTCGCCCAGATATTTTTTAAGAACAATTTTGCCTTGTTGTGAAAACTTAAGCTTCTCAGAAATAATGGAAGCAAGCGTGCTTTAAAAGGTCATGGCTGCTTGCCCAACCGCCTTCCATGGATGGGAATGTGCTCTCTTCCATAGGTGAGGGACTCGAAGCGCAGAGCATTCTGAAGTAAAATGAAGAGAAAGGCTGGGTCCAAGGCTGTGTGCTGGCTGCTGTCACTGCAGTGCCCTCTGCCCACTGAGACAGAGAATCCAGATTTTCCACTTGACCAGATGAAAAGAAGCCTGGAACAGTGACTAGAGTTTGAGGCTGCTTAGCCCCTCGGCACTGTTGAGTATGTGGCTGAATGGGCTGGCAGCAGTCGGGGCTTGTTGGAAGAACCAGGTCACTGGGGAATCTCTTTATGGGATTAAGAGTATCAACTCATTGGCACGGGAGCCTCCTAGGAGATTGGTGGGACATGCTTCTTGGCTTGTCCAGGTGGGTCATGAAAGGGTGACCTTGGGTATTGCAGCTGGCCCTGGAAACTCCCTTCTTGACATGGTTCCCCTCCTCTGCTTCACAGCTTCCCTGAACTCAGGAATTCATGACCTTCTTCTGATGTTCACTGCCTGGGAGCCAGCTGGCCATGAACTAACTCCACTGAAACCATGAGCCACGGTAAACCTCTCGTCCTCTAAGCAATGGGTGGCAGGCACTGTGCCTCAGCAACAGGAACATTGATGACTTCCCCTGGGAACAGTCTGCCTTGCCTTCAGCTCCTTCCCTCTTATGTTGCTTCCTGGCTATGGGAGCTGAGCAGTTTTCTCCTGCTGGACCCTTCATGATGTTTCTATCTTGGAAGCAGGCGACTGTGGCTTGCAACATCTGAAAATGTGAACCAAAATAAATCTCTCCTGACTTGAGTTGTGCAGGCCAGGGATTTGGTCACAGTGACACAAAGCTGAGCACCAGACCGTCGTGGCAGAGGCTGTGGACCTTGACATGCATGCTGTGGCCTTGTGTTTTAATGAGACAAAGACATAACTCCTGTTTCTGTGCAGGTTCAAGAATAAGAGCATTTTGTCCACCAAGAGAGTACAAGATCATGATGAACCAAGGAGGACAAAGAGCAAGAAATAAAGACCTTTTGAGAATGAAGACCACTGAACATAGCAGGTCGGTCAGTAAGGCAGAAGTTCTGTATGCTAACAGCCAGCAGTTACGTAAGATGTAAGCCTTCTTTAGAGGGGCTGCTTCTGGCCTCAACATCTAAGGGTGTTAAAGAGAGACATGGTGCATTTCAGACACACTAGCTATGTCAAAAAATCCAGGCTGGCTGAAACATCCCCATGGTTCCTCAAACTGGAAACCCTCTCCACCTTTTATTTCTTATTTTCAGGAACTTTTATTTTCTGCTATGTGCCAGCATCCCCTGGTTAAGGAAGGGGGTTGCTATGTCATCCTTGCCTTTGAAGAGTAAATTGTCTATTTTAGGAAGCATCTAGAATAGAATCTGATGTGAGGGAGATATTTTAGGAAGCATCAGCAGTGAAGTATGAGGAGTAGATCAGACACAATGAAGTGCAGTGCTGGGACAGAGAAAGGTCTGATCAGCCCTGGTAAGTGGGTCAAGAAGGCTTAAATGGAGTCACTTGGATTGAGTTTAAAGCACTGAAAGACTTTGGTGAGAATACTCAAGACAGAAGAAACTATACTGCAAAGGTATTGTCGCCTTAAACATCAGGGCACTGTCCCAGAAGTTGGGGCAGCTTCTTTCCTATACTGGAAGCTGGGACAAGGAGGCAGGGACATGGGCAGCATCAATGTCTTCCATAACTCCCTAGGAGATAACCTCTTAATATGGACAGGCTTTAAAAAAAACCATTAACACATTTTGTAAGAGAAACTGTGTACTTTAATATATTTTTGAAACAAATGTGAGAAGTCTGGGTAGAAATAGAAACTGTTCAGGGGGACATGCTTAAGAGAAACACAAGTGTCAGCAGCTCTTAGTACACAGGAGTAAGCATGCATTCAGGTAAGAGACTGAGAATTCCATTTTTTTTTTCTTTTCTTTTGCGATTCTGGGGATTGAAGTCAGGACCTTGTGCCTGCCAGGCAAGCACCTTTTCTACTGAGCTATCTCCCAGAGAAGTCCCAGATGTGGTGGGGATGTCACCATGGTGAAACCTAACAGTGGTGGGGAGGGGGAGCAGAATAACCAGGGCGTGTCAGATGCATGTACTTATATGCCAAATAAGTCCTGCTGTTCCGTTTAACTAATAAATGCTAAGTGTTTAAAAGGTGTTTTGAATTCATCATCCAAGCTACAGGCACAACTAAGTAGATGAATCCAATCACCCCGCACTATTTCAACAATTAAACAAGTAACTTTTGAGCATTTGTGGCAAGACAGATGCAATATGTAAGACATACAATAGGGAACAGAAAACTCTTTCCTACTGCTTCGACCATGTCATGAATTGTGTCTAGTTTTCCCCACAAAGCCTCCTGTAAGTTATGGAGTGGACTTCTAGAGTTTGTGATTAACTTGTGATCTGTGGGGATTATGGGTGTAAGTGCTGATGGGATTATGGGTGTGAGTACTGTACCCAGCCTGGGGCAGACAGCCAGAATGCAAGATAAGGGGGACAGGCTTGCTCTCTGGAGCCATCGTTACCTCTACTCCCCCCATTTACTTTTGCACTTTGCTGTTTTCCAACACCATGAACTGTTGCCCTCTGCCATGTGCCACTCTGCCTTGGAACCAGCTGAGTACGGACTGAAACCTCCACTAACTGTGAGCTAAATGAACCTTTCTATCCTTCATTTTTGGTGTCAGGTATTTTGTCCCAGCAATGACAGAAAAGTAACTGAGACAGTCCATGTATTCTGGGGGAAAGAAACAAAATAATTCATGAGGAAGTATGACTAAGAGAGGAAGATAAGTGATTTGGAGAAAAAGAAAGCAGGTAAGGGAGCTAGCAGGTGGGGGGCCTGTGGAAGAGGGAATGATGTTTTTCAACAGTATCAAGAGCAGAGCTCTCCAATAAGGCAGTGCTGGCACAGGCTGGAAGGAAGCAATGGACTAGGATGTGCAGTTTAGGGTGACTATGCTGGATTCCAAATGAATTTAAGGAATGTCTTCTCTAGTGCTATGAGCTACGCTAATGGAATTTTGATTGGCATTGCATTGAGGCTGGGTGACAGTTTTGGAATATGGCCATCTTCACTACACTGGTTCTTTCTCCCCATGAGCAAGGGGTATCTTTCCATTTTCTGATGTCATCCTCAATCTCCACTTTAAGGTTACTGTGATTTTCAATGGGTAGACCTTTTACTTTCTTTGTCAGATTCCTAAAGATTTCACACTTTGCAAGCTTCTGTAAAGAGTACAGTTTCCCTGATTTCTCTCTCTGTTAGTCTGTGGCTTGTGTAAAGGAATGCTATCAACTTTTTGAGTTTATTTTGTATCCAGCCACGTTGCTGAATTTGGTTATTAAATTGGGAAGTCTTTTGGTTGAGTTTTTAGGGTCTACTATGTAGAGTATCATGTCATCTGCAAAAAGTAAAAAATGACAATTTAAATTCTTCCTTTCCTATCTTTTTTCCTTTTACTTCCTTCTCTTGTCTAGTTGCTCTGGCTAATGTTTCCAGAACCATATGGAATAGGTGTCATGATAGTGGACACCCTTATCTTGTTCCTGATTTTAGAGTGGAAGTTTTCAGTTTTCAACCATTTAGTGTGATGTTAGCTGTTGGTTTGTCATAGATAGCTTTTATCAGATTGGGATAAAGACCACCTGATCCAATGTTTGGTGTGGTTATCATGCATGGGTGTTGGACTTCATCAAGTGCTTTCTTCACATCTATTGAGATTAACATGTGATTTTTGTCCTTGATTTTGTTAATATGATGCACTGCATGTATTTGTTTACATAAGTTGAACCATTCTTGCATCTCTGCTTTGAATCTGACTTGGTCATAGTATATAATCTTCTTGATGATTTGCTGCCTTCTGTTTGCCAGTATCATATTGAGGATTTTTGAATCTATGTTCATTAAGGGGATTGGCCTGTACTTTTCTTTTTGGGTTAGGTTCTTCTCTGGTTTTGTAATCAGAGTAATATTTTCTTCCAAGAATGATTTTGAAAGTATTTCTTCCCTTTCAATTTCCTCAAAGTGTTTTACCATTTGTAGCATTAATTCTTTTTTAATTTTTAAATCCTGTAATGATTTATTTGATACACTGTCTCACTACCAAGCTTGGACTCGCAGTGATCCTCCTGTCTCAGCCTCCCAGGTGCTGGGATCAGAGGTGTGCACCACCACACCCAGATTCAGTGGTCAGGTTGACACAGGGCTGGCATGGGATGAGGTGCCAGGAATCAAACCCAGGTGCTTGTTCTTGCCAGACAGACGCTTACACTGCTGAGCTATCTCCCTGGCCCACATTAGTTCTTCTTAAATTTCTTGTAGAATTTAACAGTGAATTCAGCAGGGCCTAAGCTTTTTTATGTTTGTTGTAAATTTTTAATTACACTTTGATACTGGGTTATTTATAAATTTTATCTTCTTGATTTAGTTTTGACAATTTGATTGCGTCTAGGAATCTAGGAATTTTATTCTGTGCTTTCTATAGTTTTGGAATATAGTTCTTGTAGTAAGTATTGATGAGCTTCTGGATTTCTTCAAGATCCATTGTGATTTTCCCCTTTGCATTCCTCGTTGCTTGGATTTGTGTTTTTCTTTAACTAGAAGAGACCTAGTAGAGCAAAAGTAATACTGGGCAACAAAGGCAAGTCAGGGAGCACTGCAAAGCCCTTATCTAAAATTATAATACAAAGCTACTGTGATAAAATCAGTATGGTGTTCGGAAAAAAAAAACAACAACAGACCTTAGGAACAGAGAAACAGAATAGAAGATTTCAAAACACTGTGAAACCCACTGAGCCACCTCATCTTTACAAAGGAGCCAAAGAGTTTCACTGGAATAGAAACAGTCTCTTCAGTGAATGGTGCTGGAACAACTGGCTATCTATATACAGGAGACTAAAACTAGACCCATGCCTATCAAAATGCAATAAACTAAAATCAAAATGGATCAAAGATGTAACTATTAAAACAGAAACTATGAATTTACTGGAAGAGAAAATAGGCAGAAATCTTGAAAATATAGGTGTAGGCAGGGATTTCATGAACAAAACACAGATTACACAGGAAATAGAACAAAGAATCAACAAATGGGATCTTACCTTATGCAGTGGTCGATACATTGTGTCAACTTGGCTTCATCACCTGGTGGTTCCATACTCTGGGCTGTGAGGACCCTGCCCCAGAGTAACTCAGCACAAAAAGTGGATATAAAGGGGTTTAGGAAGGATTAGGCAATCCACTTCCTCAGAGCAACTTCCGCCTTCACCGTCAGCTTGGACTTCATCTCCTGGCTTCCAGCGCAGACTCTTCAGCCTCCATCTTGGATTCTTCAGCTTTCTGTTGCAGATTCTACAGCCTTCTATTGCAGACCCAACGGCCAACCATTAAAGACCACTAGAGAGTGTCAGAGACTGTTAGAGATGGAACACTGCAGTGAGCCTCAGACCTTGGGACTGAAGCCTTCAGTCTGTGGTGTGCGTACTCTCCCAGTACACTTCCTCATCTGACTCTGACTGGTACTTCTTGTGTTATATCTGTTTTTTACATTATATTTGTTCCTCTAGGAAAGCCGTGACTAAAACAGAATTTGGTGCCAGAGAAATGGGGTCATTGCTATGGCTAAACCTGACCATGTGGACTGCAATCTTTTGGGAATGGCTTACAGGGAAAGATAGAAAAGGTTTAAAGATATCACCTACAAGAGAAGCACTGGAACAGCTTCAGCTTCTGTAGAGGAGATTCTGGTCAGAGCTCAGAGCAGGAGGCTGGTAGAAATCCTGCCTGAAGGACTAGTCTTGGGAGGTTTCTGCTGGGAAGAAGGACTGCATTGGTTGTTGGACTCCAGATCATTTGTGTTTTGGCTTGGCAGAAAGTTTGTCTGAATTTTTCCCTGTCCAGAGACTTTCCCTGAGACTGAGATTAAGCATGGCAGACTGATTAATCTTTCAAAGTTATCTCAAAGCAGTCAAATATTGGGACAATGGCCTGGCTATTATTGGGGGCCTTTAGGCAAATATATGTTGAGAATGAAGAGCAAAGAGCCCAGCAGAGTGATTTTAAATATTGTGTTTGGCCAAAAAGAAAGTGCCAGGATGGCTATAGACTGCAGTGATAAAGCTGAGATCTCCACTGACAGGAGGAGCAGGAGAGTAGAAAAAATGTCCTGAGTGCATCACAGGGGGTGGCAGGTTCTTAGCCTTTGCAGCCTCAGAATCTCAAGGGTGAGGGACTTTGCTTTACGGAGAAAGCCACAGATTCCCATGTTCCAGAGTGGAGGCAGCAGACACAGCACATTCCAGAATGGCGCTAGTGGAGAATTTGCTCCTTAGGATCAGGGTCAGAGTGCTCAGCGATCCAGGCCCTCGACCCCTACAGCCAAGAGTGAAGGAAGCCTGGCTGCTGCTCCAGCTGGCAGCAGACCTTGGCATCATCCACGTGGCGCTGGTTTTAGGCACATGAAGAATGCAGGAGTTCTGAGGTTAAGAAGGCTTTCACCTTGATTTCAGAAGAAGGCCTGGGAGGCCAGGCAGTGTGCCCGAGAGGGCAGTGTGTGAAGCTGGGAGTGAGAAGCCTATTTAGTGGAAACCCCAGAAATTTGAAAAAGAACGTGGATCATCTAAGGGAAACTGCAAAGTGGGAGCAAAGCCAGCCTAAGAGAGAAGCCCTGGGAGCCACGACTACCAGAAGTGCCATAAGGGTGGAGCCACATGGAGCACACAATTTGCCACAGATTGCCTCAGATGTTCTACAGGGAATGATAGAACTTAATGTTTACCCTGCTGGATTTTGGACTTGTTTTGGCCCCAATGATTTTTATTCTCCTGTGTATACCTTTAGAATGACAAGGCTAGTCTTCTGCCTTTGAATGTTGGATGTATTTAACTTTTTATTTGTACAGGGGCTCACAATTGCCTTGGAACTTGGAGGAAACTTGGGGCTTGGACTTTTCAGCAATGCTGACTGTTGGGACTCTGCAAACTCTGAGAGATAGACTAAAATGCCTTTTGCACAAAGGGATGTACATGAGAATTTGGGGACCCAGGGGCACAATGTTATGGTTTGTGTCTAGTTGTCCCCCCTAAACTTCATGTAAGTCATGGGGCCGACGTGGCTTGGAAGGGCGGGGCCAGAGGACCAGGGTGGAGCTCAAGAGGCAGGGCCAGAGAGATGCAAACTGTTAAACTAACAACACATGCTGTACCCCAGAGCAGCAGCCTCCCTCAGAGATGTGGAGCCAGTCATCCTGGACACGGTGGCACCGCAGCCTCTCCTCCAGACCCTGTAGTGTGGGGTGGTGGTGTCCGTGATTGAGGCTGCCTCAAGCAGAGAGGACATGTTTGGTGAAGATGGAGGCACCGACCCTGTCTCCTGAGCAAATAAGGCTCTGAGGTCTTGCTATGCAACTCAGGCTATTTTAAACTATGAAACCTCCAGTGACGGTGAGCTAAATAAACCTTTCCTTGCTTCATTTTGAGTGTCGGGTATTTGTCCCAGCAATAAGAGAAGAGTAACTGAGACAGACTTTGGTACCAGGAGTGGGGTTAGAGAAACGGAATATAGTATTGGTGTTTTTTAATGGCTTTAAGAGTTCCTGGAATTGGCTTCAAGATTTGATAAGACATAAAGACACCATAGACTCTTCTTGTATTAAGAAGCATATTGATATTCGTTGGCATGAGGTTTTTAAGCTAACATGACATATAGATCCATTTGATTATCCTAATTCACCATTTTTGAGATGTGGGAAATTTAGAGATTTCCATGTAGGAAAATTTTGAATCTCTTTGGTGGAGTTGGGAATATTATGATGCTGGTTGGTTAGTCTTAGCCTCAGTGGACAAACTTATGAATGAAAATAAGGAGCTCGAAGATACAATTTTCTGCCTCCAGACTCAGATAAAAATTTAAAAGTTTCTAAATGTATCCTCAGCCTCGAAAGGTATCTGAAACAAAGGTGAGGGCATTGATTGGAAAAGAATGGGATCCTGTGAATTGGAATGGATATGTGTGGGAGGATCCTGAGCAGGCTGAAGATGTTGAGTTTTTAGATACTAATTTAGATAATGTTGAGATTATTTTGCCTGCGTACAAGATTTCCTCACCCACTTTGTTAGAGGAATCACTGCCTTCACCTTCTGCCATGTTAGTGTCTCCTAATATATATGGAGAAACCAATCCTGCATGGAACAAACAGGATAATGGTAGGACTCCTCAGGACCCACCCTCACCACCCATTTTTGCCTCTAGGCCCATAACCAGGCTTCAGTCACAGAAGTTGCCTAAAGGTGAAGTAGATAATGTGATCCATGAGGAGATCTGTTATTCTCCCAAAGACCTTCTTGAGTTTTCTAACTCTTATAAGCAGGGGCCTAATGAGGAAGCTCGGGAATGGATTTTATGAGTGTGGGACAATGGCAAAATATACATCTAGATCAAGCTGTTTGTTGATATGGGCCCATTAAGTAGGGATTCTGAATTTAATGTTGTGGCTTGTGGAGTAAAGAAAGGTGTTAATAGTCTATTTTGCTGATCGGCAGAAGTGTGACTCAAAAGATGGCCCACAGTGAATGAGTTAGAGATGCCTGATCTTCCATGATTTACTATTGATGAAGGGATTCAGAGCCTTAGGGAAATGGGAATGCTGGAGTGGATCTGTTGCGTTAAACCTAATCCTCCACATTTGGAAGATCCTGAAAACATACCCTTTACTAACACCTTGAGAAACAGATTTGTGAGGGGAGCACCAGCATCCCTGAAGAGCCCTGTAGTTGCCCTTTTTTGTATTCCAGACCTTATAATGGGGACTGCAGTTATTCAAATAGGAAATTTAAGGGCCATGGGCTTGCTTGGATCCCAGAATGGCAGAGCTCAAGTGGCAGCACTTAATTGCCATGGACAGTAGAAGTGGAACAATGACCAGAATAATGTAACATATACAGACCTATGGCATTAGCTGATTAGCCATGGTGTTCCCAAAAGTGAAGTAGAAAGGAAGCCTACAAAATTTTTGCTAGATTTGTATAAACAAAAGAATTTAGGGGCAAAAGAACAGCTATCTACTTCAAATCATGGTAATAGACAAACATGGCCACTCAACCAGTTCCCAGATTTGAGCCAGTTTACAGACCCAGAACCCCTTGAATGAGGGGGAGACCAGGTTTCCTTGGGGAAGGATCCTAATGTCCCTAGAATTTGTATAGTCAGTCTTTCTCCTATCCTGTCCAAGAGGGACCTAAGGCCTTTTGCCCAAGTGATTGTACTTTGGGGAAAGGGGATATTTCAGGGACTACTGGACACTGGTTCTGAACTGACACTGATTCCAGGGGATCCAAAACACCATAGTGGCCCTCCAGTAAAAGTAGGAGTCTATGGAGGGCAGGTGATCAATGGAGTTTTAGCAAAGGTCTGAGTCACAGTGGGTCCAATAGGCCCTTGACCCCATCCTGTAGTTACTGCCCCTGTTCCAGAGTGTACAATTGGAATCAACATACTCAGCACTTGGCAGAAGCCTCACATTGGTGCCCTAACCTGCCATGTGAGGGCTGTTATGGTTGGAAAGGCCAAATGGAAGCCCTTAGAGTTGCTCTTGCCTGGTCAAATAGTGAACCAAAAGCAGCATCGTATTCCTGGAGGGATTGCAGACATTAGTGCCAGCATCAAGGACTTGAAGGATGCAGGGTGGTGGCCCCCACCACATCCCATTTAATTATCCCATTTGTTCTGTGCAGAAGATGGTGGATCTTGGAGAACAATAGTAGATTACTGTAAACGGACCCAGGTGGTGACTCCAGTTGCAGCTGTGGTGCCAGATGTGTTTTCCTTTCCTGAGCAGATCAACACATCCCCTGGCAGTGGGGATGCGGCTGTTGATTTGGAAATGCCTTCTTCATACCTATCCATATGGACCATCAGAAACAGTTTGCTTTCACTTGGCAGGGCCAGCAATACACCTTCACTGCCTCCATCTTCACCAAACATGTCCTCTCTGCTCGAGGCGGCCTCAATCACGGACACCGCCACCCCACACTATAGGGTCTGGAGGAGAGGCTGCGGTGCCACCGTGTCCAGGATGACTGGCTCCACATCTCTGAAAGAGGATGCTAGCCTGGGGGACGGCACATGCTGTCAGTTTAACAGTTCTCTCCTCTCTGGCCCCGCCCCTCAAGCCCCTCCCTGGTC
>NW_004524769.1:817483-819329 GCF_000260255.1 Octodon degus | reverse complement strand
GTCCTCTGGCCCCGCCCCTCAAGCCCCCCTGGTCCTCTGGCCCCGCCCCTCAAGCCACTCACTGCTCAAGCTGCATCTGCCCCATGACTTACATGAGTCTTTGGGGGACAGTTAGACACAAACCATAACACCTTATTAACAAGTTTTTGCACTACAAAAGAAGTTACCAACAGAGTAAAAAGACAACCAACAGAATGAAAAAAATTACATTCAGTTGTCCTTTAGACAAAGGACTTCTATCTAGAACATATGAGGAGTTGAAAAAATTCAGGTTCTCAAAATTCAAAGGCCCAACCCCAAAGTGGACATCTGAGATAAACACACACTTCTCAAACGAACAAATACGAATGGCAAATAAATGCATGAGAAAATGTTCAGCATCACTGGTCGCTTGAGAAATGCAAATTACAGTAGTGCTGAGATTCTACCCTACCCCAAAGAGTGGCTGTCCTCGGAAATCAGCCAATAGCAAACATCGGAGAAGCTGTAAGGTAAAAGGCACCTTTCTCCACTGCCAGTGGGAGCGCGGGCTGTGCAATTCCTGAGGCAATCAGTGTGAAGTTGCCTTTAGGAACTACGAATAGAGGTCACACTCAACCCAGGTGTCTTCCCGGCAGGACTAAAGCATCACGCCACAGCAATATATGTGCACCCATGCTTATAGCAGCACGATTTGTCATGGCTAAATCTTGGAAATAACCCAAATACCCATCCACTGAGGAGTGCATAAAAAGGTGTTTAATACCACGGAGTACTGCTCAGCCACAAAAAGGACAAGCTTGAGACATTTATAGGCAAATGTCTGCACCTGAAGAGCATACTCGTAACTGAAATAAATCATAGGTACATCTGTAAACATCATATTATCACTAGTGTCAGAAACTGAAAGAGTAAATAAGATCCAAAATGTACAACAGATATTGTGAGTTGGAAGGGCTGGCCAAATGGCTCAGTGGATTAAAGCACCTGCAAGCAGGCACAGGGGTCAGGGGTTCAATCCTCAGACCTGGTCCCACCCCCAGGGCATGCTGAGACAGCGATTGAGACTGGGCATGGTGTCGCGCCCCTGGAATCCCAGCACTTGGGAGGCTGTACACAGGAGAACCACTACAAGTCTGATCTAGTAGTGAGATCCTGAACACCCTGTAAACCATTCCCTAAACACACACACACACACACACACACACACACACACACACACACACGACATTGTGAGTTGGGAAGAAACTGTTTAAAAGAAAATAGAAACTGAGATGGAGGGAAGGAGAAAGAAAGGAAAAGAAAAAACAATACGTGTATATCTGAGATAGGTAAGATGGCTGTACTGCTAGTCCCTAATTTCACTGAAAAGAAAGGCTTGAGCCAGCATTGTTTAGACAGAATATCTATATCTTGTAGTCTGAATAATTACTGTGAAGATAACAGCATGCAATGTATTAATTATTGTTACTGTTGAATTGTTATTCATATTTTCCTTTCCCTTTAAAATCATAGAAAAGAGTGCCTGAGAGAATCAAGAGGAAGTCTGTGCGGCTGGAAGGACTGGCACAGAGCAAGGATGGCAAAGGTGAGCCCAAGCGGGAAGGCCCAGCACAGGCGGAGCAGGTGGCCTGGACAGTTTTCACTCACGACCCTGTCCTGTCCCCAAGTAATGCCAACTGGGGTAGTAAACAGTGTGACCATCCTGCTCACTGGCGAGTTTAAGGAGCTTGTTTTCAAGTCTGAATGAGGCCCGAAGTGACTGGCCCACTTGCAGCACAGTGAGGACGTGATCTAGCCCACAACTGAGAGAGAGCTGCAGCTTCTGGGGTTACAGCTGGGGCCTGGGGAGGCAGTGAGATGGATG
>NW_004524769.1:806258-816538 GCF_000260255.1 Octodon degus | reverse complement strand
CGGTGTGGGCAAGTCAGGAGGGAAGACAGGAGGACTCTCGGATTCTGCTCAGTGTGATGAGGAGGACTTGGTGGTGGACAGGATTCGGACTGTGACATACTCAGACCCCCTCAGGTGTGCTCCTCTCCTCTCTGCGTATGCTTGACTTTTTACCTAAGAAATGAGATGAATTTTCTTTTTATCATTAAAATTTTCAAATCTAGAAAAAAACCTGCAAGGTTCATATAAATACATCTATAAACCTTTCACTCTTCTCCCCAAAGAATGCCTCCAAGACCTGGACCTGCACTAAGTAAGTTAGCACCTCGTCTCTCCAAAAAGTGAATCACCCTCAGTGCTGGAGAGAAATTTCTGAAGCTTGAAAACCCCCAGAAAGCTAGCAATACTGTCAGAGTTCCTTATTCCTCACCTCAGACTCTGTCTTAAACACAGAATCATTTAGCAGAAGCAAAAAATATATGTTTGCTAGAATCCTAACAACAGCACACAGAAAAAAAGAAAATGTAAGTGATGGAAATGCTCACCCCCGAGAGAGAGTTCTGTGAATTATGACAGAGTAATAAGAAACGAGCAATCAGGTCCTATACATGGAATTACATAAAGACGTGGGAAATTATACAAATGACAGATTAAGTGAAATGCCACACTATAGAGTAAGTGTATTTCTGTTGCCATATTACAAATGTCGATGCGTATGCCTGCTAATATAAAAATAAAAATACTTATGAAATGGTAAGGTTTTCCAAAATGCTGCCTTTTATTATTTGATAGAGGATCTACAGGGTCTTGCTACACAGATTGGGCTCCAGTGATCCTTCTGTTTCCAGGCTCCCAAGTGCTGGGACTACAGGTGCGCACCACCACACCGGGCCTCAATCGCTGTCTCAGCAGCCCCCGGGCCAGGGCCAGCACGGCAAGCCAGGGGATCGAACCCTGGTCCTTGAGCACGTCAGGGTGTGCGCGTCCGGGTGAGCACACGCTCGTGGGGGTGTGTGTGCGCGTGCGCGCGTACGTGTATGTGTGTGTGTTGCTGAGGAATGAATCCAGAGCTGCACTGGTGCTGGGCGAGGGCGCCACCACTCAGCCGGCACCGCCCCAGGCAGCAATTCTGAACACCTGTCAGGGGGTCATGGGGCCGCTGATGGGGCAACCTTGCATCCCAGAGGGCTCCCTTTCCAAGCTCCTCAGAAGGATCCAGGACACAGGCTGTCTGGGCATACCTGGGGCCCTTTCAGAGAATCCATGAGCTCCACCTTCTGTTTGTAATTACACGTTTGTTTGCCTTTTTCATACCTACATTTTCATGTAGTAGTTGAAGGCAAATGTGAGAATCCTGCTGTCTTCTAGGAAGTCATGCATTAAACAGATTTGCAAAAATGTATTAATACAAATCTTATCTCTAATTGGCTTTTCTTTGGGAAAATAGATCATTTTAGTTAATATATATTTATTATTGTTCACTTAAAATGAGTTAAAAATGCTTCAACGTTTTAAATTTAATTTTTAACACAGCAAATATCAACAGATATAACCACCTTCAAGCAAAATTTTGGGGTTCTCAGTAATTTTGAGGAGCAGAGAGGAGGCCCAAAGGAACTTCTCTGGGCTCTGTGGCCCTGGGATGGCGCCCTGCGGCGGTGCCCTGCCTTAGCTGTTCGCTTGTCCTGGCGGGGAGACCGCGCAGGGCTGCGGGGCTGCGCCCGCTCTTGGCCAGTGGCCGCCCGCTTCCAGAGCGCCCCCTTCTTGGTTCCTCGCCGCAGAGCGCCCCGCACCCTTCCAGCATCCGGCCGAATGCCCTGTCCTCCTTGCTGCCTGGCTGCTAAGCCCAATCCCCCCCGCAAGGCTTCTCCATGGACTCTACACTCTTCTCAAGGCAAGAAGGGCTACCCAAAATAAACCAGTGTCTGTTTTGTCTGCCTCTCCTGACCGCAGTATAAACACCATTAGAGCGTAATCCTGTTTGTCTCTCTTTTGACTGTGTTCCCAGCAACCAGATCAGCGCTGTGAGTGCACAAGGGCGCGCTGCACTTCAGGAAGAACCAGCTGCGCCTCCTCCAGCCTCGCCGGCGCTGCAGTCCGGCTCCTCCTGGCCTCCCTCCACGCTCCCTCCGGGCCGGATCCCCGGCTCCTCTCACCCCAGGGCCTTCTTCGCCCCTTTATCACCACTTTCACCGCGTCACAGCTCTGCACCAGCCTGTCGTGCTACGCAGTTTTCCATCACGTTTGCGCCAACACAATTCACGTTTCCTGTCCCCCTGTAGCGCCACGATCGCCTTCTTCTGCGAAGATCAGCATCTCCGATCCCCCCTCTTCAAGCTGCGCCCTCCTCGCCCTTGCTGCCTCAGTCCCTGGCAGGCTTTCCCACCGCGGCGTTCTGCTGGAGCGCGCGAGAGCCGCTCACAGAGGCCCGGCTACGTCCTCGGCCTTCTCACTACTCGCAGCCTACTCGGAGCAGCGCTGTGGCCGATTCTGGATTCCTGGACTCTGTACCACCCCGTTATCTCCAGGACGGACACAGCCTCATCACTCTCGTTGTTTGTCTAAACTGTGATGTCAAGGAAGGTTCCGGGTCTCGGAGAGAAGAATGCCATGGCCAATTAGTAACGTCTGCCAGCCGGCCCAGGGAGAGAGAACGCAACTTAGTTGGCCATTGCTAGCCCATCCCTGGACACTAGTCTGTATAATCTCACATGAGGCTAATGTAATCCCACAGTCCCACTGCCCAGTCTCTTCTTAGTGCAGGTACATGGGGTGCATGGAAGTTAGAAAACGCCCTGATCGGTACCTCTGCCCACTCCCAACTGCAACTCAGAGCCCAGAAGGCCCTCTGGCCTGCATCATCTCTCCACCTCCAACTCCCTCCTTGCTGGTGAAGGAGGAACAGGCTCCTCAGGAGGTGTCAGCGGCCTCGCTCTCCTTCCTGCCCAAGCCTGCATCGGGAACACAGCCATGCCAGCCCGGCCAGGAGCCCCTTGGCTCCCAACACATCTAGTACTTTGTCATACCCAGACTCACAGTCTACACAGTAAGTTCCCCGACCCTGGAGCTTCTCTCTGAACATCGCCACCACTGCCACACTGTGCACCAGCGACAGAACTGTATCAAAGTAGGTGGGCTGCAAGCACAACCATGCTGCTGCCTACAATTTGGAAAATTCTGGAGCCCTGAGTCCTGGCACGATAGGGAACATGACCACGATCTGTAACTGTCTCCCTTTGCCACATTTCCAAATGTACCCCCACACTCATTTTGTGTGAGATGCCACCAGATATTTAGTACTAACAACCATCTTGGTATGAAGATTTCACTAGAAGTGAAAGCCACAAAAATAAACATTTGTCAAGGGACAAAATATCAGGAAAGCTCTAGATGCCATCAGTCAGAGCATTAGACCTGAAACTGTATCAACCTGATTTCTTGGTTGTTATACTGTCTGGAAAAATCCACAACATTTCAGCGTACCTTTGGTGGCTGGCTCCTGATCCTGGTGTCTCCCGGGTCCAGCTGCTTCAACCGTGTAAGCAGCAAGTGGAGAGAGAAATGCCTTTAATTTTTCCTCCAGCTTTAAAGTTCATGCTCCATCATCTAAATTGATATTTTAAGTATTGCGCCTGTGAAATGAAGTTGTTTCAATTAATATTTCATACAGAAAGTGTTTCACGATGAAAGGCCGAGCCTAGAAGGCAGGACTGTGGAGGGAGCACTGGGCTATTTGGAAGTGTGTGCTTTAATTAGCCTACCTGCCTACACTTTTGGAAAACAGTTCATAATTGCAGAATTGGGCAAGATTGGATGCGATCACCCTTCCAACTGGCACTCAGTGCATTTTTGGCCCAGCATCGTGCCTCTTACAGTTCTACCCTCCTCTCATTCCAAATGCAACTTTAAAAGCAGCAAAGCCAGAGCTGCCAATACAGATTTTCTCATCAACAGATAAACCTTAAAGGACCGTTCTCGGCCCTCCGTGTGTTCAAGTCCTTATCTCTACCTGGGCTGTCTTTCCTTCAGTCCTTTATAGTGAGACCCGCCTGAAAGACTCACCCATCCTCTAGAAAGACCGCCCCCCAGGGACTGTCCTTCCCTGCCCTCTGGAGGTCTGGACACTCCCTGGGGGAAGGGCCCCTTTCCTAGGAAAACAAAGCTGAGGTCCACTGCCTTCTCTTTTGAAAGGTAACCTGATCTTCTCACCCTTTGCGGAGTGCAGCTCACCTTTGTCCTCTTGCGGCTCCCTCTGCCTGAAGCAGCACCTCCCCAACTGTGGGCACAGCTAAATTCTTATCGCTCACATCTCAACCCACGCCTCACTATCTCCACGAGGCCTTTGCTGATCCCCACCTCCCCAACAACTGCCACCCTCCGTTACTCCTTATTTGCTCCCAAATTAGCTTCAGCAATTACATCATGCCTGGAATCCATGTTCCAATCTTTCTCATCTGTTCCACAGTGTAAGTACACAAGGACAAGGTTCTGTCTGTGCTCACCAACTCAGCGGCATCCTGAGCACCCAGAGCGAGGCCTGTCACCAGGAGGTTCTCAGGGACTACTATTTAGTGGATAAATGGAAGATGGAAAGGGAAGACAGGGAATCATGGGGTGGATCCATCTAACATGCCTGGCTTCTCCTTGAGCAGCCCAGTCTTGGTTACTGTTGCCACCACCCCTGTGATGCAGGGTGGCACTGTGTGGAGATAGGTTTAAATTCATTCCCTTCTACTTGCCAGCTCTAGAATGTGAGCAAGCCCCCAGCAGCATCGAACCTGATTCTTTATCTAGCAAATACTTCTGTAGGTGACAGTGAGGATAGAGTGAGCTCATGTCTAGAAAGGGGCACGATGGTTTCTCGATAAATATTAATTGCCTTCCATCTCTGCTCGCCACGTCTCAGTGCGCCAGTGTTCCCTTCACACTCTGACTCTAGTGTGGGCATGAACATCTTCCTTGGCGCCCCTTAGCACACCCGAGACAGGCTGGCACTTCACTAATTGCTACAAGGAAAACAAAAGGTGATTAAATATAGAAAACAGTGAGCACATACAGCAGCCTGGGCTCTCCAGAGCAGGGCTGAGCTTCTGCTGCAGACTCGGCGGCCCTGCTCGCTCCCAAAAGGCTCCGAAGGGCGGGGATCCTACGGACAGACGCCTGCTTTGGTCTTTTCTGTCCTTCACTTATTCATGTGGGTGGCTTCTGACTATCAAGTTTGAGGGCAGACCCCTTAGTCGGTAGGCTACATGAGATTTTGAACAAAATGGAATCCCCAGGGCACAGGAACCCAAGGCAGGAGCGTGCAGCGGTGGTCCTTGGGGGAGGAAGTTAATTTCAGGTTTTCAGATTTTCAGGCACATATGGGAGGGGAGAGGAACAAGATACCACTTAAATTGAACAAGAGCTCTAACTGCTGTCTTTCCTTCTTTATCCTGCTGTCTTTCTTTCTCTCATTCTTAAAAACAAAAATCTGAAATCAGTGGCATGTCTTAACAAATTAGCACAAGGTACAAGTCAAATTCTCAAACCAAGGGCCTGTGCTGTGTGCGGAGAAGGCCTTGCAAGCCTACCAGGGAGAAGCTGCCCAGAACTAAGGGCCAAGGCTCACTCTGACTGAGGGATGAGAGGTGCCCTAACCAACCACTGCTGCTCTGCCATATGTAGATGGCACCAAAATTACACGATGGCATGGAGCACGGAGGAAAGCACAGTGCCAGGACAGGGCTGGAGCTGAAAGGAGGGAAACCGACAGAAGGAGATGCTCAAGACCCCAAGGAGATTAGGGAGCCTCGGAGCTACCTGCTCATAGCGTAGGGGTTCCTTGCACGATTCCTGGCAGAGAGGAGGCACCAAGCAATCAGAGCAGGCACCTCCTGAACCTTTCGCCATGCCAAGCACACGTCGTCCTCTGCGCCTTGGCCTCGAGGAACTTCAGGAGGCCAGAAGAGGGCTGCAGGTGGCCAGGCTGCTGGTCGGCATGGTCACAGGAGGAACTAAGCACACTACCACCCCTAGAAAAGAAGCATTTGCACAATTTAACAACCACTATGGTGGCATCACTCTTCCACTGGAGATTGTCAGAACTGCTCCCCCACTTCTGAGAAGGTGTCTCTGGCCACTAGTCTCCAGAACAGGCTCTAACTTATCCTGAGCCTGCCGGCTGAGACTTGCTCCTTCTGGTGCGAAGTCGTCTTGTGCAGAGTATGTACGTTGATTTGTGACAGACGTCTACTGCCTCTGGGGCTGGGAGAGAGGTCAGAAGATGGGGCTGGAAGCTTCTCCTCTGTTCCACAGCTCCCTTCCTACTCCACAGGGGTAGTGAGATCAACATCTCCACTCCGGAAGTTCCAGGAAAAGGGACCCAGAGACACATCAACACAACCGTCACGTCAGGCACGATCTGGGAAAGAATGTCACACCAGAGGCGCTCAGCAACAGAGAAGGCCATCTGCTCATTCCGTGTTCACTTGTCTTCAGCACCTTCCATGGGACAGGTGTTCCGCTTTGCAGAGGCCTTTATAATGACAATAAAAGCAAACGCTAGCTTTCACTTATGGACTATTTCCATTGCTCAAATCTGTGCTGTATATTTGAAGCACATGCTCCCACGTGGCCTTCAAAGCTTCGCAGCAAGAGGATGCTCTTTTGCCCATTTTACAGGCTCACTGTCTGGGATTTAGCTGCACAGGCAGCTTGGTAGAACATGCCCTGATGGTAAGTGGCAGAGCTAGGGTTTAAACCAGGGTCCCTCCAACTTAAAAACCCACTTTACAGGGATTTGTCCTCTAATAAATATGAAAGCCTCATCTCTGGGGAACAATAGTGCAGAGAGCTGAGCGCTCCCACAGAGAAGGTGGGAGGCTTCTCGGACCCCGAACAGCAGCCTGGGGCAGCAAGGAAGGCTGCTCAGGGGGACACAGAGCGGGTGGCACCTCAGTGCCCTCATCCCCAACGGTTCCCCAATCATCCCCAGACCACAAACTCAGCAACTGCAGAGACCAGCTAATGTCCTTAAACATACCAGAGGCAAAGCGCCTCAGAAGTAATCACACCATTGGAGCTCCAGCAGATTACCAGCGAGACAAGGGAAGGGGGAAATGCAAATTTCAACGAACAGCTTAAAAGTGTAATGGGGCGCGCGGAGAGCCTCCCGATTGTCATCACGAGCCTGTCAGGGTGAGCGATGCCGCGGAGCATGGGTCTGCTGGAATCTGATCTGTCTTGTCAAAGAGACAAGCTGGCTGCCATCAGGTAGCGTAGTGCCGCCTGATACCCTAAAGGAAAGGGAGGCAGGAGCAGCCCTCAGGGACGGTGACAGAGTCACGAGCTGCTGAGCTTCTGATGGCCCTAAGCGAAGGACTCGCCTGGGGAGGCTGATGTTTCCCCTCCACAGGCAGGGAGCCCTAAGAACAGATGGCAGAAGTGGCTGCCGCGAGGTGACAGCGGAGGGGAGTGGACTGCAAAAGGCCAGCGGAAACACTGACAGGAACCCAGGATTGGGGGGCAGATTTGCTTGTGTCAACAGGCAGGATCCGGATCAGTCCCCAAATGCCAGGCCCTGAAGGCTCAGGGAGGGAGGTTTTCATGGGGTTGCGAAGGGGAAGGAGAGAAGTAGAGCACTCGGCTGTCTTTGGTTGGCTCTTACGATATGCAGCGCAGTGACCGGCTGTGCATCACACACACCAGCACTTTCTAAGAGTCAGAAGGAACTAGAACTACAATAGAAATGGTTACCTGGGTGTCATAGCTTGAGGTTTTGCAAGGAACAATATAGTACAAGACATATTTTATAATATTATTTTATAATAAATTACCCAAAGAATCATATACAAGGAATGCAGGAAATCTATCCACACATTATAGGCCAGATCCTAATATTCTGCTTAAGTCCAGCTGAAAATCTAGAGTCCACAACAAAATCTCATGTAGGCTTGCTTCAAGGATCTTCACTGGAAAGGCCCGAAGGTCAGTGGTGGAAGCTAGAACACGTACACCAGCCGGATGAAGGATTGGAGCTAGCAGGCTGAGGAATCTGTACTGCAGCCAGGAAGCAACGCTCAAGGTAAGGATAAGAGCTCCCCTAAAGACACCACAGCCTTCCTCAGCACAGTGAGGCCCCGAGCTCCTCCAGGGATGAGGAAAGCTGAGTTCCCACCAGGAAAGCCAGCGCGACGAGCTTCTCCACGGGTTGGGCAGTGCACCATCTCTCCCTCCAGAGCCAGAAAGCAATATTCAAGGTGAGGACCAGAGCTCCCTGCAAATGAACCATAGCCATTCTCAGAGACAAAGAAGGTCCTGCCTCCTCCAGTATAAGAATAGCCGAGGTCACTAGGAAAGCCAGCATGACAAGGTCCTCCAGCAGAGCAGCCCAAGAGAGAGCCAGCATCTTCCAGCAGCTCAGTGGCTTCTCTAAGCAGCAACCCTAAGAGCCTCCCAACAGCTTCTCTAGTTCTGCCTCCTGTGCTTCTGGCAGCAACTCCCAGGTTGGCCTCCTGCACCCAGCACAGCTCTAGTGCAATTCAGTTGGCTGTAGCAAGTTGACTACCAGTCAGCCGTCCACCACAATGGGCGTGTGAGAAACTGAAGTGTTCAGCTTGCGTGGGGGAGGGGGGCATCTTCTGTTGCAGCCTGAGGCCAAGGCTGGGTCCCTGCCCAGCTCTCTGCTAGTCAGTGCTGATCTTGGGCCATTTCCTCCTTCTTGCAGGATCCGTGCTGACCTCCCCAGCACCCCTCCAGGGAGCTCTCAGGCCTCCGCCTCAGACTGCATCCTTGGCTCCTTCCTGGTGTGCTGCAGCTCCAGCTTCCTGCCCTGTGCAGCTCCAGGGTCCTCCAGCTGTCCAGGGTGAAGATGGCTCCTGTAGGCCATGCAGCCCCCAAGCCTCCTCCCAAGTCTCCTGTGGAGAGTCAGAAAAAATATGTCTCCCTTTTTCAGGAAAGATAGCTCATCTGGAAAATCATAGAAGAAATAAATGAACAAGCAAATTTAAAACCACTTTCCATTGCAACAGAAAATAAATCCAAGCTCCAGAACCCTACCAGGATTCCACAAAAGCAGTCAAGGTGATAACTTCTTCCTTTCCAATGTCTAGATGCACGTTCTTCACTCCAGGGAGACAGAACTTTGCGTTACAGTCTGACCACTTGGAGGAGCATGACTGGGGTGAATTTGCTGCGGCCAGCAGAACAGAGTGAGTCATGGGATGAAGCGCTGTCCTCCAGGACGGCCAGTTGGCCAAGACACCACTCGGCCAAATGAAAGAAGAGTGGTAGGTACAGCCCAGAAGGGCGCTGGCTCCTCCCTCCAGCTACTCTCTGGAGAAGGGCTCCCGAAGTATCTCTGCATGGCTAGCTGATCAGCATTCAGGTCAATCGATGGAACCCCAGGGTTAACTGTCCAGCACCTTGCCCTGCACTTATAGTACACAGAAAAGTGATGGTTATCAGCTTTCGCTTGTTTGGGCTTAATTATTTAAACACTTGTGATTCCGTCGTCATCTGCCTGCCTCCCCAGAAAGCAACCTAAAAAAGAAACTGGCAAACTTTTCACAGAACAGATTGATTTCCAATGGGAAAGTAAATCAAATGAAAAATGGCTTTATTTCTCAATTACATACATTCCGTACAGGCCTTGCAGCTAGCTACGGAGCAGCGACTTCAAGGTCATGAACGAGAGTCACCGTTTCCCAGTGGTAGGAGGGCAGGTCTAGCTGAGGGCTTTGTGGACGCCGCCTCACTTACTCCTCGTGAGCCATTTACAAGGGAAGCATCATGATCCCCATTTTCAAACGCGAAAGCATGCTTGGTCACTACACCAGGGTTTGCTTCAGGCCTAATGGTGTCACGAGATGGACCATGTCATTCTAAAATTCAATACTGAAGTCCACAACACAAGTGGGCCACAATGTGGCCATATTTAATAACGGTGTTGCCAGGTACAGGTACTTAGTGAGGGTGAGATGAGAACCTACTGCAATAGGGCAGATAGCTCATCTAATAGGACTGGTACCTTCATAAAAGAAGATTTGAGGGTCAGCCAGACAGCCGAGCAGATTAAAGTGCCTGCTTAGGCAGAGGTAGGGACTAGGGTTCAATCTCTGGTGTCCTGTGCTGGCCTACCCTCAGGGCATGCTGGGATGGCCATTGAGACTAGGCATGCTGGTGCAAGCCTGTAATCCCAGCTCTTGGGAGGCTGAAAACAGGAGGATCACTATGAGTCCGATCTGTGTAGTGAGACCCTGTAGACCCTGTACTACATACAGAAGAAGGAGGAGGAGGAGGAGGAGGAAGAGGAGGAGGAG
>NW_004524769.1:768356-805961 GCF_000260255.1 Octodon degus | reverse complement strand
GAGGAGGAGGAGGAGGAAGAGGAGGAGGAGGAGAAGGAAGAAGGAAGAAGGAAGAAGGAAGAAGGAAGAAGGAAGGAAGAAGAGGATTTGGATCTGGGCAATCACACAGGGAGAACTTTGAGAGAAGAAAGCAGGGACCCAGGTAACATTCCCACAAAAAAAGAATGAGAAAGACAGACAGAAAGGCACCCGGCAAGGAGGCTCCTCTTGACAGCAGCCAGAAACTATCCCAGCTGATGCCTTCACGTTTTCCTTCCAGCTTTCAGGACGGAGAGACCATTTAGGAAAGCCAGAGGAGCAGTGCTCAGCTGCGGTGCTCGGATTGCTTGCTGCTGACTCGATGTGCTTGCCAGATTGCAGATACCAGCCTATAGCGTCAGTCAGAGTGGAAAGTTTTAAATGTCAGCTACTATTTTCAAAATACTGATGGAGATTAGTAACCCGTGCGTCTCAGCAATCCTGTATGTAATACAACAACCACTGTTAATTTGTCATATTCCTTCAAAAATCTGGACCACGCGTGTTGTACGTTACTCAGTTTCTGTCTTTGCTTTTGTTATTTGTTTTTGCTTCTGTTTTTACTTTTACTCTTTAAAATAAAATTAAGTTAAATTTTTAAAAATGTCTGTTTGTTTGCTCAAGCCATTTAGGCTGTGGCCCTTTGCTGCAGCAGGCTGAGCTGACTGGTACAAACGGCTTCCAAATGTCTAGCTCTGCGGTGAGTCACCCGTCCAGGCGGGCACCATCCCTTGCTGCTGGCGAGCGTAACCTGGCTGCACTCCCTCGTAGTAACGGCTGCTTCACTGCAGTGTGCACTGCGTCTGGAGCCATGCCTCTGTCAGCGTTCCCAGGGGCTGTGGGCCCACGCTGAGGCTTCAGCTCTCCTCGACGCTGCCTCCACCAGTTACCTCATGTTCTCAAGAAATCCATGTTGCCTCCGCTCCAGGCTCTGCGGTCAGTGTCACTCACTCATTCACTCCACAAAAACACCCACCAATTGTGTGCCCTACCGTCTCTCCTGGAGCCTGCAGGCTATGGCAGAGCAAGGCAGCAAGATCACTCCACAGGTCTAAAATCTCCTAATAAACATAACTTTATAAAAATTATTATGAGTTGAATTACATCGAGTACCTTACAGAGCCCCGTAAGACTCTACCAAAATTGAGACTGGTCTACCTTGTTCTAAGCATTACTGTAATTCTTTTAAAGCAATAATAGGATAAATATTTCAGAACTGCAGGAGACAGAGGCCAAAGGATCATTTTACTTACTGTGTTCTAAAGGCAATGATAAGCAGTATTGAGCAATTATCCATACTGCTTTAGAGAACTCTGCCAGTGAGACTGAGTCTCCTCCAGTGTTCAAGCAGCTCTGAATTTAATTTCTGGGAGTCCAAGTTCCCCAGTGGAGTAGCAAAAACCAATCTTTTTCTCTCACTGTAAACAGCTAGAATCAGGACAAATCAAGGAAACACCTATTTTTAGATATTGATCGGTAGACATTGCAAAGTACAATCTGTAAGGGAAGCAGAAAAGCCAAGGTGGGACTGCATCACCCCTGCATCCTAACTGGAAACACTTTCCAGACTCTTTCAGGGAAGAAGGCATCAGACACTGCTAAGGCAGGCAGTCTTCCTGAACGAAGGAGACAGAAAGAGGGCGGAGCCCTGGAACCCGGAGGCAGTGGGACTTGGTAAGGCAGGATGCCGGCTAGAGGGCAGCTGCACGGACAACAGGCTCCAAAAGCCGCCGTGCTTCCCTCAGATCTTTGGCTAAAAGAGAAATACTAAGCACAGAGTGAGGTTGTACCAAACCAAACAAAAAATTATTAAGAACTAATATTAAATTATTAGACTGTAAAGTTCCCATGGCTGCCACCATGCTGCCCAGGCTGGAAGGACACGTGTGGGCTTGGAGCATTCAGGAGACTCCGGAAGGCCCACCCTGGCAGAGACAGACCACTCCACGGGCTCTGCTAGACCAGCGTCAACGCTAAAACAAGCCTCAAAGTGATGACACTCACCACAAATGACAAGGACCCAAAGGAGGCTGACATCCTTTAGAGGAGGGTAACAATATTCATACACCCAATACTGTGAAATTTACAATGCATATGGCCCAGACAAAAAGTGTTAAATGTACCGAGATGCTGAAAATATGATCCATAAATACAAGACATGGACAGAAATGAAGGTGTCATAAAGGTAGTAGTAGAAGGCTCCAAAACAACTGTTACAGATATGATCAAGAAATTAGAAGAAAATCAAAAGAAATAGGCCGCATAAAAAAGAAATTCATGGAACATTTAGAATTACCAAGTACATAATGTGAAATGAGAACTTCATTTGATGGATTTATAACCAAGTTACATGCTGAAGAAATAAAGGATCATTAACCTTGAAGATACAGTAATAGAATAAAAACAAAAGTCTAAGACAAAGAGACAAGCAATGTAAAAATGACAATAGCAGATCCAGTGACTTGTAAGTCAATAGCAAGCTACCTGAAGCACTGAAGTCTACAAGAAGGGAAAGGAGGCAAGATGGAAGAAAAATGTAGGAGAAAGTAAAAGACAAAGCCAGCATCGGAGAGGGGCACAGGAGAAGGGCCTCATGTCGTCATGGGTGGCTTCGTGAGGTGTGAGTGCACTGACATCACTAGAGGAGAAAGATATGACTCACGTAAGAAGAGAGAGATGATGGGCGGACAGGTGGACAGACGGGTCTGCTGTGCACGAAACAGAAGCCACTTCAGGGAAAGAAATTCACAATGATTACTGAAATTTTCTGCATTTCTTTCTCAGCAATCAATAGAGCTAGAAGATAGAAAATGTGAAAATACAGAGGCCAGTCAGAGTGAACTAGCAACAATATTGAATATCCCATCCCCAAACAATAGCGTGTTCATTCATTACAAGCACACACAAATATTAAATAAGATAATAAAAATGTTAAATGACAGAAATTCCATGAAGCATGATTTTTAAAGCCATATTAATATGCTGAGCTGTAAAAGACTCAAATCAACAACTTCTGACATTGCCAATGCCACGGATAACCCACTACTATTATGGACTACTGGACTATATTGGATTATTTTGCTGAATTCGTGTATCTGCAATATTTAAATGGCAATGGAACACCCATCTCAACAAAACTAAACAAAAAAGGGGGATACAAGTGAAGGACCATTTTTTAGTGGAAATATATATCTATATCTATCTCTATCTCTCTATCTATCTATCTATCTATATATCTGTATATACAAAATAGGAAAGATGTATAGCTACTTTCTCTTACTTCAATGAGAAGAAAGATTTGTATTTATAGTGTTTAGACAAAATATCATGTCTATATCTTGTACTCTGAATAACTACTATGAAGACAATAATATGCAATGTACTAATTATTATAACTATCCTACTAACCTGTTTTGAAACTGTCTCACTGCTATTTATTTCTCAATAAAATCAATAAAAAATATAAATAGAAAATAACATAAACACAATGGAATTAATTATGTTAGCAACAAAAAATTTTGAAAATCTTCATAAATTTGGAAATCAAGAAATATGTCCAAATGACCCATGGATCAAAGAAGAAAACCAGACGGAAATTAGAAAAACGTTTTTACTGAGCACCAAGGACAGCTCAATGCGAATTAAGATCTGGTGATGCATCCGAAAGCAAAGCTTGGAGGGAACTGTGTACCTCTCAGTTCTTAGAACATAAAATATGCAGGTATAAGTTAAATTAAATAAGGTTACCTTAAAAGGTTAGAGATAGACTAAATTAAACCTATTACCATTGAATAACATGTACAAAGTTAGAAAAGTGAATTTAGCAATAAAAGTAGCTATAATTGTGTACAATGGGTGATACTACTTAGAAAAACCAGAAGGAGCTACCTGTGTTTTTCAGAAATTGTAGATATTGCCTAATAAAGGCTATGTGAAATTTAGCTAGATGTTTAGAAATTTATCAGGCTCAGAGTATACATTTGTCCATAGATCTCCAGTTCTCGTGGCTTAAAAATTTTATAGTTTCACTTTGACTTATTAGTGAGCATTTACGATCTTTCTTTCCAGATGCCAGGACCAGATCTAGGACCCAGTACCAGCCCTGCCCTTTCCATGCAGCGTCCACCGCAGAGACAGACCAGAGTTATAAGTAGACCCATGTTGGATAGAAATTGGTCACAGACAAAGAGTCTGAGGAGCTGCTTTAGGTCCACAAGAAACCAGAGGAGGAGCAGACCAGCCGCATGGCGAGGAGAGTAAAGGTGCTGTGTCCTCGACCTGCCCTTGAATCAGGAGTGGCTTTAGCCTTCGATAGACAAACAGGGCAGAAGCCTGAGGACAGAGCACACCCGCCCAGGGCAGAGCCCGACCGTGAAATTTCAGTCCACTCTGTGTTCATCTTCTTGACCTGGAGTCCTCAACACTGCCGAAAGCAACACCTAGGAGGCATTCTGAAATCACCAATCTAAAGGTCAAAGAAAGAGCTAGATCTGCCTTGAAATGAACAGAATACAGCAGAGGAATCACACTCCATACACTGCCTGGAATCCTGGAAGGACGTTGGCATTCTTTTCCCCAGTATAGGACATTTCAAAGTATAGGACTGTCAGCATGACTTAAGCTTTAGCACATTTTAATACCAACAAATGCACTGGTTAAGCGGGGTATAGTAGTATACACCTGTAATCCCAGCACTTGGGCAGCTGAGGCAGGAGAGTTACTATGAGTTCAAGACCTGCCTGGGCTACAAAGTGAGCTCAAGGACAGCCTGAACTGAATATAGAGACCCTGTTGGAATAAATGAATAAAGAAGTACCCACTGGGTGCCAGGTGCATGTAATTTTATATCAATGGTGAACTTGCAGACAGAGCTCCATCTCTGTGTGGTTCCTAGCCGAGCCCACAGGGCACAGGGATTGTTTGGGCAGATGTGGTCATTATGACATTGTTGATTTCATCTTCTAAAAAAATCAGACCATGGTCTCCCTATAGTTTCCTACCATTATTATTTGGGGGAGAGGCTTGTGGGTTAGCTCCGTTGATTAAGCATCTGCTTGAGCAGACCCAGTCAGGTGCAGAGGAGCCTGAGACAGCCCAAAAAAAAAATTCTTCTCAACTTTTATTAGCCAGGGAGATAGCTCAGCGGCACAAGCCCCTGCCTGGCAAGTGCAAAGCACAAGGTCTTGAGTTTGATCCTTGGTAAAAAAAAAAAAAAAAAAAAAAAAACACGTCATTGTTCTTTTGGGGAGCTCAGACATATAAATTTGGCTTCCGAAATAAAATTTAGGTATGATGTGGAATACCAAGCGACTGAGTTTTAGATCAATTATGTTAAGGTTTTAGAATATTCTAGTACTCAGATGTGAACAAAATCATACACCCATGTTTAAACTGGCCTAAAATGGCAAACAAAATTGAATACATTCACAAAACATTACTTACCAAAAGCCAGATGACCACTGAACTGTGAGTGGGGCCCGGGATGGCATTTTCTTTACTCCACACCAATCCTTTGTGTGTCCAGCGCCTGAGGAGTAGGGCTCCTCCCTAAGAATCACGTGGAAAGTTCTGAAAATCATGCATGTGTTTCTGCTTTGCCGAACAGTGCTTGCTAGCGCAGAGTGTGATCGCGTAACTTGGAGAAGGGCTGTGATTCCTCAGCTGGAACGGCTTGGGCGTCCGGCTGCTTGTTCCCAGCCCAGGTTAATGTGTGCATGTACTTCCCTTCCTGTCTCTGCAAAGCAATTCACAGGCACCGCTGTGAGCCAATCAGCCTCGCTGCTGTGAAGGGGACAGTGCAGTCACTCCCTTCGTCTTGAGCGGCCCCAGCCTGCACACAGCGGGTCTCCACTTTCCTGGGTGGGAAGTGCTAAGGGTCTGCCTGGGGCAGCCGTCACTACACCCACTTGCTCAATATTTTCTGTCTCGGCGGAAGCAGTCCAGCATCCCGGAGCCAACACTGTTTGCCTTGTAATTGAGGCTAATTACTATGATATCATTTAGATGTTTGGATTTGGATTTGATTTAGGTAAAACAAATTTCATGATATAAAGGAATGATTCTGCAGTGCACCAACTCCGCACTGTGACATGGAGCTCCCAGGCGAGCTTTTCCCACTGAAGGATAAAAACAGGCATTTGGAACATTATCTGTAGTCTATTCAATCATACAGTATTGTCCATGGTGCCAAAATGCATTTCAAAAACAATAAAAATGCAAGCAGCCAATCACCCTATTGACCCAAGTGAAAAGAAACGCTAACAAACAGCTTGAGGATGGTGGAGCCAAAACAAATTCGCAGCCCCCCTCCCTGCTTAGGCTGCAGAAGAAATGGGGTGTGGGGACCTACACCACCTGCCCACAGGCGTTTTCCAACAGCTCAACTGAAGAGCAGACCGCTCTTCCTTTCTGCTTTCTGTAGCATCTGATTGGCTGGGAAAAGCTGATAAATGACATGGAAAGTGTTTGCACCTTAATGTGTATATTTAACTGGTATTAAATGAATTTGAGCTGTAAGACTCGGTGTACTGCATAGTTTATTGCAGTTTTAGTGGGCATTGGAGCTGGCAGACTCTTACGGCAATGAATGATCTATCAGACAGCAGTCTTTCTGCCTGAAAGCTAGTGTTCTCATTGGACAAGAAAAAGGCTGAACAAAACATCCCTATTTGCAGGTTCTGGTGCTGAACTCTGCCACACACCAGGAGGCAGAGTCCTGCATGGCAGTACTGAAGGTCTTTCCTTGCTTTGTGCTCGCTGCCCAGAAACCCTGAATCCATTCTAAATTTTTACCTTTCATGCTTATTCATATTTTAGGGAAGAGCCAGCAGTCACACCAGGCCTGATCTGGTGGATCAACCGGATGACGACTCAGTGTAACCTCTCCTGAAGTTTGTCTTTCCATTGGGTGGCACACACTAGGTCTAGTGGAGACCCTCCAGAAGATGATTCTCTGAACTGTTTCAGAAAGTGGCAAATATGATGGCAAAGTGTACCCAAGCAAGGTGGAGGGTGGCGGGTGAAGGCAGCATGTCCTTCGCCATAGCAAATGTTTAGTGGAAGGCTCGCTCGCCGTACGTGTGGAGCATCTGCAAAGGTCCTAGAAGAGCAGGGCCACCTTTCCTGTGGGGCTGCCGACCTCCAGTCTCATTGCTTGGTTCCAGGGGACAGTCAGGGGGAAGCGTGCCCAAGCCAGGCCTTCTGGTGCACCAGTTCCATTCTGCTGTTTTTTGTTTGTTTGTTTTGTTCTTTCTGGTGGAGAGACTGCTATTGACCTGTGAGTGCAGCACCAGTGGTAAGCCTGAGGCTCTGCAGGCATTCAAGGCCGCTGCCTAACGTGCCCCATCTTAACTGTTTCCCTCCCATTTGAATTAAAAGCCGAAGGAAGAAGGGTTAATTTGGGTCTGCAGTTATTTGGTAAAAAGACCAGTGAGTACCTTCCCCTAACAGGTCACCCCTGTGTATTCTACTACTTAAAATAAACCTGAGGAAGAAACTGCAGCCCCTGTACTCCCTCTCTGGCAGTAAGATGCATCTCCTGTCGCCTGCTGCCTGCCATCTGGTCCAGCACCTCTCTCCTCTGCTGGGAAGGAACTTGACATCCCCAGATGCCGGCACTGGGTGCAACTTCATGGGCTGGGTCTAGCGTTTGCCAATTAATGTTCAGTGCTGTGGTTCTGGGAAATGGATAAAGACCTTCTGCAGATGTGGAAGGCGCCAAAAGACAGAGCCAGGGGAGGGCGGCGAGGAGGGGCGGGCTGAGTGAAGGACTGAGGCCAGGGAGGCGCAGGCGCCAGCTCCCACCCGAACGCGAATGTCGTGCGCTGCAGGAGTTGAGGCGCAAGGAAGGGCTGTGCTTTCTGGCCTCTTTCTACACCTGCCTTTATCACGTGACGGTGTGTTCTCTCCCATCTGATTCAAACCGCTAAACACTGAAAATTCGCCTTGCCTCGCACTGCTTTTGAAGATGGTGACCCATCTTCACCTCCACTTTGAAACATTCTTAAAACTCAAAAATTCTGTCTTCCAAAGGCACGACTTCAGATTCTTCAATGAGAGCCGTTTGCAGCAACATCTACGTGTGCGTGTTCCCATCTCTAGTTGGAACAGTATTAGAGATATATTTTTAAATACTTCTGTAAAGAGTTCCCAGCCAAGACCCATTTTTACTTGGAAATTTCAAAGACTTGCTGGATTTTACCATTTTTTCCCATGCAATGCAACCCCCAGAAACTGCTCCGGTGAGACTCTCTGGCACATTTTTAAGTCAGTACATCGGCAGTCCATGCCTCTCATTCCTCATCCCCTTAGTCTAGATTAAAAATGATTCGCGCCCGCAGGCTCTGAGCATATCTCCTTCGCCTGCAGTGCGGGCCCAAAGAGGTCTTCCTTATAGCCTTGGAAATCTAGTTAAGCTCTAGAGCTAATGCATTTTTCGGAACACAGGAGCCGGAGATGAGTCTTTCCCCACCACTTTTCTCCATCCGATTAGAAGTTCTCAGATTGAGCACATACTGAGTCAGTGTCTGCTCATAAGAATCATCTGACCTGTCTTTCCAGAACAGAATAATTTTTTGACTATCCGACCATATTAGGACAGCATAAAGGTGAGCAAAATCACAGGGTGGAGAGGGAAGGTGGCAAGCTGAGTGCTGCCATAACTCTGAGAACCGAGGTCGCACCGGGTGCTTGTGGCAGGTCAGAATCGGAACCCTGTTCTCCTTGCTCGTAGCTTCCTTCTGGCCTCTTTGCTACCACGGCACGGGAACAGGCTGCCAGTAAAACTGGCCCACTTGTCTGTGGCCGTCTGCAAAATGCCGACCATTTACGTTTGCCTGTGTCTTTTGCAATATCGTTGTGTCAGAACCAGACTGCAGCTCTGCTGATAAAGCCAACAAGGCGGTGGCTCTGTGGAAACAGGCTTGTACTTCCTGGCTGACTACACCTGGGCCCTCAGGAGGTGTCACTGGGGGCCTGAATGCCGTGGATGGGTGCCAGCTGAGCCGGGAATCTTTTTCTGTGCCTTTCCACCTAGTTTGTCTCCTGAAGTTACTCACAAGGTTTCTCTCTTTACGGCATTACGCTGAGGACCGCAACTGTGCTCTCCCTGGCAATGTGACAGCCATTCCTCCAGCTGTCCTTTGACTCCTCCAACTCCTGGACAAGTTCTTTTGCCTTTGTGGTCAATGGCCCCTTGTCTGTGGAGGGCTTACGTACCGTACACAGTTTCCTTGAGGAATGGGCACTCGATGGCCAAAGACCACAGATTTGCTGGGCAGTCTTTGAAAACAGAGACCGTCGAGGATTAACCCTGAGCACCAGGCCCAGTCCTGTCCTGCTGAATCTCTGGTGACAATGGGTCAATGACTAGCCTTGAATACACTGTTCTGCACTGTAAACCTGACTGTAAAGCCAGTCCTCACATGGACTTCAGGGGCCTTTGTGCAGCAAAGTTTGAAACCACTGATGCAAAGCATCTTGCCTATGTCAACGAAAGGATCCTCTCTCTCTCTCTCTCTCTCTCTGTCTCACTTGCTCGCTCACTCACTCTCTCTTCCACCCTTCTCTCCTCTCCCCCCACCCTTCTCTTCTCTCCTCTCCTCTCTTTCCTTTTTTGTCTTTTTGAGGCAAGATCTCACTGTGCAGCTCAGGCTGGCCTAGAGCTCACTTTGCAGCACAGGCTGGTCTCAAACTCACAATGATCCTCTTGCCTCAGCCTCCCGAGCACTGGGATTAAGGGCATGGGCCACCATACCCAGGTCTCTCTCTCTTTCGTATCCATTGTTATTTCCTGCACATGCAAGTCAGTAGGCTCTTGAGTTCAGATTTTGTGTTACTGATTCTGTCAAGTTCTTTCCACCTAGAAATCTAGGGTTTCCCCTATTTCAAAGCAAGATCTTTGAAGGAAGAGGTAAAGAGCCGAAGCTCCAGGGCAGTGCCCACAGCTTACTCACATGAACGCAGGAATTTTAGTTACATACTGAAGTTAGGTACAGAGCTAAGAAATTCTGATCTGAAAAAATCCAAACTGTTAACAGAAAATATGGTGGATGCATTAGAACTGAGATATGAAGTTAAATCTTGGCTTAACCCCTCTGTGTGCTGTGGGAACGCTACATCACTAATCAGAGCTCAGGTTCCGATCTTCAAAATAAGGACACCATTTATAACCATCTTTCAATAAGAACTAACGTTCACATTGCAGCTGCAATGAGCCAAACAAATACCAGGTATTTATGAAATCCTTTAATCCCAAAGAAACCTTGAAGTGGATGTTATTCCTACCTTTATATTACAGAAGAAACAGAAGCTCAGCGAGGTTACAACCTGCACACAGCACCGCTGCTCCGTGGTGGACGAGATTGAAATCCAGGCCTAGCTCTAGCGCTGCACATGTCCTACAAGAGCCAAGCACGCTCTCCACAACACGGGAGCTATTATTCCTTCCCTGTGGGGCTCCTGGGCCCCAACAGCAGGAAGGAGAGGACAGCAGCAAGCCCGCGGGGGCAGGGAGGAGCTCCAGGACAGGTCCCTCTACACCGCTCTGTGACCAGCCCTCTGGGCGGCAGGTTCCCCATCTGTCCAGTGCTAAGGTCCAGGAATCCTACATTTGTGCTTAGAGAGGCCCAAAAGGCAGCCCAGCGAAAGGGATCGGTTAACACAGGCTCGCTCAGCGGAGCTGCACCTGGGTCCTGTCTAGTGTGTGAACTCAACCCTCATCGAGGCCTATTCAACAACACAGTCACCCTCTCCCAATTTTCCCCTTTCCCCTTCAGCCCTCAGGTATCTAGGGTTTGTAACTGTTGGAAAAGTGAGAAAAACCACACTTCTGTCTTCTCCCTGGGCAGGACCCTGAGAAAGCCGTTGAGTCTGAAAATAGCTTTGTGGAGGCAGGAGCGCAGGAAGGCAGCGACAGGCTCCCTGGGCCTGTTTAGTCTTCCAGGGCCCAACCTTGGCCTTCTGTCCAGTGCCCTTCAGACTGGGGAACACGTGGGGCTTGCAGCAGTGACAGCCTCTCGGTCCCCTTAGTCCCTTAATCCCTGCAGAGCATGCCTGCACAGAAGGCCTATCTGGGGCTTCCCAGGAGGGGTCGCGGCCCCAGGCCCACCCAGGAGGTCGGCTCCAACCACCCCACCCTGGCCTCCTCCCTTCCCAGGGGACCTGGCTGTGGGGCTGGAGCCTGCTACTATGTAATTGATGAAATCCAAAGTACATTTGGTATTTGGAAAAATGTCAAATTTTCCTCCCTGAACACTGGCTATAAAATATAAATGAGGTAAGTAGAGAATGAGAAGCAGAAAGCTGGCAGACAGGCAGCGAGCGCTGCAGTTGCTGCTGCGTCTCCTTGCTCAGGCAGAGAACTGGAAGGTAAGGGGGTCCGTGCACTGCAGACGCTGAAGCCTCTGCACAGGGAGAAGGAGGCCTAGCTTGCAGTCCCCGCTGCTTCTCAAATCAGCCTGGCCCCAGGGCAAGCGACCTTTCCTTCTGCGCCTCAAAGCTGTTCTGTAAAACGAGAATGTCTGGAGGCCACAGATTCAGACAGACCGACTGGAGAGTAATCCCATGCGTGGGAAGGAGTCTCTCCACAAAAACACTGTGCTTGCCCCTGGGATGCATCACGACAATCTCTACTTTCAGAAAGGAATAGGATCCCTTTCACTTTGTCATGCAAAAAAGTAATTTTAAAAGAGTTTAAGATTTATAGAATGTCACAAAACTAGTAGAGTCCCTAATATTTCGACCTCCATGGTGGTCTCCTGTGTTAACATCCTGCCTCAGGATCCTGTACTTTCACAGCTCTTTTCCTTTCCCCTTAAAATGCAGAGTCTCCATCTGCCTAGCTACAGATCTCATCACGGAGGAGCCCCCTCCAGGGCAGGAGAATAACAAGCAAGTTCCATCACCAGGACTCAATGGGGATGTGGCTGGGACCAGGCACAGGTCCACACCACAGAGAAGAGGGAAGTCTCAGGTTCACCCCAGGGTGCAGGTCCAAAGGTCTCCATTGCAGGGGGTGGGGGGTGGTCTTTAATTCTCTGTTTTGGTTTGTTCCCAAGAAATCAGAAATCCAGATTTCTATGTTAATTCTTCCAAAGTTTAGATGTTGGCTCATTTTTGTTTCCCTTCCTCAAATATTACATTGACCCAACAAAAGAGGCGCACTGGCTCCACTCGTTGAGCCAGCTCCCAGGTGTGATCTGCAACTGGACTCGCTGCAGGGGTGAAAAGCAAAGCGTGAGGTATCCGGGCCTCCCACAGGTCCTGAGACCGTCCACCTGACCCTCCTCCCGTTCCCTGGCAGCCGGTGCTCCCCAGCCCGTGGTCCTGGCGCTGTCTCCAGAGTCCACCAACTCTGCCCCATCGTCACGGGCCTCCTCCTCTGGCCTGGAAGAAGAGCTCCTCCTGCAGCTGGCCCTTGTGGGGAACGCAGAAGAAGCAACTCTCCTCCTCCTCCTCCTCCTCTTCCTCCTCCTTCTCCTCCTCCTCCTCCTCCTCCTCCTCGAGACCCTTACCTTGAGCGCGTCTGCAAGCACGCGGGCCTCATCAGGTAAGATTTGCGGGTGCGGGAAGCTGTGCGTGATCGTGTGCTCAGGCGGCTCCTTAATCAGGATGCCACCTGGGCCTCGAAGCCAGGTTCCCTCCAACACTTGTAGCTAAGGGCTCTGCGCTGCTCTCAGCCACACAAGAGTCTGCTGGGAGGCCCTCTCCTTGGCCTCCTCTTGGAGGGGCCACTCGGGCACGAGGTTGTGAGGAGGCGGCTAAGAGGCCAGCAGCGAGCCACTGCCAGAAGAAGGGGCAGACTGTGCAGAGCACGTGTGCTGTTTTCATCCCAGCACTCTCCAGTGTCCTTGCTGCCCGTTACAGAAAGTGCCAAGGCCTAGGAACTCACTTCTCCAGACAGACTGTCACGAGCTCCAGGGGGAAAGCTGGGACACGTGCTTCTCACTGGGGGACTATCACACGGCTATGTTTCATGTTTTCCATTTACTGGCACTGGAAAGAGCATTCATTCATCATAGTCCCCACACAGGGACCTCCCCCGGAGTCCAGTGAGAGAGGAGACAGCCTGGAAACACAGGTTCGGGATGAGGATTATCAGAAAGACCAAGGAATCCGAGAAGAAACTTTGGAACCCATAGAACCACTGTCATCTCATTCCTGTAAACAAAGCTTTTCTATCCAGTGCTGCAGCCATCAGCTGGCAAGCAGGAAAGACTTGGAACCAGGAAGCAGGTGTCCTTTGCAGTGTGTGTCGCTCATGTAAGCCCATTCCCCTTTTCCAGAGACATAAGTGTCTTTGTAACTCACTAAAATGCATTCACACACTGCTGCAATCCTGATGCATTCGACTGCAGGAAGAGAAGCCTCCAGTTCTCACAGCTGTATCTCCGGACACCTGGATCTGGCACCACACATCAAGGAAGCTGCCTCGTGGCATGTAAGTGGGAGGCTGAAGCCACTTTTGCACATGGGGTTTTGTCGATAATTTCCCACTGTAGACCAGTAATACAGAGAGAGCCAGGTTAGTAAAGAGAGAGCAAATAGGACATGTTCCAATCACACTCAGGGAGAAGAAAGAGACTCCCGGAGAGGTCTTGTGGCTTTGTTCTTGAAGCTCACTGCCTATTGCCCTTGAGTTGCAGGAAACCTCAAAGTATAGGCTTTCCTTAGCTGAGACCAAGCTGGTTCCTGCTACTTGAAGCCAAAAAGCATCTGGGTCCCTGGAGATGTCTCAAAGAGTTTCCCCAGGAGGCTGCCTCTCTGCTGTCCCCACTCATAATGTTTTCCCCTACTAACTGCATTTGAGGCCCTGTCCTTCAGGAACTATTTCAGAAAGATGCGACACCTGGCGTCCATAAGATGTGAGAACACAGAACACCTTAGGCAACACAATTCACACATCAGCTTTGTAGAAGTGAAATGTCTGGCCTCATTTCTCAAAATAAAGTCATTTTTATGGGCGGATAATTTCTCATGTCCCAGTTGCTGAATGGTTTCATGTAAACTTTAAAAGTATGCAGGGAGCTCACCCACATCCTAGCTGCTGTACACTTTTGAAGGAACAAAATGAAACTTCATAGCCAATACTTTGGTGCTTTTCTTATTAAAGAAGTATTGAAAGTGTGTGAAGACAGCTTTGGAGGCTAAGCCATGTTTGCATCTAAAGTTTTATTGGTTTGCTCATCGTGTTGCCGCTGGCAGATACTTTCACCCCAAAGCCTCATTCGACCCTCATTGTCCTCCACTGGCAAAGACTAAGGGAGATGCTGGTTTCCCCTTGGAGGACTTCAGGTGAATTAAATGCCTTGACCTAGGAAAATGGCACTGGGTTCTGAGTCTTAACCTGACAACCTTAACATACCAATCACCCTGCATTGTCACTGTCAAGATGCTTCAAGGGTGACATGTGAATCCCGTCTTTCATTGCAACTCCAGCCACTGGCAGTGGCAACCCACAAGATGCTACTGAGGATTCCAAGATTGCATTTGGATTTTGCAGGAAGAGCTGCTGTAATGGAACACAGGCACCTGAACAGGTAAGGAAGGAGATATTGGCAACTCAGGGCACAGCACTTCCACCCCTACATGCCCAGTGAACCTTCACACAGGCAGGCCCGATGTGTAGACCCAAGACTGAATTCTGTGTTGCCTGGAAATTTCAATTCCATTCTGCTTGGCAGGCTCCTTATTCCCACCCCTAATATCTAAACCAGAGGCTGATGGACCGGAGCCCATCAGCCCAGAGGCCCACTGCCTGTTTCTATAAATAAGTTTTCCTTAAAGCATCTGGTTATATACTGCTCACAAATGCCTTCACCAACATTGACCCATCAGAGTGTCTAGGGACAGATGGAGTTGACCACATGGACTACAGTATTTACTACCCAGCCCTTTATGGAAAAACTTTCACAAACCCTCTCCAAAACTATCAAAGACACTCCCAGGAGCTGAAAGGAGACCAGTCTTATCCTGTCTTTCCTTTTGCATAGAAGCAAGCTATCAAATTTGTACTTTAGTGAGCAGATTTGAATGTACCTCACACCACTAAGCCCTGTTCTGTTTGCATAAGTGTGCAGTAGCTACACTGGCCAGTGGGATTCATTAGACTCATATATGGATAGAACTATGTTCAATCAATTTAACCCTATCACCCCTACTCCCATCCTCTTTTCTGATAGTCCTCTCTCACCCTCCTCTCTCTCTTTCTCTTCATCCTTTTCCCCTTCTTTCCTTCCTTCCTTCTTTCCTTCCTTCCTTCCTTCCTTCCTTCCTTCCTTCCTTCCATCTCTCCCTCTTATTCTACTTACTAGAGAAAACATATGCTAAGTATTCCAAGATAAAGCAAGTGAGTGAGTTTTCCTTATTGGGCTGTTCATGGATTGGCATTCAGAAACGTAGCAACTCCATCATGAATAAAAGACTTTAATTACTTGGGTGATTAATTCATTCAAGAATAAAAGAAAATTTAATACAAAATTGGCACTGGAGGAATTAAAAACTACTGTAAACTCCTATTCACACAGAATCCAATCAACCAGAGAATTATGATTTTTATTTTCCTTTTTTGGGGGGCAACTCCGGCACAAAGACTGGTTAATGAACCCAGCCATTAAAAAAAGCATAGCATTTGGCATATACACTATAAATAAAGGAAACTAATTTTATGATGACTACTAAATGACAATGTACAAGAAAGGTTTAGTAACTTTGTGACACTCAGAGGGTGATATTAAGTTGACCAGAGCTAACGAGCTGAGCATGCCACGCCGTGAACACACAGGAAGGGAGCACACTGGGTCTGTCTTACCACTGCCTGACACAATGCAGTACTAAGGGAGTTAAGCTCGGGACGGAAAGAAATGAAGCTCTTCCAGGTTAGCTCCCTCTTTACCCAAGAAGATCATGGGTTCTAATGCTGCACGACCTGACCCTCTTGGGATAGTAAATAAACATCGTGGGATGATTTATGTGGAGAACCACAGCCCAACCCCCTTCTGTACGGAAGAAGGCCCAGTGCCGTTGGGCCCTGACCTCTGGCTTCCCTGTGCCTGCAGACAGAGGACTGGGGTGCTTTTCTCAAGGACACGTGAAGATTCGTGCTGGGAAGCCGTGCTTTGCCTTCGCTTCTTCCAGCAACCTTACGCGGGTACAGTCACCCAAGCTGTGGTCTCTTGGGTCTGGCTCCCACTTAGCATAGTGCTTGAGGCTCACCTGTCTGTTGTGTTTTGTGGCTGGGTAGTATTCCAGTGTATGTCATAGGCCACATTTTGTTTGCCTGCTCATTACCAAATAGGCTTTGGGCTGTTGCTAGTTTGGGACTGTTAGGAACAATCTGCTACAAATATTTACGGACAAGCACTAGTGTCCATCTGTGTTTGCATTTGTGTTAGTAATCGTCCAGGTAAGTGGATATTTATGTGAGGCTATTCTTAACTTAAAAACACTGTCACAGTCTTTCCTAAAGCGGCTGCCTCGCCTTCCACTCCTGGGTTACTGGAGAACGGGGGTTCACAGGCTCCTCCTAAAGACTGCTCCTAAATTCTGTTAGCCTTGAACAAGGAATTGGTCAAGACAAGCACAAAAGGAAGCAGGGCCTTATATCTATTAAGGGCAGGAAAAGAAATGCCCCCTGCAGAGTTCAGAGCCAGCCACTAAAAGAACTTACGGGGGCCACAAGGTTAATGGTAACTAGTCTGATATTAGATCAAGACCGTCCAATTAAAACCCTCCTTGATCTAAGACCTGAAGAATTAAAGACAACATTTCCTGACTGGCCCCTGTGCAGGGCTTGAGAACTGTTGGTCTGCATGTGTCCTGTATTTTCATGATAGACAAGACATAGCCAGCTGGTCACGCCCCAGTCTCTTGCCTCACTGCCAGCTGTGAATGGAAGATCCATTTTGTTCCCTACATGCCCATCAACACTTAGTATTGTCTGTCATTTTTAATTTTAGCTATTTCAAGTAGGGATGCTGTAGTATTTAATTGTGGTTCTAAATAACATTTTCTTGCTGAATAATGATGTGTATACTTACTGCTTTAATGTACTTTGGGGAACTATACATTCAAATGTTTTGCCCATCACTTTAAATTATAGAGTTGTAAGAGGCCTTGCTTGTTCTGAATGTGCGTCTTCCAACCAATGGATACTTGATACATTTTCTCCCAGTCTTGGGAATATGTTTTTAATTAATGGAAATTTTTTGAAGAGCACACATTGTAGATTTTCAAGTCCACTTTTCTTGGGTTTGTTTATGACTTCCTTTCGTGTTCTGTATAAGAAGTTTTGAGCTAACTCAAGTTCGTAAAAATTTTCCACTATATTTTCTCCTAGAAATTTTATAGCTGAAGGTGTAACGTTTGGATCCATAAACCATTTTGTTGGAAACATTTTGTGTGCTGCTGGATCATATTTTGGGGGCCCATTGCTTATTTTAAAGAGTCTGAATTTTATAGATTAAAATATATGCTATAACTCAAAAACTAATAGGTGTTCTTTCACACGGGAAGTACTTAACATTTTTCAATCATTTCTTCTTGGCCAAGACTCTACTGCTGCCCGAGTTTGGCAACATTTACCCTAGGAAATGCATCTGAAAACCGTCTCACACCCTGCACCCCACTCTTGGTACTGAGGAAGAGAAGAACACAGGGTAAGGCTTGCGCTTCGGCGTCCGCTGGCCCTCGGCTGCTCCGAGGAATGGCCAGAACCGTGCAGCTGAGCTGCTCTCGCTCCGTCCCCTGCCCATCAGGGACCGGGAGGCCTCTGAGCGCGCCCGGCCTCTGCCTCCTCGGGTCAGGAGGAGGCGCACGTGCAGTCCCGGGGCTCGGGGTTCCAGAGCCAGCTGTGACCCGTGGCCAGCTTCTCTCCACAGGCAGTGAGAGGCTCACTCAGCCGTGCTGCCAAATCTCAGCTTCATCCACGACAAGGGGAAGATGTTCCTCCACGTGCTGAGTCCTTTGTCTGCTTTGTCATTGTTTCCAGAACACGAAGGAAGGTCAAGGCTTTGGTTTGTTGGCACATCTGCAAGTTCCCCATCTTCTGCCTGGTGGCCTTCCTGACGCAGTCTCTCTGATTATGTCCATCCTTCCTTCTCTCTTCTTATCTTTAGCAGATAAAGAATTCATTTTGATGGACAGTGGGCTTTTGTGTTTAAAAATGTTTCAAAATTTCATGATGTAGAAATTACAGACATACAAAGGAACATGATAAGTATTTTTTCTTCCACACTTTAGCACTGATACAAAAAAGTAGCCATTTACTCTGTTTAAATTTAGATTGATTATAATTGAGTTGAATTAAAAATCCAGTGGTCCGTGCCCACGAGCGACACTGCATGTGCTCAGGACCTCACGGAGCTCGTGACTGTTCTGGCGTGCCCTGAAAGTGCACAGCTTTTGCCTCATCACAAAAGTTCTATTGGCTGATGCTCCGCTAAGGAAAATTTGGTATCGCATACAGGCTTCTGTGGGGAGTGGTAGAACGCTCCTGTTATATTTTCCCTTATTTGGGCAAGAAGTGCTGCAGCACCAATCCCCGCCTGCCTCGACATCTTCCTGTGGTCCTGGACCTCCACTACCAATCCACAACTAGTCCCGCCCAACTGCTTCCACTATACGGCTATTTAGACCCTGCTCACTTCCTCAATAAACGAGACTTGATCAGAAAGCCTGTCTTGTCTCCGTCTCTTGTGTCTCTTGCCCTGTCTTTTTCATCCCCGTTCCTCCTCCAGGTCATTACCCATGTCTTGACTCGCGGGCCGAGTCAGGCTTCGATGCTAAGTAATCTAATATGTGCGCAATGTCTCTTAATCTGCAGAGGGGATTTTGTCCCAGGGCCCCCGCAGATGCCCAAATCCATGGAAGGCACAGTATTTGCACAGAATCTATGAACATCCTCGTTTTGCTTTAAGCCATCTCTAGATTACTCATAGTACTTAATACGATGAAAATGTTAAACAAATGGCTGTTTACTGCAGTGTTTGGGAATGACGTGGAAAAGGTCTGCATATGCTCAGCAGAGATGCAATGTTTGCTAAACATTTTCAATACTCGGTTGAAATCTACAGGTGTGGAGCCCTAGGTACAGAGGTTGGTATATATATGTATACTATATACATATATGTAGCGTCACATGTGCATCCTGCCCACAGTCTTAACCTTCTCTGCGTTTCTCACAAGCACCCCTTCCATCCACTCCTCACTATTACTTCTCTGGTGACTGTAGCTGCTGTTACAGATCGCAGCACCATGTCCCCATAACCAGGTGTTGGACACAGTTTGTATACCCAATTTCCTTCATTACAGCACAATGTGCACTGAATATTCTTAACTGACTTAAACTCCTGGAATGATTTCCAGTGTCAAAGGGCACGCATGCGCTGCCCTTCTGGAAGGTGTCGTCGTCTTAAGGAGCTCCCGGCTTCAAAGCCACGTCCTGCTCTCCTGGGCAGGAAAGAAACAGGGCGTGATGGAGGCAGATTTCACCTCTGTGGACAGCAGTTGGGAACAGGGAAAGGCCCACGTGCCAGCCGCTAATGTGCTGGGATTCCTTAGGTGGGAGGGCGCAGCCGCACAAACATGCCCCCTCAGCTGCTACTCTTCCGAGTGATGGACACCCCAGTAATATCTCTGGCTTTGCTCTTCATGTTCGGAGAAGGTGTGGCTCTCCTCAGACACCAACCCCTCCTCAGCACTGGCCATTTTATGTCAGTGAGTGACTGAAGGCTACGTGCAGGTGAGTGTCCTTGTGCCCCTTCTCTTGCAGCACCTCCTGCCACTCAGTAAGGGGTGCTGTTTCCACTTCAGTCTCATCAGGGTGACTAAGGGGCCCCAACATGGGAGCACAGGAAATGCTTCCCCAGATGTGGTGGGGACACAACACATGCAGACCCCCGAGCCCGCCTCTACATCTGGATCCTGGCTCTGACCCTTGTAGTTGTGTGATTCATCCAAGTTTTAAACCCACCCTTGGCTCAGTTTCCCTTTCCTAAAATGAGATGCCCAGTGGCCTTACTGAGTGTGAAGAGCTGGGCACACGGCGAGCACCATGCCAGTGTCTGCTGTGGGCACAGCCTAGTCTGCCTCCTGTGTGGCCTCCTGCCTCACCTACACATCACATTGCTGGTGACATGGGAGGGAAGCAAGTGCCACCCCGTCTACCTGACCATTACTGAAAATTGAACTTGAGCCAAATAAAACCTCCAGCCCACTGTTCGCAAGTGTTTGCTCTGAGAGTGGAGAATTTTCTCTCAGGGAGAAGAGAGTATGATTCAGTAAGCCTAGAAAACAGCACCCACTTCCGGGGCTGTAGTAGTTAGGATCCTGAGAAGTCTGCAATAAACTTATGGAATTCTACTTCATGTGTTTCCGAACTTGAGAAATAAGGATAGTTTCCATTCAAATCACCCGAGGTAGCGCCGCCTGGGTCAGCATCAGGCTGTAGGTGTCAGTTGGCTAAGTCTTCGCCCGCTAAGATTGCTTAAGTCTCCTGCCCTGACCCATCTCGGGCTATCATTCCTGGTTTGTTGAACATTGCATTTTTTCTAATCTTTCATTTTACATAGTTAGCTTTATTCTTTTACTCAAGCTTATAAGATTTGGGGACAATCTCCTGATTAAGGGCAACTTCAGGGTCACCTGCTGGAGAATTTGTTGGCTTGACTTTGTTTTGTCTTCCTCCAAGCATTTGGCAAAGACACCAAGGAGAGAGGGCTCTAGGAGGGCAAATGCCACGCTGGGTGGCTCTGAACTGTTTATGGCAGTGGTGTGGAACAGCCCTGAAGTACTTCTCGTCAGTGTGTTGGCGGGGCAGCATGGAAATGAACGCTGCCTCTCAGCGCCGGGCTGCGTGGCCTGTGGAAACGGCTGTGGCGGCCGTGGACCTCTGCTTGGTGGATGAGCATGCCGGTCCAAGGGTGGACTCTGGGGCCAGAAGGTGAGGCAGTGCTTCCATCTGTTTCCTGTTGCTGTAAAAAAAAAAATGCCAGCAACTTTGTGAGGAACAGAGATTGCCTCGGTTTGTGGCTACAAGGCTGGGAGATCCAGAGCCTGTGGCTGGTATCTGACCAGTGCCTCCCCCTGCGCATCTCAAGGCAGAGGTGAGGGAGGCAGAGGCCACAGCACGCCCAGGAGGGGTCTCAGTCTGCCTCTGGATGCACGCTTATGGAAGTGTCACTACCCCTCTGAGAGGGGACATTAAAGACTGACGCCTCTCAGGCCCACTCCCATCACTGCTGCATGGGGACCAGGCTCCTCAAACAGGAACTGGGGAGCACGCTCACCCCACACCACAGGCGTACGGCCTCCTGTGGGCCCTGTCCCACTCTGCCAAGGAGTGGTTACTGGGTTTGTGCCCACTCCGTGAGTCACCTTAATCGAAATCAGAGATTAACCCCTCCCTTCCACTGCCCACTGTCAGCAAGGACTGACATTTCTGTGGGAGAATCTTGGAAACTCTAAGGATTTCTGCTACCTGGTCTGTCTGTGCCTACCATCAGCCTGGGGATGTTTGGTTGGTAGGCCTGACAGGACAGAATTTGCAGGACAGAATCTCCCCAGCAAACCACCACTCATTTGGAAAAGCAAAAACAACAGTCTAATAAAACCTCATTAAGCCAAAACAATGTAATCGAAGTCATCAAAACTGGCAAAATAATGATTCATCAGAATAAAAAATAAAAAAGCAAGACCTAGGATTCATCCTTGTTTCCTTTTGCCAAGGGCAATGGAATTCTAATGAAATAGAATTTCTGCCCTTTTTCTTTCCCTTTCAAGTGTGTTAAGGTTGGAATCATACCAGTCTTTTTCTACATAATATTATGTCTCAAGAGGTATACCAGAAGTATGTCTCTAAAAGATTATTGAGAAATCAAGGCCTGTGCCGCCTCAAGGGACAGTGGGAAAAGCAGAGATGACAGAATGCCCTGGGTGTGCTGACACAAAGTGCATGCCCCTCGCTGGCATCGAGACTGATCCCCACGTACTTAGAACTTTCTACTTCTGGAACTTTCTGTTGCTCTTCAGAACCATATTTCCAGCAAATTCACTTCAGTGGGTGACAGGGATTCTGAAAGCTGCACCTGTCCCTTTCTGCACACAGTAGGTCTCTCCTCACCTCGGCTTCTTCTCCATCACTTCTATTGCAAGCTGGGATGGCTGCTTCTTGTCACCACCTGAAAGGCCGCATCGTCTGGTCACTCTCCTCCTCCCCCATACCCAGGACTCAGAAGCTTCCAGTCCTGAAACCCAACTGAGAGCAGCAGCCCCCAGCGGCTGGGTGCCCTTCCACCCCGAGTTTGCCCCTGTACTTTAAAACGCCAGCTTCGTCATCCCCGCAGGAGTTCTTTATTTTTCTTAGAATAAAAGTAGTAAGATAGATGATAGATAGATAGATAGATAGATAGATAGATAGATAGATAGATAGATAGATAGATCAATACAGAATTTCACTATAGGAATCAAACAATGACTGTTATACTGCAGGTTGTTGTCTTCAAACTAGTTGTTCAGAAGACCAGATATAAACATTCAAATTGTTCAAAACATTAAAAAGAGAACAAATTTAAACATTAACTGCTCCTTTTAATAGCTCAATAGCCATCAGCAGCACCATTACCCAAAAATTCCTGTGTGTGCTTTTCAAGCCCCTGCTGCCTCCCTCCCCCATGGCCAAGGCCTTCACTCCAGGGCTTGTGCCTCTCTCCTGGCCAGGTCCTGGCCCATGCTGTCCTCTTACATGACCACTGCCAACACAGGTCGAAGCCAAGCCAGGCCTCCAGCTGCAGCCCCCACCTGGCTCCCTGCGAGAACTGTCAGGATCTGTGGATCGTAACTGCACAGCTGCCCTCAGCTGGGCCTACCCTCGTCCTTCGAGTCCTAGATAATTTGGAACCAGCGCAGGGGCACACGGCCTTGTACACCAACCCCACCACCTACCTATTGGATGGCTAAAATTAAAAATGCCAGGCAGTACTAAGTGTGTGCTCCTCCTGTCAACCCCGTCTCCGCCACGGGACTCTTGGCTTCCTCGCAGGTGCCCTGCACTCTCCCTGCTTGGTGGTGGCTTGGGAGTTGGATGCTGAAGCCAGGGGCTCCTGACTCCCTTGGGCAGGCAGCCCAGCTGACACAATGAGGGCGCCCACCTGGGAGGCCAGCCCTTCAGACTGAGGATGGACATCAGGAGGAGGCAGGGCTTTCTGCCACTCACCTCTCGGACTAGGGAACCTTGCTATAATTCCTCTTTGGCCAAAGAAATGAAACATAGCTCACGTAATTGCAAACAGATAGGTTCCAGCCCGAGTACAGACTGCTGAATTATCATGGCCCTGGTTCAACATGGTGGAATCCCACAAACAGCAGCTTATCTCCCCAGGGACCACTTCCTCCTTCATCCCACCCCAGTCCTGGATACCTTTCCCGCACACAGGGGAGCCCAATCAGCTCCTGCGTGTCACTGAACATGCCCCTCCAACTCTCCAACTCCGCTCTAGCAGGACTGCATAAAGCCTCAGTCTTCCTGTCTCAGGTCAGAGGACCCCCCCTCATCTCCATGGCATCGATCCTCTCCCTGTCCCCAGAGTTAACAAACACCCCCCTTTATGGCTGCTTCTCTGCTGTGCAGCCACAGCCACCACTAAATGCAAACACAAACTCTTCAGAGAGAGAGACCATGCCCTGTATTTCTAGCCACGGGATAAACTGAAATGAGTCTCTCTCCCTGGCTCAATGGTAAATTTCATGTGCCCATGTGACTGAACAAAGGGGCGCCCAGCTGGGTGGCATCAGGGATGGCCCCCGGAGGATTGCCAAAGAGAAGAGCATGTGAACCGGCAGGCCATAGCAGACCCGCCAACCCCAGAAGTCAGAGGAAGACAAGCTCACCCTCTGGTCCTCACAGGGACGATCAGCTCCTTCCTGTGGACATCGAGCTCCTGCTTTCTGGCCACCTGGATTTTCGAGGCTTTGATCCAAACTGTTACCCAACAGAGTTTCCTCCTTCTCCAACTGGTCGACCTCGTACCTGGCCTTCCTGGCTTCCGTGGCCACGTGACCACGTGAGCTACTTGTCATGATAGACATAGACTCACCAGGAAACTACTCTGTATGTGTTTCCTGCTGTGTCTGCTTCTCTGGAGGACCCCAGCAGCCTGGCTTTGGAACTGCTTTTATGATGGATGATGCCCCTGAGAAGCAAAGAAAGAAAATGTGTACAGTGTTTAATTTCTGTAAAAATAAAAGACTGGAATAAGGGCCAACGAGATAGCTCAGCAGACTAAGCACCTGCTAGGGAAGCACAGGGACTGGGGTTCAATCCCCAGCAGCGCATGCTGCCAGCCCCACCCCTGCGTGCCCTGTGCTGGCCACTGAGGCTGGCATGGTGACACACACCTGTAATCCCAGCACTGGGGAGGCCGAAAACAGGAGGATCACCAGGGGTCGGAGTTGTGTAGTGAGACCCTGTACCAAATACATTAAAAATAAATGAATAAATAAATAAATAAATAAATAAACTGGAATAATTTTTTAAATGGTACAATGTCAAGGAATATTTGGATAATGAATAAGTTTGGAGGCACTCATTGTAGCGTACTCTTTCTATATACTTAATCTGTCTCCTTACTAAGAAACATTTTACAGTGAGAAAAAAATCTGTCCTTGTAATGGAGAATGGGTTTTCCTTATCTGCTCAATGAGAGAGAGAGAGAGAGAGAGAGAGAGAGAGAGAGAGAGAGAGAGAGAGAGAAATAGAGACAAAGACACAGAGAGGAAAGGGACAGAGACATAGGGACAAAGACAGAGACAGAGAGAGGGACAGAGACAAAGATAGATACAGAGAGAAAGACAGAGAGAGAGAGAGAGAGAGAGAGAGAGAGACAGAGAGAGACAGAGACAGAGAGAGAGAGAGAGAACTGGCTGGATACTGGATTCCTTTCTATAGGGCAGAGGGAAATCAACAAGATCATTTCCTGAGTGTCAAATGCTTCGATGGAATGAAACTGAGGAAAGTGATGAGTGACCCAGAAAGTCTTGCGTTTTTATGATGTGAACAGGGAGAGAATGTCGCTGGGATCACCTGTGTGATCAGAGGACACACATGGCTCAGAGAACAGCTGGCAGAGCTCGCGGGGACCAGGAGGGAATGCAAAGGCCCTGTAGCCGGACCCCGTTCTGAGGACAGGGCAGCTCTGGGAGGCTGGGCAAGCCCGTGGGCCGAGGCAGTCTGCAGGAACAGGCCAGCAGGAAGGCGGGGAGCAGCCTGTGGCCAGAGGGCGGAAGCGAGAGCTGGCGGAGGGGAGAAGAGCGTGGGTGGGCCATTAAACCACTGCCTTTGAGCTGCGACTCTGGAGGAGCAGGCCACAAGCAGGGGGTAAAGCAGGCCCTCGGAGGGACAGCAGGGCAGGAAGTGCGAGCGAGAAATATGGCTGGCTTAGGAACAAATCTTGTGCTGCCAGTGCACACTCTGAAAAGGAAATAACAGCAGCACACTGACAAGTGGGATAGAACAGGCAATAGAACAGCGTGACAGTAATGAACCGCATATTATCTGTGTGGCAGAACTGGGAAAGGCACTGTGGCTGTGGGCAGATTCTCCAGCAGCCCCACTGTCTTTTCTAGATCCTTCACTCTACAGCTAACCTCTCTCTCTCTCTCTCTCTCTCTCTCTCTCTCTCTCTCTCTCTCTCTCTCTGTACTGGGGACTGAACTCAGGACTTTGCACTTCCAGGCAAGTGCTTATTCTACTGAGCCATCTCCCCAGCCCTAACTTTTCTTTTGTTGACCAATATTACATCCAACTGCACGACCAGTGCCGTTAGCGGTGAATGGTGACCCCAGATGTTTCAGAGAAGTCCTGCGGACCGTCGAGCTCTAACTCTGGACTCAGTCCACTGTAAACACCTGCCCTGCAGGGCTAGGAACAATAGGGGTGCATTTCCCAAAACTAAGTGTAAGAATTCTGCGTTCCTTTGCTCGGGCCTCTGCAGCTCAGTGCCGGAAGCGTGGCTTATGCAACACTGAATGGCCTCATCCTTCCCAAGGTACACGTCGAGCTCAAGGTCTCACCAGGCTCAGGTGTGCTGAGCCCTCCCCTTGGACGGCTGTGCCTTCGCCTGGCCCTCATCTGTGTGTGCACATCACAACTTCCTCTAAAAGTGCCCCTGTCATATTGGATTAGGGCCACCCCGGCGTCCCATTGTAACTTAATCCCCTCTGTGAAGCACGTCTCCCGATGCACTCCCGTTCTGAGGCAATGGAGCCGAGCTCCTCGGAGTGCGAATGCGGGAGTCGCAGGGGCGATGCACGTCATGCCGTCGCGCCTCGGGCGTGAGTAGTTGCGGTCTCTCCTGTGCAAACACAGGTGAGCTCCCTCCAGGAGAGCGATCAGAAGAGCCGCTGGCAGCAGCACCAGGGCGGCGGCACTGGGGAGGAACCCAAGGAGGAGCGAGCCCCGTGTGGCCAGGGAGCCGGAGGAAGGCTGCAGGAGGAGGGCACCCCAGGGTCAAGGAGGAACTGACCACCGTGCCCCCTCGACCCTCATAGACCCGCGTCCACAGCCCCATGGTGGCTGCCACTGGGAGGCACGACACCAAAGACAGTGCGAAGCCCCAACAGGACTTTCTAAACTTGGAGTCCCTTCTAGGCCACTCACTGCCCCTGCCTCTGTGCCATCTGCTCGGGTCACCTTGTCACACAGGCACTCAGGGCCTCTGCGGAGGCTTGTGTGCAGCTACCTATTCTGTACACTGCTCTGCCCACAGGGCTGAAGGCCCTGGAGCACAGTCCCATCTAGCTTTTATCTCTGTGGCCCGCGCAGCCTGCTGTGCTCCCGCTCCTTGCAGGTGCTCACAGTGACTTTCGGAGCGAATACGCTACTGCTCCATGGTGCCAAACAGAATTAAACGAGAACCCAGGGGCTGACATTTGAAAATGTCGACGGCATGACTGACTCACCTGTTTGGGGGCAGGGAGGCATGTTCTGCGGGGGCTTGGTAGCTTCTGGCCCTGCCAGTCTGTCACCTCCTCCTCATTGTAGCTGCTCATTCCAAGGAGAGACAGTGACTCAGGAGTCAAGTATTTTCATACAGTTGGATTATCGTGTCTGGAATTTAATATTGCTCTGTCCCATGATGTCTACTTCAGGGTCAGTAGAAATGTGACCACCCTCACCCATTCCTGTCCAGGCTCATGATCTAGCAGAAGGCTCAGACCTATCACCCTCTGGGCTCTGAAGCTTTAGATCTGACTCACTGGATTTTTGACCATACAAATATTTTCCAAACATGTTCATGAGTTTTAAACATTGCTTAACAGTTGAAGCTTCCTTAAATGTTAGCCTTCTATTTAGAATGTGAGTTTCTGAATGTTAAGAGTGATGGATATGTTAGACTGTAGGCTTGTACACAAATTTTTGTACAATTTTTATAACAATTATGTGCACAGGCGAGACAGGAAGCTGCATCTGTCAAGACCTCCATCAAAGCCAAACTGGAATTCTGTTGTGGAGCGGGAGTGCTGCCGCGCCCACTGCAGCCACGCCTGGTACGCGGTGCCTCGTGAGGCCTTTCCATCACCATCTATGCAGAAGGCAAAGCTGTGCGGTAACTGGCCTAGTGCTAGTACTAGCCAGCTTTAAACCTTAGGGGGAAATTATTTAAGCTGTTGCAAGTTGCTGGATGGAAAGGAGGACTGCTCTCCTTCCCACGGTGCCAAGTACTCGCCAACCCCCACCCCACAAGTAACTGGTGATTCGACTTGACAGCCCAGGGTCACCTCTAGTTCTGAGATTCTTCAAGTCCGTGGAAACACTAGATTCGCTACAATAAACCAACTGTACCAACTGTACTTTTGATGAGCTGCAGGACTTTATGGATGAAAGTCTGCGAACCAAAGAGAATGTGCAGCAGAATACTATCGTGTGCCTTTAGGAAAGCTGTGTACTCTTTCTGAAGTTCAGCTTCTCTATCTGTAAGTTAGGAATAAAAGCTTTAGCAAACACCTGATGTCCAAGAAGATTTCGATAAACTCGTGGTAAACTGGACGTTGCAATTGATGCCGCGGTTGGTCCACTCTTCCACACAGTGCTCCAGAACCATCTATAACGTGAGAGCAATATTCTGAGGATGTTCATGAGAAACTGCTTAAATATCTTCCCCATATAAACCAGGATGATGCGAAATATGCCATCAGTTGATCATTCATGTTCTAAGAGAGCTTTTCGATGTGCTGGAATTAGATTTAATTATGAGTAGACCTGGTCTCGCTGCCAGTGTAAAGACACATTCTGCAGCAGAGACAGTGCCTCAGAGATTCACTGTAGATGACCTGTAGAAGCAAATGACTCACAGGGCTCCACTCTACTATCACTAGGGGGTACTTCGAATCAGAATACAAACTGGAAAGCTTTTATCTTTCCTTGCAAAACCCAATAAATGTCCTTTCAAGCAGGATGGTCCGGGAGGATCTTCACTGATCCTTGCTCTGAGCTGAAGTGTACTTCAGGCCCCAGATGGGAAAGCTGCCCTCCTGGATCAGCCAGCCCTGGATTTGGTCCCAGTATTCCTGTCTTTGCACCACAGGGAGAAGAGGCTTCACACCCAGAGCTTCCCCATCAGTGATAGGAGCTGCCGAGCCCACTAGAGGAGCCCGAGGTGGCCAGCCGTGAAGCACGTCCTCTGTGTGCTCTGCAGAAGGGAAGGTCATTTCCAGGCTCTTAAGATAATGACAATAGTATAGGTTTAAAATCCTATCTTTGTGATAGATCTAGGAATCAACAGTAAGTTTCCATTGTTGGCCAAGTCAACTTTATCCTATGCTTACTCCCCATATAACCTTTAATAAAAGAAAAGCATTCCTTATCAGCCTGTGATTTTTGTTTTGTTTTCTGTATTTAGGACAAGGTCTACAGGATCTATGGGGTCTACGGGGTCTATGGGGTCTACAGGGTCTATGGGGTCTACAGGGTCTACAGGGTCTGTGGGATCTACAGGGTCTCCCTACTAGATTGGACTCGTGGTGATTCTCCTGTTTTCAGCCTCCTGAGAGCTGGGATTATAGGTGCACGCCACCTTGCCCAGTCTCAATCGCCATCTCAGCTTGTCCCATGGGTGGGGCCAGTAGGGCACACCAAAGATCAAACCCTGGCCTCTGTGCTCTGCCTACACAAGTGCTTTAGTCCACTAAGCTATCAGGCCAGCCCGAGCCTGCAACGTTTGTGGGCCTGGAGGGGAATGTGCCATCTGTAGTCACACAGCTCGTGAAACACAAGAGTGGCTGCAAGTCCAAACGTCTGAGCTCCCTCTGCCACCTCAGGGCATTCTTGCCCTTTCATTCAGCAAGCGTCTGTAGGAATCTGTCCTTGTAGGTTGATCAGAAATTTACTGCAGAGACAGCGGTAAAGAAAACCTAGTTCCTAAATCAGGGTGAGAAAAGGGACCAAAGAAGGCTCAGAAGAGCAGCCACTACCCCAGACTCTCTGGCATTTCAATGCCACATTTAAGACACCAAGTAGACTGACCAGGGTGAGGCTGGACCGTCACGGCTTTGCTGGGCTGCTACAGACCTCTTGATGTCCCATACCCACCACCAGGGCCGACCTGCAGGGACACTGCTAAATCTTCACCTACTCCTGGGAGTCTCCAGCCAACACAGACTTCTGAATGGGGAGAGAAATAAAACTGAGCAAGGAGGTAATGGGAAAACTGCAAACTATGTTTTAAAACAAAAACAACTTTCCTCCCAGGGATGCTAGTTCACTTTCAACCTCCCTGTGGAATTTGGATGGGCACTATTCGTTGTTGCTTGCAGGGGAGCACCAATCCGTAGAGGGGTCTTAGGGTAGGGCCTCCCAGGATTCGCTGCTGTACACTCCGCTTCCTGACTGACATGCAGGGAACGCTAAGGGGGGCTGAAGCTATACTGAAACTAGAGCAAGCTCAAAATTGTAAGTCATGAGTAGCTTTTAGGGTCTGCAGGTCCCCTCCTTCTGTGTCACAGCCACCCCAAACACAGCTGTTGACTCCCACACAGTGAACCGTTACTTTCTCTTCCTTGTTCATTACCTTTGTTGAGTTGCTAGAATAGCCAAGTGTCCTTGATTATCCAGCAAAGGTTGACTGGGATTCTATCATGTGTAACACAACATACCATGGGATGGAAATATTAGCAGGAAAACTGGAAGAGACCAGCCATCTCCCACCTGCTCATCTAGACGGCAGCTTAAGGGTAGGCCCAAGAGATTGTCCAGTTCGGCCCTTCCACTGGAGCCCTGCGTGGGCAGTGGAGAGCAGCCACCCAAAGCCGAGCACAGTGAGAGCTGAGCCCAACAGTGGCTGTGCTTCTAGCCGCTGGATACCAAGTCCTCTCCAGATAGAGATCAGTACAGGCCTGGCCACACTGGCCACCATGTCACTGTCTAGGGTACCAACTCCAGAGCCTTCCAAAGAAGCACTGGGTGCATGTGAGACACCAGAAAGAGACACCAAGATGGGCTGAGGTATGTGCAGGACTGCACCTTAGTGGGATCATCTCCAGTGCCTACCAGTCCCCCATACCCATCTCACACTATCTCCTTTAAATGTCAAGTCTGAAGGAAGATGCTGACCCTGGGCCTGCTGCTTCCTCAACACTGTGGTCTTCAGAGAGGAAAGGAGAGGCTCACTGCTGGGGCCCCAGGTTTGCAGACTCCGCAAGCACTGCTCCAGGCCTTGTCCTTAGCGGGGGCTCGTCCTTCTTCCCAGACTACCTCCAAAGGCCCAGAATTTCTCAAGTACAGTCAGAGTATCTGTCTAGACCCACGAGGGTGACAACTTGCTTTAGACAGCACACCACTGACAATTTCCACCAACTTTATTCTAAGATGTTCTTAAAGAAAATTTAAAAGCTTCACAAGCAGGGCAAGAGATGCTTATCTACAGTCACAGTATACAAGTCAGGGGAGGTGACCCAGTACAGAGCAGGCATCGTGGGAAGACTTTCTGTGCTGGAAGTGCTTTGGGTAAGAGGGGGTGCTGTGGGGAACAAGAGCGGAGCTGACGCCTCAGACAGCAATGCCCTGTGCAGCACCGCAATGCTCTCCTGGGCTTCGTGACAGTGCTCACAGCGGGAGGACTCGATGATTTAGGAGCAGGGCTTGTTTCTGCCACCGCTGCTGCTTCATTTTCAGGTAAGAACAGTGAGGATCTGCGGGCTGTGTGCTCAGCTGCACCTGCCACACAGCCGGAAGGCTGGGCAGCCAGTGACAGTGCCTTGTGTGACGCTTACCAGCTGGCAGCCACCTGCAGGGAGGCAAATCTCCTGAGAAGAAACCAAAAGCTCAATTGCCATTGTAGTTTTAAAGTCTTTCCTCTCAGAGCCGCAGGTGCCTAAAGGAAATAAAACAGTCTCTGCTGCCGATATCAGAATTTCTGATTTAAAACATCTGGCTCTGTTTTCAGTACTCCGTCTTGAGGTACAACTTCTGGAGTTATCTGGCTGCTTAGTTCCTCACTGGCTTCACCCATGAAGACTGTGGAGCAGCAGGTCGTGGCCAGCACTCCCTATCAGAGACGTGTGCACCCATGTCCCCTCAAGGTTCCAGGTCATGAGTGCAGCTGAACTGAGCCACTGCTACCTTCTTGTTGCCTCGAAAGCCCTTGAGGACGGCCACCTGTGAGCCTTCCCCAGCAGCCCAGGTAGGTGAGAGGAGGTCTCCTGTTGGTCTCCTAGGGGACCTCCCACCCGTACCTTTCCTTGGAAACTGAAACTGCAGCTCGCTTTAAAGGTCAGGAAACAGAGGTGTCCTGGCAAGCCCAGGGACTACACCTCCTTTCCCTGATCTTCAAGCTCGGGACTGTTCCTACCCAGTGACTGACGGGACTCCTGCCAAACGCCAGCACCACAGTCAGGGCCATCCCTCCCAGCTCCAGACAGCGCGGTGCTCAGGACCCCCATGATTTGTCCTCTGTGACCAGTACAGGGCAGCCAAGCTCTGCAGACTGAGCAGGCGTGCTCCTTTCTGATTTACCCAACAGTGCAGAGTCATGTGGCAGGAGAAGGGAGAACTACCGCACAGCTCTGAAGCACCTCTGAGGAACAGGGCTGGCCTTGGCTAGAATCGTGAGGATGGGAAACCAAATGGTTCTTTGGTTTCATATTTTTGTTTAATTTTGTTGCTCCGGGGCCGGGGAGATGGCTCTGTGGAATAAGCGCTTCCCTAGCAAGTGCAAGGGTCTGAGTTCAATCCTTGGTTCTGAAAAAAAATAAAAATAATAATTTTGTTGCTCCCTGTTCATAGCACAGAGTGACTCCATTCCTCATGGGGAGTGGTCCATGCACATAACACGACAGAATTCTTTTACCTTCATTTCTCTCCTCCTTTCCTCCTTCCCCCGATTCCCTTCCCATCTGCAGAATATCTAACTCCATTTCTTACTATCTTTGATTTTGTTCTATTGATATTTTGGATTTCAAAATTGTTGCCAACTTTACCTTGGACAAAGAACTAATATCTGGAATATATCAGTTACATATAAGAACTCAAAAAAGTTTAATTTCCACAAATAAAAGACTCAATCAAAATATGAGCAACTTCAATGAACAGCAACTTCTCAGAAAAAAAGAATTACAAATGCCCAATATATACAAGAAAATATGCTCAATACCTCAGTAACTGACATTGCAGAATGCAAGTGAAAACAGCACTGAGAAGGCATCTTACTCCTGAACGAATGAACACCTTGAAGAAATCAGCTTGGCTTGCTCACGGGCCTCTTGGCATCCTTACGGTACTCGTGGTCACCACACGGCACCGCCCCAGCATGTGCTCCCCGCACTGGCCAGGAGCCCTCTGTCAGCATCTTTGGAGGAGGCTGCTTCAACCTGGGGATTAGTTGGACCCTTCTCTGCTCTGCCGGCTCTGGAGCCCGTTTCACATTGCGCTGTCGTGGGCTGTCCGTGTCTCTGCGCGCCGTGGCACGTGGTCAGGCTCTGGAGCCCGTTTCGCATTGCGCTGCACCGGCTGTCCGTGTCTCTGCGCGCCGTGGCACGTGGTCAGGCTCTGGAGCCCGTTTCGCATTGCGCTGCGCTGGCTGTCCGTGTCTCTGCGCGCCGTGGCACGTGGTCAGGCTCCAAAGGGCAGACACCAAGCAGTGCTCATCCCCACCCAGTGCCTGGTTCACCTTGAAGCAGCAGGATACATGGATGAGGAAGAAGCCAGCTGAAGCCAGCTACATTAAGTTTGAAAGTTTCAGATTAAAATAAGGGGGAATCATTCCATTCGTGCTTTGTAGTGTTTCAATTAGATGTTCAAACAACTCACTAAAGAAATGCAAATAAAAAATGCAACAATGAAATCTGACAGTATACAGGCTTGTAGCAGGACAGTCCTGTGACTTTTTGTCTCATGTTTTCTCAGAGAGCAAACTGTTCAAGCAAGAGCCGTGACTCATCCACGTGGCTGACACCGACAAAGGACTTACAGACTGCGGAACAGGGTTTCAGCATAAATCCTGAGGGTACTTGACTGACCTTATCGGACACAAAAGTTACATTTCTCGTTATATAGGTCTTGCTCTTCCTTGGTCTTGACGATCCAGCAGAAAAGTATGAAAATGAAGTATAAAAAGTAAAGCCATATTAATATGATGAGCTGTAAAATGCTCAAGTCAACAACTTCTGACATTGACAGTCTTATGGAAAACCCACTACCATGATGGAATACTGGACTATATTTGGATGTTTTGCCGAATTCATGCACCTACAGTATTCAAATGACAATGGAATGCCCTTCTCTGACAAAACTAATCAAAAAAGGGGAATACAAATGAACGACCATTTTGTACCTGTATACTCAAAATAGTTAGGATAGATATACAGCTCCATTCTCTTAATTCAATACATGAAGAGGTTTCTTCTAATAGCGTTTGAGACAGGATATCATGTCTGCATCTTGTACAATGAATAACCACTAAGACAACGATATGCAATGCATTAATTATTGAAAAGGTACTAGTAATTTGTTGTGAAACTGTCTCATTGCTATTTGTTTCTCAATAAAAATACTTTTAAAAATGCAACAGTGCCTAACTGTATTTATAATTAAGAAAGAAAATATAAACTATTGTAATCCTCTTGACGGGAAAACTGACAAATAGCTCTACACACATAAAGTTAGGGAGGTTATGGTGAAAATGTCCTCCTCAATACTCCTGGAAATGTACCTGGAAAAGCTTAAGAGGTAAGAAGCATCATGCATATGCAGACGTGTGCATATGTAGTCCTAGTATGAGGGATGACCTAAATACAGGGCGTGTAAATTCTTTACGTTACTGTGTCATAGTAAAGACATGCTGACATTTCCATTCCTAGTATTTTAGGGAGTCTCCACACTGATTTCCATCATGGTTGCACCAGTCTACATTCCCGCCAGCAGTGGAGAAGGGTTCCTTTTTCCCCACAGCCTCCATTCAAGCCAGCTATACCCCTACTGGGAATTTTCCTGGAAGAACTGAAAACATCATATAGTGATACACATGTACCTAGTTTATAGCAGCACAATTTGTGATAGCTAAACCTTGGAAACAATCAAGACGCCCGTCACGTGAGGAATGGATGAAAAAGATGTGATATTTTTATACAGTGGAGTATTACTCAGCTATAAAGAATGGTAAACTCGAAGCCTTTATATTGAAGTGGATGCCACTTGAACACATACTCATAAGTGAAATAAACCAGATACACCTGTGTAAATATCATATAGTCTCCCTAGTATAAGAACTCAAGAGAAGAAATACAAATAGAAAGGTGCAACACAATTAAAAGGAAAGTGAGAACTTGAGGATTAGACAACAAACAGAGGGCAAGGAGAAAAGCTAGGCAGCATGACAGGGCAAAACCATACATTTATAGGCACAAGGTGGGTGAGGGAATGATCCTGAGACTCTTCAGCAGGTTTTTGAAACTAGCAGTTAGCTGGTAGGATTCTCGCCCTGATTGACTACACATGCTGATACCTGTGAACTAAGCAACTGCACTGCAGATGGCAATGTGTAGGGTCACGCTTGGAATGCCTGCCATTCTGGTCTTCTAAACACATACTGCTTGTCATGACATAACAATTACTGTCATACTGTCTCTCAAGTAAATGTTTCTTTAAAAAAAGGGGGGGTAATAGCTGAAAACACAAGATAAGAAAAAAAATGTCACTGGACTGTCCTGCTACAAGGCTGTATATGGTTAGATTTCTAAATTTCTGTGTAATAAATGTATAACTGTTTATTCCTACTTTTAATTTTTTTATTTCTTTACATTTCTTTCTTCATATTCTAGAGGGATCTAAAGTTTAACATACCAATACTGGATGGAAAATACTTGTTCCATGTTATGCCTAAGATGTTTGATATTCAGACAGATAGTGAGGTTAAGCTCAACTGCCTATGTTGTAGGGTAATAATCATAAGTTTATTTTCCAGAGAGCTAGCAACCTAAGTTTTCAGACCAAAAATTAGAGAAAGAGAAGGGCTGCAAGAGAGCCAACATTGTGGCCCTAGCCTTTCAAGGTCAGTGAAGACTCAGGACATAGGAGATTCTATAATGTAACACCGTGTAACTCAGTTGTGTCCCAAATTTTCTGATCAAGGAGATTAGGAGGCCACAGAAGAAACTGATCAATGATGTAGAGTGTGCCTAAGGAGAGTCACATGGAGAGAAAACATTCTTTCAGGCTTTCACAGAGATCAAATTGGTCAAGCAATGGCCGTGACTCATCCACATAGTTGACACTGACAAAGGATCTACAAACCATGGTACAAGGTTTCAGGATAAATCCTGAGGGGATTTGACTGACCTTATCAGATACAAAAGTTATATTTCTTGTTATATACTTCATCTTGGTCTTAACCATCCAGCACAAAAGTATGAAAACGAAGTATAAAAAGCAAAGCCATATTAATATGCTGAGCTATAAAAACCTCAAGTCAACAACTTCTGACATTGCCAGTCTTACAGAAAACCCACTACTATTATGGACTATTGGATGATATCGGAATATTTTGCTGAATTCACACACCTACAATATTAAAATGACAATGAAATCCCCTTCTCTGACAAAACTAACCAAAAAAGGGGGGATACAAATGAATAACCATTTTGTATCTGTATGCTCAAAATAGTTAGGATAGATATACAGCTGCATTCTCTTAATTCAATGAATAGAGAGATTGTTCTAATAGCATTTGTGCACAGGATATCAGGTCTGCATCTTGTACAATGAATAACCACTAAGACAACAATGCAATGTATTAAGTATTGAAACTGCTAGTAATTGGTCTTGAAACTGTCCTATTGCTATTTGTTTCTCAATAAAATTATTTTTTTAAAAATGTTGGCATAAATTATCCTTAATATACTATCTCCAGCTTCAAATCCACATATCCTACCATCGTTGGCAATGTGTCTTTTCTTGTGACAATTTCTTAAAATTAAACATTCACCATATTTTTAAATCATCACATAAGACACAGATGTGATGTAGGCGTGGACATACATTCCTTCCTCTACTCTTGTCTCTAGTGATACAATTTAGGGAAAAGAACCAGAGATGCAGCTAAAGAGTGACTTGTATTTGCAACATTCCTTGTGATAGCAAAACAATAAACTAAAGTTGCTTCTTAAATCCTAAGATAGTTCATCCAACAAGTGCAGTAAATGTTTGCAGGAACATCTAATGACAGGAGGAAACCTCATGATAAAGTGTTAAATGAAAAAGCAAAACAATATTTAAAGGAAGGAGAGGAATCAGAAATAAAAATGGCATATAAAAAGTCATGTAGGCCAGGGAGATAGGTCAGTAGAATAAGCGCTTACCTGGAAAGCTTCAGGGCCTCAGTTCAATCCCCAGTTCTGAAAAAAAAAAAAAAAAAAAACCTCAAAAAAGTAAAAATAAAAAATAAATAAATGAAAAGTCATGTAAGGGCTGAGGAGATAATTCGGCAGTCTTTGCTCCTCCCTGGCAAGTGCAAGGACCCAGGTTCAGTCCCCAGTACCATATGCTATTCTGGTCCTGGAACCCTAGGCCCACTGTGATGGCCACTGATACCAGGTGTGGCAGCACACACCTGTAATCCCAGCACTGGGGAGGCTGAGACAGGAGGACCATTACGAGTCTGAGCTGCATAGTGAGGCCCCTTACCAAATACACAAATAAGATTTTTTTTTTTTATTTTCAAGTCACATAAGATAAAACCTAAGTGAATGGCTTTTGCCTCTGGAAGTTCAGGAGCACAAACATCATCAGCAAAGCCTTCATTTCATCACATTTATCTTGAAAAGCAGTCACTTGCAGGTATTTCTCAGTGCTTAACTTGCTCCTGTGTTTTCTTAAACCAGGATGCAGAGAGGTGCACCTAGCTCTGTGAAGATGGGGCTGAGTCTTGGTTGCCTGGATCTCACCATGAGGTCTGTGCACCTCGCACTTCCGACCTCACCATGAGTTCTGTGCACCTCGCACTTCCGACCTCACCGTGAGGTCTGTGTACCTCACACTTCCGACCTCACCACGAGGTCTGTACACCTTCCTCGCACTTCCGACCTCACCGTAAAGTCTGTGCACCT
>NW_004524769.1:759061-768056 GCF_000260255.1 Octodon degus | reverse complement strand
AGGTCTGTGCACCTGGCACTCCCGACCTCACCGTAAGGTCTGTGTACCTCACACTTCCGACCTCACCATGAGGTCTGTGCACCTCGCACTTCTGACCTCACCACGAGGTCTGTGCACCTTCCTCGCACTTCCGACCTCACCGTAAGGTCTGTGCACCTCGCACTTCCGACCTCACCATGAGGTCTGTGTACCTTGCACTTCAGCGCTGTCATTCTGTGTTCTGACCTATGAAATGGGTGTCCCCGCCGTGAAGAACCTGGCAGAGGGACAGTTACATGCTCGTCATGAATCCTTTCCCTGGCTGGTGGGGTAACATTCTTGCAGGAGCTACCCTACTCCCCATGCTGCTGATCAGATATTGGCTAGGTGAACCTGACCCTTGCTCCTAATTGGTGGAAAACACTAACTCACCCTAGAGAAGGACCATCCCCAAAATGATGTGATTTCATCCAAAACTGTCTCATTTGAAAATCTGCATGCCGAGAGAAAAAAGTTCCAGTAATTAGGAGAAAACAGAACTAAGCAGATCAGATGCCAGATCTGACCTTGACACCACAGAAGCACATGTGGGCTAGTGATGAGCAAAGCATGCTGGGAGAAGAGCAGATTGCTCACGGTGGACGCTGGCGGCAGCACAGTGCCTCTCCCTGCGCACCCGTGATGGCTATGTCCCTTGGCTCCTCTGCAGTTAAGTTGGGGCCAAGTGAAGAGCCGGAGAGGATGAGAGGAGAGCGACTGTGTTAGAGTTCTAGTGCTGCTGCGACAGGCTCACCCCAGGCTGGAGGCTGTAAAGCAACGCAGTCCACCATCACACACTGCTGCGAGTTAGAAGCCAGCAGGGAGCTTCACCGCACTGCAGTCAGCATGCTGCGGGAGCTGCATGCCTTCCAGGGCCGCATCCACCCCAGCCCGTCCGGGCCTCAGAAGGCTGCCTGCCTCACCCCTCGGCTGTGGCCAGCTTCCAGCCACGACATCAAGGCAGCCTCCACTCGGTCACCACTGCTTCCCTGCCTCCTCGGTTCTCCATGGCCTTCCTTATGGTGTTCTTATCACGCCCCTCAGACTTCTCTTACCTTTAGACTCACCTGGGCAGTGATAATCTCCCCATCTCACGACCCTGAGCTGTATCTTCAAGGTCTCTGCTTGTAAGAGGCAGCATCGCAGGACCTGGGGATTGGACCAGACTGAGACCGCTGTGGAGGGACCACTGCCCAACTTTCTAGATTCCAAGTGGAGCTCTGATTACAGGCTACTCGGGCCCCAGCCCTAAAGAATACTGTGCAAGATACAGGCCTCCAGCTCCCTCTTCCTCTGTCACAGTGATCTAAGTGGCCCAGAGCTGCAAGAACCCTACAGGAAGCAGACACTCAACCAGATAGGGACTGTGACGAAGCACAGCGTACGCTGCCAAGTTAAGGCCTCGGGACTTCAGAGGTGCTGTCAGGCCAGCTACATTCACGTATCCTGGTTTTAGGACAACTCAGTTAGTTTAGTGTCATGGTTTGCACCTAGATCCACCCACCTCAGAGAGTCTTGGGCCACCAGCAGAGCCTCAAGGAAGGAAGCTGCTGGATCTCGAGCTTGAATCTGAGCTTCAGGGTGTGATTCTGGGATTGGTTCATGGTGCAGCACCCCACCCTGGGTAGGTACAACCTGGGTAGAATAGAAGGGGCAGAAAGAGGCTGCTGGGCCTCGCTGCCTGTGTCCTGTGCAGCGGCTGCTCCTCTCCCTCTCTGCTCTGCTGCCTTGTCTCTCCGTGCAGTGCCACCTCGCCCACCGCCAGGAGCCAGCCAACGATGGCCTGAAACCTCTGCAAGCTGTGAGCTGCAGAAGCCTCTCCCCCTTTAACTGCGGGTGTCTAAGGCAATCAGACTTCTCTGTTACACTGACAAAGCTACGCCTAGAAAGGAAGTCTCATACAGGGTGCAGCACATTCTCCTGATGCACTAATTTATTGGAATACACTGTGAGGCTCACCTCAAGTGTCTGGTCGAGTGGCTGTGGGAGGCAGGCATTTCCATGTCCTGCAGATCTCCAGCTGACACAGTGCTATGGCTGATGAATACATGTCCCCCAAGAGCCTTGTGGGCTCACAGACAGGGTGCTGGGGAGGTGACAAGGTCGCAGGAACTCTGCAACTGATTCACCATTAGGAGGTGGGGCTGCAGCCAGGATGCGGGTCCCTGGGACAAGACCGGAAGGTCGCATCTCCCCCTCTGCCCCTCCCTTGACTCTGCTTCCTGAGTTTCGTCCACCAGCCTCCTCCGTCATGCTGTGCTGGTGTGGAGCCAGGCAACGACAGACGCCAGCGTGAGCCACAATAATGCTGTCCCTCTCTAAGTTGTGGTTGGCTCTTCCAGAAACAAGGGTCTGCTGGCTCTGCTGGCCCTGGGGCACCACATCAGAGCCTTGGTTTTCGCCCTTGCTGTCAGGCCTCCCCATCCATATGACTTTGACTCAGACAGAAAAGACCAGGAATTGACAGCCTGAGGCCCACAGACCACCCGGGGTCATTGCCAGTTGACACCAATAATGTTTCCTTGGGACTTCGGAATAGCCCCACGCTTATATGTCACATAGGGTCCATCTCCACTAGGAGGTAAAGGTCACTTTTGATGGAGATCAAAGGAGCCACTGAGCCTAAAATACTAACTACCAGCTCTGTACAGAAAAGATGGCTGACCCTGACGCAGACCACAATGCAGCAGCTTTGATTACGTGATCTTGTGACTACAGAATATCGTTCCATTGAGTGTCTACACCCACCATCCTCTCCTTAGACTAGTCCACTTTCCATTTGGCAGCAAGACGGTGCAAGTTACTCCCAGCCTTTGACTAAGATCATGTATGTTATAACTTAACATGTTTCATACATGTATATACTGTGGACTAACTGACACAATTAAACTGAGTAATACAGTTCACAGAAACAGCTTTTATTATGTGTGGGGTAAAAACACTTAATGTCTACTTTCTTAGAAAATTCTGGGCACCAAATAGATTAATATTAACTCCGGTCGGTCACGGGGCTGTATCCCGAGGCCTCCATAATCACTTCAGTTGGCAGCTGGAAGTGCATGCCTTTTCACCAAAATCGCGCATTTCCTGTACCCACCTGTTATGGTTTGGGTCTAGGTGTCCTCCCAAAGCCTCATGTAGTCATTGGCTAGCTTCTACTATTTGTGATTAATTCAGGATCCAAAGCTAGGCTTATGGGTGTGAATGCTACCCTCCCCCCCCGGGGCAGATAATCTATATATAAGTGTAAGGAGGGGAAAGAAGCTAGCAAAGAAGCTAGCAGCTGCAGTAGCTGCGGCTCCTCCCCTTTCTCTTTGCCTGCCCCCAGCCCCGCTGCCAGGAAAGGCTGCCCTCTGCCATGTGCCCCTCTGCCTTGGAGCCAGCTGAGTATGGACTGAAACCTCCACTGACTGTGAGCTAATTAAACCTTTCCTTCCTTAGCTCTGGGTGTCAGGGATTTGTCCCAGCACCGAAAGCAAAGTAACCGAGCCACCACCCTCATGATCCCCGACAGCACTTGGACGCCCGTCTCTGTGGGACTGAGTTTTTTCCAGGTGCCTCATTTAAATGAGATCTGCCCTTCCGTGACTGACTTAGTTCACATGGCACGCCTTCCCCCAGCGCCCCACCCAGTGCCAGGGTTTCCCTCCTTCCTAGGGTGTGCACTGTGCCACCGTCCTTCCCGATCAATCGGCAGTGACACTTCAGGTGCCTGCGTGACCAGTGTGCTGTGAACCGCTGCAGAGAACACGGGCCGGCAGGTGGACAGCACTTCACGCCCGGGATTCGGTACTGCAGCGACCTCACGAGGAGCACTCGCCAGCAATCACAAGGCTCATCTGGAGAGCCGAATTCATTCTCAGGAGGCAATAAGAACTTGGAGAGAACTGCTTGTGCGTGGGCTGGGTTCGTGTTAGAGGAGAGAAGCATGCTGCGTATGTGGGGGAAAGCAGGGTGGTCTCTGATGCCGGGTGTCCCCTGAACGACCTCCCAGAGTTCTGCCCAAGTTAGATAGAACTGAGGTGTTGTATCTCTTCCCGTCTGGGGTCAAGCTAGGTTCTCAGTATTCAGCTGCTTGTCACCTTCCAGAACAGCAGTATGCCTGTGCTGCGGCCCAGCCTGAGCGCTTCAAGAGCCCAGAACCCATTTTTTTTAAAAGTTCTTGAATGTTTCAATGCTCACAGAAGCACTGCCTTTAAAAACAAACAACAACTCTTCTTTCCTTCCTGTAACTCTTAAAATAGTAGTATCTGGAGAGATGTCACATCAAAAGGGATCGCTCAGAGGTAAAAGTGACCAACCGAGACTGGGACTGCCTTCTTTAGAATAACAGAAGAAATCTCCTGGTCTGAGAATGGAAAAAAGGGCTGATACTGAGTGAAAACACTGTGCTGCTGAAAGGGAGTCTGCGTGAATACCTGTGTTTCACTTTTGGTTTTGTCTATTCAAATCCTGCTTCAAAAACTCCTGTCTGATATTTAGGCAGGAAGATTCTAAATTAAGTGAAGCCTGGACTGGGCTTTGAAAAGCGAATGCTATTTCAGAGGTCACCCAGAATTTGACCACATGGAGGGGCGTAAACTGGCCATGCGGCCGGCAGGCCGGCGCTGACCCGGTGTCTCTGTGGGGCATGGGCTCTGCTACCCAGCGCACCCTCCTCAGGTCCTCGCACCGCGCCCTCCGGGTCCTGCTCCCACACTTCGCGGACCTTCCCCAGCCTGGCACCCACATGGCCCTCTCAGCCCTGCCCTGTAGGCACACTGTGAGAACCCTCAGACCTCTTCCCACCTCACTCAAAGTCTGCATGCTTTCTCTTTGGGTCGCGTCCCAAACTAGTTAGCAGGTACCCAAAAGGATGCTCCGCGCGCCTGCCACCTGTCACCGGGTTGCCCCCTCTCCCATGTCTGCCACAGCCTCCTCTCAGCCCAGCTCTCCTCTCTGGATCTCAGGGCTCCCTGAGGGCAGGCGCTGCCACAGAGGGGCCCCAGTCCAGGAACACGGAGGTTCTCCCTAAGCACACTAGCACCAGGACTGCTGAGATGGACAATAAGGATGTTGGTTTCCTCCCAAGAGGAGGATGCTCCTCTCTCTCCAGCTCTGTCCCATGCTCTTCACAGCCCCCAAGAAAAACACTCTTTCACCTTCCCAGAGTAATTCAGGCCTGGGACAAAAGCCCACATCTTTCCCTGACAGTGGGCCGCCGCTGTTCCCCTTAGGGAAGGCACCATCTGGGCCCATGTGAACGCACCTCCCAAGTGCTCGCTTCACCTGCAGTGTCTTCCTCTCACAGGATTCCCCAGCCACACTCCACAAACATCCTTTGGGTAAGACGGGGTTTTGCTGCTTGCAGCTCCTGTCCTGCCATGCACAGCACTGGGCAGACCTACGACAGTGGCTCTAAGGCAGAGTGGAAGCAACTGTCATTGGTCCCTCAGCAACACAGAAAGTCATCCACGTACCCAGGAACATCTAGTCATTTTTGATCCAAATGGAGTCCACCTGAGAAGAGACCTGGAATCTTCTCCCCACCATCTCCTCCTGGCTTTGCTTTTCTACCTTCTCCTCCTGGCCTGTGCTGAAGCGTCTTCCTTACATCTTGCCCTCCCTAGTGCAGTGCTAGATTCTCCAGTTCATCGCAGCCAAGTAGGACATCCCTGTCTATAGGAGCTTCGTGTTAGTGTGTCCCGTGAAGCACAGTTTCTCCACCAGCACCAACGAGGAAAAAGAACAAAAGAAAGAAGTGGAGACACAAAGAATCTCTTGGGTCACATCTATGATGTCTAATAAAAAGGTAGGTGCTAAACATGAATTAAAATCTTCATATTTTCCAGAAGAGGATATGAAGCTTTAAAATGACAATTTACCCAGTTTTGATGTATCTCAGATCTTAAGGCAACGATTCAATCTCAGGCTCATTTCAACAGACCTGGTGGCCACAAACTTTCCCTGACTCTATGAGCATTTGGTGGAAGGAAAGGAACTCTGTCCTGAGATAAGGGCTTTGATTGCATGGATCAGCGTCACCCACCAGAAGGCCAAGGAGATTCAAACTAAGAGTGGCCAAACCGAGATAGAGGTCATCTTTCCTGTTATGGAAGATTCTGATGCTGTGCAGTCTCAGCTGGGCTGGAAGCTGAGGATCCCAGGCTCCATCCAAGCTCCTCCTCCAGCACAGGCACCAGCCACGCCCCTCCTCCACCATGTGCTCCATCCAAGCCCCTCCTCCATCATGTGCTCCATCTAAGCTCCTCCTCCTCCTCAGGCACCATCCAATCACCTTCTCCACCAAGGGCACCAGCCAAGCCCCTCCTCCACCACGGGCTCTATCTAAGCCCCACCTCCACCACGGACTCCATCCAAGCTCCTCCTCCACAGTGTGCTCTATCCAAGCTCCTGCTCCGCCATGTTCACCAGCCAAGCCCCTCTTCCACCGCGTGTATCATCCAAGGCCCTCTTCACCACATGCTCCATCCAAGCCCCTCCCCACCATGTGACCCTTAGCCCAGAAGCACACAGGGCAGGGTATGGTGGAGGAGATAGGGGACGTCGAGTGCCATGTGCCTCCTGAAGATGCTACAGGTGTCTGCCATGTGCTACTTGTGGTTTGGCCCAAAACGTGGCTCTTCCTGGCTTCTGGGGAAGGTGAGGTATTTACTCTTCACTCTGAGCAGCCATGTGCCCCTGTACACCCTGTTTCTACTGGAGAATGGAGGGAGAATGACAGTAAGGGGAAACCACCCGTCTCCTCCACCTTGCATTCCTGAAACTGCCACTTCTGTGCTAAAAACAAACTCTTGTGCCATCTATCATAGAATGCTTTAAATTTTATTTAAAAATTGATCTCTTAGTCAAAATACGGCCATTCACTGCAACGATAGGCAGTCAGTGGCCTAGTGCCACATTGCACTTCTTCACACCGTATGATCAAAAGCTGGACATGCTGCTGCTGAGGGCCACAAGGAGGAAAGCTCGTGCAGTCACAGCTGTGGGTGCTCTTCTGCCTTTCTTTGGGTTTGCTCCCTGCAATTTCAGAGTGCTGGTAGCTGTTTCGCATTCATTGAGAACACCGAGGCAGCCTCGGCAGCTCACTTGAAGACACTTGTGGAAGAGTATTTCAGGACTGCTGCGGAAAGTGTTGTGTTTGATGGAATAAGTACCTTTGATGCAAGAGAGGATGGGGGCGCAAGACAGTGCATCGCTTGCTGCAACCATTTCTTTTTAAAAACCTGAAACTTTTATCATCTGCTTTGCTCACATCTCCTACCATGTTGGGCGCTGAGCTTAGCAGCTCCACTTCCAGTGAAGCGCCACTCCTCCTCTAGTGCTGAGCCTTCAGCAAGCCTCCTTGTGGCCATGGTTCTCTGCTCGTGTCCCCCCGCTGCCTTCTGCCTTCTTCTGAAGACTCTGCTTCTTCAGCCTCCTCTAGTTCTCTCCTGTCTGATGAAGGAATCAAAAGATCTCCTCAAATCGTCAAGTGAACACTCATTTTGGCCCCAAGTCATGAGGAACGTATGCTTTTCAGTCCCTGGATGCTTCTCACCACTGGGCTCTTTCCACGGCAGAAAAGACACCTATGACTAAAGTAACGCCAGGGACGCAGGAGTCCCCAGGACCCTCTGAACTGACTCGCTGTCATCACTCGCTGTGACACTGGGTGCATTCATGTACTTTTCTAACTAGTAACCCTTTATTTCTAATGTAGAGTGATTATCTCTCTTGTTGCTGAGCTACAATACCAGGCACCCACACCTTGAAGAAGGAGTTGCTTTTGGTTCATGGTTCATAGTGGCTGCAGCCTGGTCAACTGTCTCCAAAGTAGAGTGGCTCGTGGTACAGGGGAAGCAGTTCACAGCACAGCAGACAGGACGCGGAAAGAGATAAGGGAGGAAGGAGTGGAGGGACATTTTTGGGCCCTGCCTCCAGCGTCCCTCTTCCTCCTACCAGGCTTTGCTTCCCAGAAGCATGTCTAGACACAGACTCATTATATCAGTCAGAGTTTGTTAGAGAAAATATATTACACAAGGTATACAAATGTATAAGAAATGATAAAGTTGATTGATGACTGTCAGCCGCAGAGTTGGATGAGGAAGGGCGCAGGGGGCGTCTGTCCTGGCAGCTGCAGGGCTCAGTCCCGGGTCTGGAGCTCCCTGCAGTACTCCGCGCATGTCCACACTGGGAGGCTCAGGGGTCTGCAGTGAGAGGCTGAGGATTCTACACCAGAAGGCTGAGGAGTCAGGGGCAGAAGCTGAGCAGTCTGCGCTAGAAGCCAGAGATGGCGTCCAAGCTGAAGGCCAGGCTGGAATGTCCCCTAGCACCAGCGGCCGGTCCGGCCTCATTTCTCTTTTGCTGTGCGCAGGCTCCACATGGGGTGGGGGGCTTCTACACCCACCCCAACTCTGCGCCCTCCTCTTGCGCATGCCAACAAGGTTTAGAAAGTGAGGACCCTCACTCCCTGCTCAGTCACTTAATCTTCTAAACGTCTCAAGTCGACACAAGGAACCACACCTAGAGCACCAAGGGTGTGTCCTGTGCAGCTTGTGCAGAAACTGAGTTACTTAGCTGCGCTTTGAGACTCAGGTCAACTCAATGTATCAGCCATCGCCTCACAACGGCCTAATCCACTGACAAGGGTCACACACCCGGGACCTTCGCTGCCCAAACACCTCGCCTGCATGCGCCCCTGGGGAGCCATCTAAACAGAAACCTTGACTGTGTGGTTCATGCAGGGGCTGAGAAGATATTCAGGCCCAGGCTCAGTTACTGGGAACGTTTATCACAGAGACTAAATGAAGCGAATGGACTGCACCACCAGAGGTCATGCTGCAGTCCAAGGTAGGAAAGGCTGTCTACGTCCGGGCTCGGCTGTGTGCACGGAGACGAGGCGTGGGCTTGGATGTGTGCGCAGAAACGAGGTGCGGGCTCAGATGTGTGCACGGAGACGAGACGCAGGCTCGGATGTGTGCGCAGAAATGAGACG
>NW_004524769.1:738860-758691 GCF_000260255.1 Octodon degus | reverse complement strand
GCACAGACACGAGACGCAGGCTCGGATGTGTGCGCAGAAACTAGACACGGGCTCGGATGTGTGCGCAGAAACGAGGTGCGGGCTCAGATGTGTGCGCAGAAATGAGACACGGGCTCGGATGTGTGCGCAGAAATGAGACGTGGGCTCGGCTGTGTGCGCAGAAACGGACGCGGGCTCGGCTGTGTGCATGGAGACGAGGCGCGGGCTTGGGTGTGTGCGCAGAAACAAGACGTAATTTAGATGAGAAGCAAGTAAGAGGCAAGAAGAGGTAGCAACCACTACCAGGCATGCGCGCTGTGTGCTAGACTGACAGCTGGCCCGCGGTAGGGTCCGTGTCTTCCACCTCGGCCCACGTGAAGTGACAGTCTATTGTTAATTACTGAACTGAATGCACCATTCTCAGTGCTGTATGCTTCAGTGTCCAGAAACCTGCCAACTCATGTCAAAATAAAATCAAACCAAGAAATATTTACCAAATTCTTCCTCTATGCAAGATCCAGTTGCTATAGAGCCCAAAAGAACTTTTAGCTTCGTGCATTATCAGTTGAGTGATACCAAGTGTGCTGACTGGACCTCTCATGGGCACCCCAGGATGGAATACCCAGAGTGCCGTCTCTGCTTTGTAAAGAGCTGTCCTCGCAGACAAACTCGAGGCTATTTTGCTCTCTTGCACTGAGGGGAGAAAATGCAACAGAGATGTGTGTGTGGTTTTGTTTTGTCTTCTCAGTGCCTCATCTGATACAATAAATTAAGGTTCTATCTCACTGCCCCATAGGTGAGAACAAGGCGCTCACCTGGTCGTGTGAAGGCTCCCCCTCCTGCCCCTCACTGGAAACACAGGGAACATCATTGCATGCTCCCAAGAGTGAGGGCACAGCCCCTGGGCTTCCCGTTTATTATTTTGTTCAGTCATGTCAGCTGGCCGAGCCTGGAGAAGCCTGCTGCATGTGGACTGATGTTAGACACGCTGTGACCTCTGCGGGCTTCCTCATTGGCCCACAGTGCTGCGCCGCGCTGACCCGCAGAAATAGATGGCGGCCACTAAATGACTTTTTAAAAAGTTGCACTTTAAAGTAAGGCAAAGGTTGACTTGAGACCTATACAGCTCAGTATATTAATATGGCTTTACTTTTTATACCCTGTTTTTATACTTTTCTGCTGGATGGTTAAGACCAAGATAAAGCAAGACCTATATAACAAGAACTGTAACTTCTGTATCTTACGAGGTCAGTCAAATCCCCTCAGGACTTACCCCAAAACCCTGGACCACAGTCTGTAGATCCTTGTCAGTGTCAGCCATGTGGAGGAAAAAGGGGATACAAATGAAGGACCATTTTGTATCTGTATACACAAAATAGTTAAGATAGACATACAGCTACTTTCTCTTAATTCAATGAAAAAAAAGATTTGTACTAATAGTGTTTGGACAGGATATCATGTCTACATCTTATACTATGAATAACCACCATGAAGGCAACAATATGCAATCTATTAATTATTGAAACTCCTATTAATCGGTTTTGAAACAATTCATTGCTATTTGTTTCTCAAAAATTAGGAAAAAGTAAGGCAAAAGCATAAAGGGACAGGGAAAGTTTTAACTCAATAACATGAGTACTTAGCATAAAATATCCAAAACCATATATTTTAAAAAATAATCAAGACAAAAATTATTGACATATTTATATAATTCCTTATTTTGTCTTTGAATTGCAGTGTATTTTTCATAATTATCTTAATCTGTACTAGATAAATTTTAAGTAAGGAACAGCCACATGCCATTGGTGGCTAGCATATTGGACAGTAGAGGAGCCTGGAGGTCTGTTGTTGTTCCTGAACTCTGTTAGAGGCAAATTAGGGGCCTTCCAGAGCCCATCAAGGAGCCCCTCTGCTGGAATGTCTGCTGAAGATGGCAGTTTGGAAGAAATGGAAGAGGAAGTGTGGCTTAAGAAGAGAAAAAGGCAAAGAAATGTGGACACAGATCCTATGAAGGAAGATGTAGAAAAAGCTAAGAAGAGGTGAGGCCGCCCTCCAGCCGACAAGCTGTCACCAGATCCCCCCAGCTGACAAAACAGACGAACGCCATCAATGATACTGTGATCAACTACAAAGATGGTTCAGTGCAGCAGCTCAGTGAAGTCTTCACTCAGGTACCTTCCAGGAAAGTTACCAGAATACTATGAATGAATCAGGATGCCAGGGGATTTCAAAAAAATAAAGGAAAGGATTCATACTCATAGGTTCCGGGCCCAGGCCTGCTGTGCCGGCCCCACCCCTGGGGTACACTGAGACAGAGATTGAGACTGGGCATGGTGGCACGTGCCTGTAATCCCAGCGCTTGGGGGGCTGTAAACAGGAGAATCACTACGAGTCTGATTTAGTAGTGAGACCCTGACACCTATAGCCTCTTCCTTAAAAAAATAAAAAATAAAACAAGTTCCGGAGCCTGGGTGACCTGGAGAAAGATGTCATGCTTCTATGTCACAGTGCTCAGACGTTCAACCTGTGAGATCCCGGATCTACGAAGATTCCCTTGTCGTAAGTCGGTGTTTAAGAGTGCATGGCAGAAAAGTGCCAAAGAGGAAGAGAGTGAGGAGGAAAGCAATGGGGAAGAGGAAGAGGTTGGTGAGCAGGAGTCTGAGTTTGAGGCAAAACCTGTTGAGGTGAAAATCAAGCTCAGCAAGAGAGATGAGAAAGGCCAGGACAAAGGAAAAGGCGAGAAAAGGCCAAATCGAGGGAAAGCAGAGCCAGTGGCAAGCGTTTTGACAGCGAAGAAGAGCGGGATGAAAACGACCAGTCAGAAGCAAGTGGACTGATGAGGAGCGACCCGTGGGACTGAATGCTTTTCCTCCCCCTCCCATGTCTGCCCAGTGGCTTCACGTGTCCTGTGGGCACTGGGGTCTGTGCCCTCCTCCTCATCTTATAAACCAGCTTTAGAATAGTGCCAGACAAACATATGATACCGTGGTGTAAAAAACACAGTTTGTAACATATTGTGACCAAATGGGCCTCAAAGATTCAAAGAGTAAAACAAACAAAAGCTTTTGATGGAAAATGCGGGTGGGTAGTGTATTTCTACGGGTGGGTCTAATTTGGCAAAGGTCTGTCCTGGTTTTATCACCTGTCTGACTAGTAACCAGGAGAAGCCATTAAAAGCCACTGGTCATTTTCTTTTTCATCAGACAATTTTCAAGATTTGTATTTGTTTGGTATTACTTTTTTTACCCAGTGGTACATATAAGCAACTTTAATAGGTGATAAATGAACAGCAGTTAGATTTCACCTACATATCCATTTTTCCACTTTATGCTCTAGGATCTGAAAAATGCTTTTTAATTGTATAGGATTTATGTCTAGTGTGAACACTGCTTATTTTTTTTTTTTGCTCTTGGCTTTAAATAAAGTCTGTTGAAAATGCTACTGAATATTGCGATCTGTACAGTGTATGCTTCTTTCGTCCACCTGATTTCCTACGTCACCAGTGCGTGTTGTCGCCGCCTCCCTAAGGTGTACTTAATCTTTGTTTTCTTTGCGCAGTGCCTTTGGTTGCCAGTCAGAAGCCTGAGGCAAATAAAATTCCAATAATTTCGAAGAATGTGGTGTTGGTGCTTTCCTAACAAACATAATTTTGCTCCATGTTGGACAGTGGAGGCCTACAGTGTCATAGTTGGTATCTTTGGTGTGCTAAAATTTTTTAATTCACATTTTATGCATAAATATTGTTACATAAATTTTTATTATGCTGTAATCAAAAAGTAATTTAATAGTAAATAAAGCAAAAGAAATTGTATTAAACATTTCAGAACTGTGCATTACAAAACTTGTCTCTTGTAGGCAGAAAAGGAAAAGGTAATCGGACTGTGGACGAGCCAACCACTTTATCAGGATAGGAGCACATATAACTTCTTACCTTCCATTCAAACCTGGAGGGACTATTTGCAAAATAATCTTTGTAAGTAAAAAGACACAGGCTTTTGACGCCACGAACAGAAATCCCCCAGCAGCTGAGGACACTGGTTGACCAGAAACCTCAGAGGCCAGCGGTGCATGTACAAGGATAGGTGCGAGACCTGAGGAAGCCCCAGGCAGAGCACAGGAGGCCTGCGGGCAGGCTGAAGCCGCGCCGGGGCTGAGGCCACGGCTTCGGGAAGCGCTGGCTAGCGGGCGCCGTGGAGCGCTTCCAGGAGCAGCCTCAGTGGAAAGGGATGAGACGCACCCCCAGACTGCGGGAATGGGATTCTGTTTCCCTCCAGTGGCAGGAAAGAGGCCCCTATGATTTGGGAAAACGTAGCAGTGCTTTAATCTAATCCAGGAAAAGGCCCACGATTCCCTGGCGGTGCGGCGGCGTATCTGGCTAGGTACAGAGTTAATTAATAATTGTGTGTAAAACTCCAGGGGGCTAGAAACAAGGCAGGAGTATCAGTCAGTGTTCAGGGGGAAAACGGAAATCACTCCTAACGGGGAAGACAGAGGGAACCAGGGACTTGGCTAATTCGGGGAAGTGGCTACACAGTGTTGGAAGAATCGCCTGCGGAGAGGCCAGGGAGAAGGAATCCTGGCCAGGTCGGCAGCAGCAGGGGGCCTGGGAGTCCCTCCCCAGCTGGGCTCCCGCGGAGCTTGCGGGTGAGGGATGGAGCCAGGGAAGCAGGAGAGGAAAGGAAGCGGAAAGGCCGGGCGAGCCTGCTGCTACTGCCCCAGCGCACAGGGCAAGACAGGCTGCTCGAGGAGCAGGGCCGGACCCAGCCCGCAGTGGTGCCCACTGCGCAGCACCGAGCGCGGGCGGGCGGGCGGGCGGGCGGGAGCAGGCGGCAGCTGAGAGCAGACAGGATCGCCCTCCGCCCGCCGCCGCGACTGCGGAGCTCTGCGCTTCCTCGCAGGGCTGGGGCCACACACGCACATACGCTGGCATGCGCGCACACTCACGCACCTGCACCACACGCAGGCACGCACACTCGCGCGTGCGCACACACCCACACATGCACGCGTGCATATACGCACACTCACGCACACGCACGCACGCACAGGAGCGCCCCTGTTCTGCCTACAGCTGAAGCCCCTCCCATCGTGACGTCCCGTGCTGCCCCTCCGCTGTTTCTTCCACCCGACCAGGCACTCGTTTCGCCGCTGATCTTCATCATAACAGAATTTCTAAAGTCCTCTATTTGCCCAGCTGTCTGCTCCCAACCATGGAAACAAACGCAGTCAGGCCTTTGTCCCCACCACCCCAAAGGACTCTTCCAGCTGTGTCGCTGTTCTCCCATGCCGCACGCACTGTGCCTTCCACCTCATCTTCCCGACCTGTCCCCAGCACTGGCCGTGCAGTACCCGCCCCTCCTTGACACCCTCTGCGCCCACCATCTGTGACGACACATCGTCCCAACGCGCGCCTTCTCATGCCCTTGCCCTGTTCATGTTGGGGTGCAGTGAGATTTCCTTCTCGTCCTCGCTGTGTCCTCTACACTCACTCCCTTCTTAAGCTCCTAGGGTTTGCGTCACTGACTCCTGAAGCTACACCTGTGGTCTGAATGTTGCCCCTAAAATCCCAATTCAGCAATGTCCTTGGATATGTTACAGACACCACAAGCTTAACTTGTTTTCAAGCCACAAACAGTCGCATTATAAACATTGCGATCTTGACCACAAATGCCAGTTAGCAGTCTGAGAACACAGTCAACCTTCACAGACCATTAGGATGAAATCCACTCCCTCTGGGCACCTTTGAGAAAACCAAGATGGAAAAACACTGAGGTATTAGTCTGAATTTGTTTTTCCCCAAACACACTCCATCCTCAGCCCTCCACTGAGTGGATAGCAAGGTTATCCTGCTGGTCATTGAGACTGGAACCTTCGAAGTCACCCTCAACTTCTTTCTTTCTCTGATAGTCTACATCTATCTGTAATAAATTGTGTTTGCTCTATTTTCAAAGCACAGCCAGTGTTGTGCAAGGGCGCGTAGCCTTCAGGGCTATCTCGCTGGTTGGCACAACCCCCTTTTCCCACCAGGGCTGCCACGGTAGCATTCTAGTAGAGCGCAGGCAGGTCTCCCTATTTCTACCTTTGTTTCCCTCCACTAGCAGTATGCACTTTACCATACAGTAGTCAGAAGGACACTTTTAAAGCCAAATAGATTCCTATCACTATTCTACTCAAAAACCCTGCAATCTGTCAGCTCACACGCACGCAAGAACCAAAGTCCTCATGTTGCCTTCAAGGCCCTGCGTGACCTGACTCTGTTACCTTCTTGATATATCTTCATTTTTCAGCCCTTGACCTTTGGCTCCACTCACACCACTTAATAAGTATTTGTGAAACACATCCTCTAAAGAGCTCTTGATCTCCTGGAGGGAAGAGACGACTATAAATGATTGCAAGCTGGAAGCAGGGATGAAGGCGCTCCCTTGCCTCCTGCCCTAAGCTCCCACAGGCAAGCTCCGCGGAGCGCGAAGGGCGGAGGAGGAGGTTGCTGGGGTCGGTGGTGTTGGGGCAGCTGTGGAGAAGTTCCAGACATTTCCCACATACCAAGCATCACATGCCCAGATTGCTGGGGGGTGAATCCATAGCGTTAGCGTGTTGAGGAGATCACGTAGAAAGCTCTTTCTAAAGAACCAAAAATAAGGATTAAGATCAGAAGAACTGGAATTTGAAAATAAAGAAAGACAAATTTCCCAATTTGTGTAGGAGTCACATAAAGAAATGTTTCCTATTTGTTGTTCCTTCGTCACAGCTTTCAGCCTTCTCTTGGAACAGTGTGTTAGCTGTACCGCCTTAATGCACCTCTTCAGCAGGGCCAAAGCAATACTTAGAGTGATTCTAATTTCCCTAAGTTAAAGATTAGGAAAACAGCTGAAGTCACCTTTAATTTGACAAGGTGAACGAGTGGGCGTGCTAACATATCAAATTTAATTTGTACATCATCCTCTCGGATAATATTATTCTCTCTGATCCACTGCGTTTAGACTACCTTCAGGAGACTTGATCTCCCTGTCTGTCTAAACACGGATTCACTTGCAGCCAATTTCATGGTAACATCAGTCACATTAATACCCCACAAATCCACGTGGTGTTGATTGCACCCAGTTTTGTATAAAAGGGGAAGTGGGATTGGACTCAGCCTGTAGCCTTCCTTCCCTGTACAAGAAGCCGCTTACAGGTGAGTCTTGAACTTCTTGTCATTAAGTGATGAACGCTACTTTGAAATTACAGAGTTTTAAGAGCCTGGAGAAGAAATTACAATTTGCTGCCACCGCTGCAGGGAGACTGTGCATCTGTTAGCTTAGCTTCTTCAATAGGGTTCAAAGAGGCGTTAGTGATATCGTGGTGAGCATAGCTGCCTTCCTTAAACAGGGTTCATACATTGTGATAACTTGGCAAGCCTCAGGTGGTCAAAATGAAATAATTTTGTTATATGTAATTTTCTTCTACTTTCTAAACTAAAGTAGTCATTAAAAACATTGCTGGAAAAAAAATAAAATAAAAATAAAAACATTGCTGGACATAAAAATGATCCCAATTATTTCCTTCACTTTAAGATCATCAATAACAATCCATCTTCATGTTAATATGACATTTTTAGTGCTGCTCTACTTAAATAACTGACTTGCTGCTTTGATCCGCCATGTGTTTCTACTTTGACCTAAAACAAACAACAAAAAAAAAAAGGAGGAGGGAGAATGTGGTTCAAAAAGTAGAGACACTGGCTGAGTGGAGCACGACTGGGGAGGAGTCAGGAGAAAGGGCTTCAGCCTGGGCCTTGTGCATCAAAACTGTAAGTCTCGGTGTCTCGGCTGTAACAGCCATGCCTGCCCATCTCTCAGGCCAGGATGAAGCCTACCCAGCTCTGCTTCCTCCTCTGCTGCTGGGGTGCCATCTGCTGCAACGGCTGCATGCTGACCAACATCACCATCGCGGTGGAGAGAGAGGACTGCAGGTTTTGCATCGCGGTCAACACCACGTGGTGCGCGGGCTACTGCTACACCAGGGTAGGTCCTGTGTCGCCCAGGGAGGGAGGGCGTGGAGGCCCTGCGCAAGGCTGGCCTCGCCAGCCCGCACGTAGCCAGCACGCTCCCTGATGCGTGAGCTTCTTGGTCAGCAGCCGCTGTGCTGTGACTGGGGCGAATGGTCAGGACCTCCGCTTGGGGCTTAGAGTGCATCTTAGGTAGACTTGGGAAGCCTTAGAATTGATCCAGTAAATTGATTAATGTGCCAAGTGTGCATGTCCAAAGCTAAATAAAATACTTCCGTGCTAAATTTTACATGTGGAAAAATAAACATGGAATATATATATATATATATATATATATATATATATATAGAGAGAGAGAGAGAGAGAGAGAGAGAGAGAGAGAGAGATTCATAAGGAACATGAGGAACATGTAGTATTCCCAAAAAGGTAGTTGTTTTTGTGTAGTAGTCCACAAAAGACACACTACCACAATACACCCCAAGCCACAAACAGCACATTACAATACTCGCGCTCTTGACCTGCTTGGACACAAAGCCAGCGAGCGACCTGAGAGCGCAGTGAACACTGCAGACAGTCAGGATGGATGGCGCTCTCTAGTTGTCCGTCCCGCACTTCAGGCTGTTCACTGAACTTAAAAATAGCAACTTTTAATGAAATGTACTTTACTTATTGGCAAGATGAGTTTTATCAAGCAAACTCCTCCCAATGCACAATTTATTGTACCTTCTTAGGACACAGATTTGGTAACATGATATTGACATAAATGCCAGTCCAATTTTTTCACTTCAGTGAAAATAAATTTTCCAATGGAAAGTGCTAGAAGGAACTATTTTGCCTGAGTTAAAAGATTTCATATAAAAACTATGCATCTTTAGAACCTAACAGCCCTGAAAGGTATACCACATGCAAGAGAGGAGAATGCCCACAGGGGAGAGGAATTTTTAACATCTTACAGCAGCCCCCATACAGGTGTTGTGCCTCAGCATTCATGTTTAACATTTCTGTTGTAAATATAGCAAGATAATAATTTATGTTTAAATTTTTTCTAAGAAATTATATTATAGTGTCTATGACTCTAGTTATTTACATAGTTCACAATAAAGTACAAAAGGTCAACTGAAAATTCTAAATCATATTTCCCTTTACACTTTTTTGTGTGCAAACCTTTATATTTTGAGATATAATCAATATTTTGATATAAGAATAGGGATTAGGGAAGAAATATTTGCATATTTCTGTAGGATTTCCCAAGGAATCAGCAATTTGGCACAGCCCGAAGGGCGTGTATGAAGCTTCATGGATGACAATGGCTAACTAGATCAAGAGCCTCGGAATGCAGCCCCTGCCTCCCTCTGGCTGAGCCCAGCAGAACCCTCAGGGCACTGTAGCCTGATTCTCCCTTCTTAATTCCCTCAGGACCTGGTGTACAAGGCCCCCATGAGGCCCAACCTCCAGAAAACATGCACCTTCAAGGAGCTGGTGTATGAGACTGTGAGAGTGCCTGGCTGCGCCCACTACGCAGACTCCCTGTACACATATCCTGTGGCCACTGAGTGTCACTGTGGCAAGTGTGACAGCGACAGCACTGATTGCACTGTGAAAGGCCTGGGACCCAACTACTGCTCTTTCAGTGAGATGAAGGAGTAAGAGACGATGGAGGAGTCACAATCCCCCGGGACCCAGATACCGAGAGGTCTGTGTGTGAACACCAGGCCCAGGAACTAACCTCACATGAGGAGTCGTCAGACTGCAGTGATCTCTGCTGTGGGGAGGGGGCTGCAGGACTGAGGGCGCTGGGGTGGGCCCACCTCCCACCACCCCTGTGTTCCTCACTCTTGGTTCACAAGGTTTATTCAGTCTGACCTTACAGATCTATTGTTTCTTTCCTCTTCAACAGTCTTATGCATCCTCTCAGGAAACCTTTCCTTTTAGACAGAGGGCCACATAAGTCCAGTAAAGAGGGGATAATGATGGGACACAGGGAAAGAAACAGAAGTAGTACAGTCTTCTGCTAGACTTCAGGGCCAGAGGAGAAAGGCCAGCATCTACTTCAGTGTCTGTCATTGTGCCTAGAACTGGGCAAGAAACCCAACAATGGTTTCCTTGAGGAAACCAAGATCAAAAAGGTACAGGATGGGAGAAGGCTAGAGGCAGGCTGAGGATGTGCCCAGCAATACCAGCTGTAGATGTGGCCACCTCTGCTCTCTGTCCTCAGACAGCAGGGTCTCTCTGAACTACCAGATGTGGGGAGGCATGAGAGTTCAAGACTCCCAAGCTATTGCTACCAATCTCTATAGCGAAGGGCCAGTGGGAGTGACATTCATCTGGGGCTGTGGAGATCAGCACATTATTCACTACTTTTAAAATGGAACCATTGCTGCTGGGATCCCCTCCTTTGCAGAAGGGGAAGGTGTTGGAAGTAGGTTTGAAAGGAATTTTACCAGCTTCATATATTCCACTCTTCTACACATACACTGTATAAAGAAGTAGCTTTTCAGCAGGACGTAGTCATGGAGAGGGGAACACTTTTCTGGTGTCCTCTCTGTCAGTCTGGTCTTGTCTATCCATGTTGTCCCAAGTCTGTGATTTCTTTCAACAGTGTATACATTGAAACTGTCCCATAAATTGATTTCTTTTAAAGGTGTTAACTCTTAGTGACATACTTGCTCCACCCTCATAATGTGTAATTTATTTAAATCTTATTTTTTTAATAAAGATGCTAGCACAAGAGTCATACGTTTGGACTGTTTCATGCACAGTTTACTTACTGTCTGTACACTTCTAGTATCAGTTGAAAAAATATTTTAAATATAATTTCTAGTGCTTCTGCATAAATGACCTGTATTTGTCTGTGGAAACATTAAAATAGTCTTCTTTTCAATTTCTAGAAGAGGCGAGCACCTGCTCACCCCTGGCTGTGCAGCTCAGCCACTTTCCCGTGCCTCTTGCTACCAAGCTTATCTGCACTCTACTTGACAGAGCTGAGCAAAGGTGCTATGAGAGAGCATCGCTCTTGGCCCTTAAAGCCCTCCCAACTGTGACCACCCACCCCCCGCCACCCCACTGCAAGCTGTCTACACCCAGGCACCTGGACAGCTCTGTGTTCTCCTGACAGAGCTAATGCCAGCTCTAAACGTCTGTGTGGAGCACGGCCCCTATGTGGTGACCACACACTGCAGTCCCACGTGGACTTTGTACTCCAACAAAGTAATTTCTAGAAGGTTGAGGCAATTGCAGATTTATTAAGGGGAATAGATGACATCATTTAAGGGGAATAGATGACATCATTTAAGGGGAATAGATGACATCATTTTAACAAATACATATACTGGCACCAGATAGGAGCACAGTGACAGCTGACACAGAAGAGAAGAAAGTGACAGTGGGAAGGCAGGGCATGGTCTCCTGTGGCAGGCAGTCCCCAGGGATGCCCCATGTGCCCAATCTGAGCCATCACTTTTAAATGAACTTGGTGGGAATATGAGCAACCCCATTTGTCCCCCTGTTTCTATGGCTCACTTTACACTCCAACAAAATACAGCAGCTTGATAAGATTGTGTAACGGCCGGCCAGGCAGCGGCAGATTAAAGTGCCTGCGTAGGCAGACACAGGGGGCAGGGTTATGATCCTTGGCTGTGCCAGTCCTGCCCCCGGGGCACACTGAGACACTGATTAAGACTGGGCATGGTGGCGCGTGCCTGTAATCCCTGCACTTGGGAGGCTAAAAACAGGAGGATCACCACGAATCCGATCTGGGTAGTGAGACTCTGTGGACTCTGTACTAAATACAAAGAAAAAAAAAAGATTGTGTGGATCACAGTATAAATAAAATATTTTAAATTTTAAATTTTACAAAAATATGATTGCCAATCTCTGCTCTGAGAAAAAGGTTTATAGAGCCTGGATGTTAATGGAGTTGGCTGCTATTTTCTGGATATTAAAGAGCAGGATTGCTTGCAACAGACATAAAAGGGAAAAGTCCAGACACTGGAAGCCTTGGTGTTAAGTGAAAGTGTGACCCCAACTAGTAAGAGATAGAGTGGATTTGAAGAGGAAGGGGGCAGTCAAACTCAGCCCTGAGCCAAAGACAGACTCAGGGAGGGGCTCTCCCACCTGGACTCTTTAGAGCTCTTTGTTCACAGAGCCATTAAGAGTCATAAAGAAGTGAAAGATTAATTAAAGTTGATAATTGTACTTAGGAAAAACTTCTTGACGTGTATGAGCACTAAGACTGGAACAGAAGCCTGTGAGGGAGCTGACTGCCAAAATCTCCAAAGGGCCGGTCTTTGATGTCTGAAAACTGTGCCCACACAACCTGATGACTGGGAAGCAGATGACCAAATCTGTACAGCCTCAAGGAGCTCGACTCTCAGCCCCACATCCGCCTGATCACAGAAGCTAAGTGACAAGGAAGGAATGTTCCTCCCAGGGAGAAGAATTAGCACTCAATTAAGGAGTTTCCATCACTGGTGAGCGGAGGCTTCCACCGGGATCACCCAGTAGGATTTCAGGATTGTTGCATCCAGTGAGCTGTTTCCCAGGCTTCCTTTTTATGAATGGAAGTATTACTGTGAATAGTAGCACTGTAAAAACCTGTCCCTTTTATGCTGTCCTGCTGGGCACTCTGCATGATGGATTTGCCATATAGTTCCCAGCAGGGGGTTGCATAATAGCAAACTCCTCCTGCCTCCCCAAGGCGCAGAGCAGGGTTCTGCACAGAGGTGGTGATGGTGCTGATGAGTTGTGGGAGGACCCGGTCCACGGACACGAGAGAAAGGAGCCCATCGTAGTCATGGAAGACAGGTTCACAGACTCCGGGTGGTAATCCTGGGAACGATCTGATCCAGACGCCTGGTGATGAAGGCTTCAAGATCAATCTGCATCTTGGCAAGAAGCGCCGGCCAGAGTCCAGACTGTACCGCCGCTAAAGACGGGTGGCGGGAGACGACGAGCATCTCCTGGGCCGACTGCTCCTCATCAGTGACATGACTGTCCAGCCCCTGCACGCCAGACATAACGCACAGAGCCTCCTGCAGAACCCGTGGAGGCACATAGGCCTTGCCTGTGCCAGCCACCTCTCCAGTGTCGGTCACTAGAGTCTCTAAGGGCAGCACCTCATGGGAACTGAGGACAGTCTTCAGCTCCTCCAGGAGTCCGCAGGCCAGCCTAAAGCCCCTGAGAGAGGACAGCAGCTTCCGCACTGTCTGCTGAGCCTGCCTGCACGTGTGCCAGGTGCGGCTCAAGAGCAGAGCCACCAGGACCCGGAGGTACTGCTGAACTCTGCTGCCGGTGAGTCTATGCGAGTGGCCCAGGAAGAGCCTCTCTGTCAAATGCAGCACGGTACACAGGGCATCTTCTGAGGCCATGAGCAGGAATTTCTCGGAAGTGAAAACCTGCTTCTCATCCACAACAAGCTGCCAGGTTCTAATGAGAATAAGAGTGCACAGGACTCTCGCCTGTCTCAGCCTGCACTTTCCCTCGGTCTTTTGGGGGCAGGTTCTTCTTATCTCTCATCTAGCCTATGTGGGCCCTCTCAGAGAGGTGAACCCTCGTCCACCTATCCACAGTATACCGTGCTTTTGCGACAGTTCTCTTGCTTCACAATCATCTTCTTTATGCATTTGTTTAACTTGTTTCTTCTCTCCTTGTCCTGCTAGATTATGAGCGCATGAGGCAAAGACTTCATCTTTCCCTCCAGGTATTTTAAGTATCTTGAATAGTGCCTGGCACAGTGTAGGTGCCCACTGAATAGTTCTGAAAGAGCAAATGATATCTCTGCTTTTTTGTCTCCAGCCACCTGAGTAGGTTTTGTGGGGGCTTGAGCTCACACTTTAGGAGAGCTCTAGAGAGGGCCTGGGCAGGAGAGGAGGCTGGAGTTTTGACTGAAATTATGTGGTCACCAGAATGCTCTAGAGTACAATGTGGGCCCTTTTATGTCTCTAACATATGAGAGTCTTACTTGCCTTTGTCAGCAGAGAACTAGTAAAATAAAAATAAAAAGGAAAAGAAAAAAAAACCAAAAAAAAAAAGAACCAAACCTGTCCCTCCTCCATTAGTGCATATGTGCAGGAAATGGAGATCAACAACTTCTCTTTAGTTCACTGGTGCCAGGCTGTGAGGAGCCACACCCAGGCACACTGCAGAAAGCCTCACCCACCGGAGATCAAGGGTCTGGGACCGCACTCAGGAAAGGAAGGAGGTGGCTCCATCTGAAGGAGGGAGGTGGAGTTGGTACTTGCTGGATGCTTGGGTTGAGACAGAAATTGTTGTGTTCATGAAAATGCCTCAATTTGTCCTGAGGACACAGCTAATTTACATTTTCCAGCTTCTCTTGTAGAGAAGTTTGATTACATCGCTGAGTTCTGCCAATTTAAGGTTGTCAGTGACTGTACGTGCCGCTTCTAGGCCTGACTCGCAGTGCTGCAAGGGCATCATGATTTCTCCCCTGCCCAGGTTATTTAGAGCAGCCTTGGATGGCACACATAGAAGATGGCAGAGTCTGCGTGCATCTCGGTCCTGGATGCCAGAGGGTGCATGTGGGAAGCCATTAACTGGTATCCATTTGATAATAGTGTCAGCCATTTTCTTAAGTTTCTATTCCCCTGCTGAGTTAAGTTTATGGTCCTTCTCACCTTGCCCATTCCTCGTGAGTCACGTGCTATGCCCCAGGGGTTGCACCTTCCTCCGTTGCCTAGATACCTGCTGACCCCCAAGAGCCGAGACTTCCTCATTCCTACACTCCCTATATATACCCAGCACCTCCCCTGAATAAAGTTAGACTTGATCAGAATCCTGTCTTTTCTCCATTCTTTGTGTCTCTTGTCCCTTTTCATCCCCACTCCCCCTCCAGAGTCCTCGTTGACTAACCCACGGGTCAGGACAGGTGCATACACACACATCCACATCCACATACGCACACCCCTCTTCCCTCTGCACCAGGAATAAACCCATCTTTTGTTAAGTCGCTGAGCCCCTGAAAGTTTTTCCTTTGTAGTTATTAATGCTACCTTGACCAGTACAACAGTGTGTAGTATTCACAGAACCTAAATATGTTTATTCCTACCAACTCACGTGGACCAAATACACAACTTCTTTGGATGTTCCCCTTACTTCAGAACCCGGGTTCCATGTCTGGGGTCCACTGTTTCTCACAGGCTTATCATGAGAATACTCGAATCGCAGGAGTAGGGGTCCAGGTAGAGGCAGGCCACATGGCAGCACTGGGCTGGGACTTCAGATGGAACCCTCAGTGTACTCAGAAGGTTTTAGCAGAGCCAGGAACTCACAGCAAAGTAAAATAAAATGCTGCTTCTCCAAATGGGATGGCCTGGAAGTCTCCACCCATCTGTGCAAACAGGTGGCAGGTAATATTGCCTACTACAAATGCCAGAAACTAGGTCCAGGGAGAGTAGACAAAGTACAGAGGCTCTGAGAAATCACTGGCGTTATTAGGGAAAAGTCCTTCAAGGCCACCTATGTAGATCTCTTTCCATCTTAATATCTTCTTTTCAAAATCTAGAACAGGAAATCTTTTGCTCATCTTCCTTTCTTTCTCAGTCTCCAAAGACACTGAGGAGATCAGCGAGTGACATCTGTAATGACAAAACAATCTGCGTCGCTTTGGACCAATGTGCACCAGAAGCAGAGTCTGCATACGGGGTATGCTCTGGCCGCCCACACACCATCCAGGCACTTAAATCATGAGCTCAACCTATTTTCCATCCCAGCAAATGTGTGTCACTATCTGCCACCACCACTGGAATGCTGAAAACAATGTCTGAAATAACAGTACCTGTGCACTGAGGAAACCACTTCTCTTTTTTTTTTTCTTCTGTATTTACGACAGGGTCTACAGGGTCTATAGGGTCTGCAGGATCTCACTACACAGCTCAGACTCATAGTGATTCTCCTGTTTTCAGCCTCCCAAGTGCTATGATTACAGGCACATGCCACCATGCCCAGTCTCAATCCCTGTCTCAGCGCCCCCACAGGCGGGGCTGGCACAGCATGCTGGGCATCGAATCCCTGGCTGCTCCATCTGCCTACGCAGGTGCTTTAATCCACTGAGCTATCAGGCCAGCCCCGCTTGTCCTTAAAAGAAGCAGAAAATCAGACTCCCATCCTTCAGCAAAGGAACGAGGAGGGTGGAACTATACGGGTTTCATTATATGCAAGTCAGTACCACTGGGTGAAATTTATGACACTCGTCCGATCATGAACTTTCGGTGGCCAAGGACACCGAGACTCCCTCCTACAACCTGGAAGTGTCAGAAATGTCAACGCCAGGGTGCCAAGCCTCATGCTCGGTTTTGCACTCTGCACAGCACTGACATTCTCCTCTGCATGGACACAGCTATTTTTATGACTTTCATTCAACACCACCGAGGCAGAAGCCGGGACTCTATCAGGTGGAAAGGACAGCAGCCCCAAGACGGAGTCAGGAACCCAAACTGCAGCCTGCTGAGTTACCACCTCTGCAGGCCACACAGAAATGGCTGTTAGCTGTGCTCCAGCTGCCTAAGGCTTGCATCACGTGGGCAGGCAGGACACTGGCTCAGGCAAGCAAGGGGCATTGCTACCCAGCAGCTCTAGCTCCCTTCTAAGCCACCTGGGCATCCCTAGACAAACAGCCCTGTGGGTGTCTTACTTGGAAGCCCCTCCTGGCTAAGGGGAGCCTTATTTCCTTACTTTCTTTTCTTTTTTAAAAATTAATTTTATTGAGAAAGAAATAGCAATGAGATAGTTTCAAAACAGGTTGGTAGGACAGTTACAATAATTAATATATTGCATATTGTTGTCTTCACAGTAGTTATTCAGAGTACAAGATGCAGACATGATATCTTGTCTACACCCACTACAGTATTTGAATGGCTGGATCCCCAGGCCTGCTGTGCCGGCTCCACCCCAGGAGCATACTGAGACAGCAGTTGAGACTGGGCGTGGTGGCACATGCCTGTAATCACAGCTCTTGGGAGGCTGTAACAGGCAACCTAGTAGTAAGACCCTGAACATCCTGTAGACCCTTCCCTAAAATATAAAAGAAAAACCAAAAAAGAAAAAAAACAAGGAATTTTGGGTCTGGGGAGATAGCTCAGCTGAATAAGCGCTTGACTGGCAAGCGCAAGGGCCTGAGTTCAATGCCTAGCTCTGAAAAAAAAACTGAATGGCAATGGAATACCCATCTCTAACAAAATTAAACAAAAAAGGGGATATAAATGAAGGACCATTTTGTAGTAATATATATATATATATATATATATATATATATACAATAGGATAGATACACAGCTACTTTTTCTTGGTTCACTGAGAAGGAAGATGTGCACCTCCTTGCCTTTGCGTTTTGTAAGTCAGCTTGCCCACACCCTGCCTCCTCCATCTGCAGTTTCATTCTGCCCCATCGAGGAGCCAGGTCTTGGTGCTCTGCTAGCTGCACTAATACCCAAAGTGAATTTGAACTCCATGTGGGGTGTCTTGCCTCAACTTCCTAAGACAAAAGACTTCATTGGCTCAAATGCTGCCATCTCTGGAGACCTCTCGCTTCCCCATGGCAGACTTCTGGGGACAGAAGGCAGGCGGCTTGGGAGGCAGGCCCGCCTTTCTCCTTTCAGGGGCTGCCCATGAGCGAAGAACAGTGTGATGCCCTCCTTCTGTTTAGTTTTGGTTTTGAGTAAGGAAAGTTGAGTGTAGCGGGCAGACTGGCCTTCTCAGTGCACACAGACATTTATCTGAAGTCAGGCCAACAACTGCCATGGCCTTCCCAAGCTCTGCATAGTTGTTCTGCATTTGAAAAAAAAAAAAAAAGATGGCTCATCTTTTTGAAGACAGGCATGTTGATCCGAATTCAGCCCATCTTCTGGACGCTGGTTGTAGCGCATGGGTACTGCAGGCCACCATCACTGGCGGCTTGGGAGCAGCCCTTGCACAGTGTGGTTCTAAGAAAATGCGGGTTTGTTCTCCACTGTGCGCTCTGAGACAGTATCCTCTGGCTGCCTCTGGATGGGAATTTAGAGACTGTGCTGAGCTGGCCATGGAGTACAGGCATGGAGGCGCAGGTCTGTAATCCCAGTGCAGAGGAAGCTGAAAACAGGAGGATGACTATGAGACCAAGCTGTGTAGTGAGACCTGCAACAAACACATTAAAAAAGAAAGAAAGAAAAGAAAAAAATTTACCAGACTGCGTCATGGTCACTCCTGGCAAGAGTTTTTTATGCCTTCACTAACGTAACAGTAACTGAAAGCCTCCAGGCTTAACTAATAGCAAAAACGTCAGACCTGAGTTAACAGGAGAAGTTTCCCGTCTTTGAAGGCGTGGAGGAGTGATCTCTTCACTGTCTCTCTCGCTTCTGGGATATCTTGTCTCTGCCCCTGTGTCACTGGTCCCCCAGGCCGTCAGTGATGGTGGCCTACAGTATCCATGCGCAACAACCAGCGTCCAGAAGATGGGCTGAATTCGGATCAACATGCCTGTCTTCAAATGGATGAGCCATCTTTTTTTGTTCCAGAATTCTCTGCATTCTGGGGCGGAATCCAGAGAAAGCAGGAACAGCAGCGAGGCTGGCCGCGTGCTCTGCACGCGCGGGGACCGCGCCGGCTGACGCTCTCCATGTCTGTGTCTGAGCCCTCTGCAGCACCTCTGCTGGGAAGCCCCTCCTGGTCCCAGGTTGTTTATCCAAGGTTATGTCAAAAGCTTTGAACCTGGATTGTTTTGTACCAGAGTTTCCTAAGGCGCAGTCTCATTTGGACCGCAGAATTCCTGCATGGACGGCCCGCTATCAGAAGCTGTGAGGAAGCACAGGGAGCAGGGAAAGGAGAAGCGGGAAGGCAGGCAGCTCCGGGGATCCTGCCAGCTGAGGCCGCCCTGGCGGAGGGCCACTGGCGGGGGCTTGAACAACAGGAGTCACTGTCACTCTTTCTGACGTCCAGAAGTCCAAAATCAAGGGCAGCCTGTGAACTCACTGAGCTCTTGGGTAGGGCTCCTTTCCTGGCGTGCTATGTGCCCACTGTGTCCTCACATGTCATAGGTGGAAAGTGACAAGAAGGTTTGGGGCGAAGGAGAGGGAGCGGGAGAGGGAGAGACACAGGTAGAGGCAGGTGGGAGGAGAGGAGAGGGGATTTACAAGGTCCGGGCCCCAGCTTAAGACCACGGAGACCCACCTCCAAACAGGCTCACTGGGGGCCGTGGCCTCAGGAAGCGAGTGTGAGTGGATAGGAGATGCTCAGCTCACGCGGGAGCGGCGACATCGCCGCTGGCTTAGCAGGCCTGCTCCCTGCGGTGCTGAGATCGCAGCCTCTGGAGCTGCGAAGCCTCCACAGGCGGCTCTGGGGTGCTCCTGGGCATGCACAGGTGAGAGCAAGTTCCTTCTACACAAACTCAGGCAACCTGTTGCGACAGGGAACGCAATGCCCCAGCTTGTCCATGCTCTGAATAGCGGGATCTGTGACTATCGCTTTCATAGGAGAAACCCTGCGCGTTTCCAGCACCTCGAGGAGGAGTCCTGAGACGCGGTCCGCGGAGAGGGTCAGAGTGACGCAGCTAAGCGGAGCCCCAGTGGGGCTCCCAGCAGGAGGAACCCAGCGGCCTCGAGCGGGTGGGAGAGGAAATCGATTCCCCTCTAAGGCCTCCAGGCGTAAGCCCGCCGGGAGCTCTGGGCTGGATTTCTAAAGTACAGGATGATAAGATATAAAATGCAGTCGTTTTGAGATCCTGTGTTTGTAATTGTTTGTAATAGGAACAACACAAAATTAATATCCTTATCAAGGTTTCAGTCTCCTCTGTAAAACGGACCAGGCAAGTCTCAGAGCCCACAGTCAGGAGTACAGCCTCCCTGACATCAGGAGCTGGGCTTGGGGGCACGGACCCACGCC
>NW_004524769.1:731180-738320 GCF_000260255.1 Octodon degus | reverse complement strand
CTGCTCTTGCAGCTGCATCTGCCCTATAAATTACACGAGGCTTTGGGGGAACAACTAGACACACACCATAACAGTAGCCATTACAGAGTGTAGTAAAAAGGTGACAGGGTGAGCCTGAAGATACTTAACAGTGGATTTTTCACTTCCAACTCTCTGTGATTGTAAACAAAGCTATTGCATTTGTCGGGGCTTGTTCTTCTTGGTTTTAAAAAAGCTGGAAACTGAACAAGAACATACTGACCATCAGTAAGAGGAAGCCACGAGGTGTGCTCCAAGCACTCAGGATCAGGGTGATTCTGACATTAGGCCCCCAGGACCTTCTCGCTTCTGGGGATTGAACTCAGGGCCTTGCGCTTGCCAGTGCTTATTCTACTGAGCCATCTGCCCAGCCCCTCTTCTCACTTATTTGAAAATGATTTCACTATTAAAACTCAAAATCAAAAACAGAAACTAATAAACCAGATGATCCTGATGGTTGTCTTACTATTTCATATGAGAATGTCCCTTGCTCACCCAGGAAAAGAACACAACAACGTATTCCCGCCTCCAGATCTGGGAGATCACTCCAGGGATACACCCACAAAATAGAATTTGTCACATCCTCTCTTTCTGATACTTGTTCCCCACACTCACAGGCAGCAGATAAGAAAACTGTGAACATAAAAATAAGGGCATTCCGTGGCCCCGGTACCCCTCTCGGCCCTCCACCTTCAGTTCTAGCAACAGTGGAAGCTACGCCAGGTAGAACACAGACGCTACGTCCTCTCGAGTCCTCCAGGGAAGCAGGTATTTAGGGCATACTGGGCAGCACATCATGAATATATGTTCTGATCCAAAAGTTGGCCCCAGAACATCATGTCAGCCATTGTCTTCACCATCGATAGATTGCTCTGGGATTAGAGCAGAAGTCATCACTCCTTGTGAATATGAAGCCTGCCAGTGAGAAGAAGGTTTTGAACTAATAGTGTTTAGACAAGATGTCATGTCTGCATCTTGTACTAGGAACAACTACTACACAGCAACAATATGCAATGCATTAATTATTGTAACTGTCCTACTAACCTGTTTTGAAACTATCTCATTGCTACTTCTTTCTCAATACAATTATTAAAATATAAAAAAGACTGCTGATTTCGCTTTTAAAAAACTGTCATATTACTTCAAATATGAGATCCAGTTTGTTGGCTCTGTATACACTATAGTGCTGGAATTCTGGAGCACGTTAGATTACATTACATTACATTACATTACATTACATTACATTACATTACATTACATTACATTACATTACATTTGTAGAAAAATGTGGTGAGGGAACTAAGATTAAATTGATCAGAAAGTCTGGAATATAGAATCTATTTATCAAAACAGAAGAGTTGAAGGGATGAGGGACAAAGCAGATAAAGGTGAAATTCCTAAGGGAAATCGTGTGCCACTTCAAATACTTGATGTTGACTTCCGGTGTTTTCTCCATTTGCTCTACTTGAGCATGCGCGGCGCCACCTGCTCAGCTCGGCAAGTGGGCTCCCAGCTGGCTGATCGCACCCAGGCCTACTCTCCGCCTATCCAGTGACAGCCAATGGGAATGGACTCTCAGCCTGCTCACCTGGAACAGAGCCATCTCCAGAACAGCGTCAGCAGATCCCTGAGCTAAATCTTCTAAAGAAAACGTGGCAGAAGCAGGGTAACTGGAGCACACAGTCGCTGAGCCCCAGCAGCCGCTCTCATCCCCAGGAGGAGAGCGCCTGCAGCGTCTCCAGCACGCCAGGGAAGCGAGGCTGCTGTGAGAAAGCTAGCTACACGTGATAGCATGGTGCCTGCAGGCCAGGCCAGAACGGCCCACCAGGAGGTCCAGGCCCGGCAGGGATCAGTCAAGGGACCTCCGTGGTGTTAATACATCCTCCTTGGGCCGGGGAGACAGGTCAGCAGCACAAGTACCTGCCTGGCAGCAAGGTCCTGAGTTCGACCCCTGGTACCATTAAAAAAAAAAAAAAATTAATACAATCCACCTTGAGAAAAAATAGCATTTTTAAAAGCAATCTCTCACGTTCTACTTTCCAAATCCTCTTTTGCTGTCTTTCGTAGCTAACTTTTAAGTAAGTGTTTCATTTGTGTCACAGTGGCAAATTTGGTCCTAAGCTGATCCTCCTTCACATTAACCCTTTACTCATAGGACCTTGGCTTATAAAATACATAAGTGTTGTAAAAAATTCTCAAGGGGAAGGGACCATAATCCAAACTAACACGCTGGAAGGGATGGAGGATGAGAGAGGTGGCCTTGACGGTGAAAACCAAGCTCACGTTTGCTGAATCGATGCTGCAGCACCCACTGAATGACTAACGAGGAAAACTGTTTAGTCTGAACACAACCTCAGGTGTTCAAGCCCGCAGCTGCACATTCCAGAAGTAACCACACGTTCTAACGCAAGCATGATCGCTGAAGGCTGCAAACAGCTACTGAACAACTCCACCGTACTAGCAATGGTACCGCCAGTTGTCAGTGGCACCGAGAAACATAAAGCACAGCTCAGCCTCAGCACATTTATGAACCAGCCCAGCCTGGGAGGAGCTGTAGTCACTACTGCCCCCTCCCCCAGCCAAGCGCAGCTACACAACAAGGAAACGACGTAAGAGGTAACTGAAGGGGAACTTCACAAAGTGGCAGAATGTGACAGAAAGTGAATCTGTGCTGGATTTTAGGGCTCGAAGAGAGCAACTTAGCAAAGTGTCTGACATCACTGTCCCCACACTTGGGCCTAGCAAAGCATCTTATGTCACTGTCCCCACACTTGGGCCAGCAGACCAAACCTACCTGGACTCTTTCCCTCCGTGAGCAGACGTGGATCCATCCGCCATCAGGCAGGCCCAGGGGCATCACCGTGCTTCATAAGGTTTCTTGTTTTCTGACCAACAAGAAAAGTCCAGCAGAAGCATTCCTCCCAGCTTCACCACAAACCATCCCCTCCCACAGCACACAAGAGTGTATCAGAAAATGATCTGACTACGGTGTGGTTAGGGAGCCTGAAAGCGAAGGGTGCTAACCCTAGTGATGAGGCCCCGGAAGGCCTAAGGGATGTGACCTCGCCTTCGAGCAATGCAAAGCCAAGCCCAGTCAGGCTCGGCACCAAGGATACCGGGGTCCCCTTTATACAGCAGTACCCAGACCTCATGCCTGGAAGGTACTTAATATTTCTTATAGGCAAAGGAGCAACGGGTAAAATCGAGGCGCATCCTCGGACTCTGCTGCACTCACCTCCAGCTGGAAAAAAGCTCTAGATGGAACCCTGCAGGGCGGAGGCCACGCGGCCGCACAGGGACCTTCTGGGTGCGCTCTGAGCGCAGAGACTGGCGCTTCTTTGTCGCCTCTGCCCATCGTCCCTACAGGACGCTACCTACATACCTGAGGCAGACGGGATTGGTCTTTCTGTGCTTCAACTGCCAGGATGGCCAGGAACTTGAAGAAATAGCGCTGCGAGCGCTCAGCGGCCCGGAAGCCCAGGAGGAAACTGCATGCGTGGACTGATTAGTGCGCTTCGGGAGTCCGCGTTGGCGCCCTCACCCGGGTACCTGGAAGCATGATTAGCAGTAAGCGAGGTCTTTAGAGAGGCGCTCAGCTTACATGACTCACTAATTCATGGGACCCTCACGCTCTCCAGTAGGTGTCGCCATGACGAAAGGACGCTTGGACACGCGGAGACACACTGTGACACACAGACTGGAAAGATGTGTGACGACCTCAGGAGGCGGGTTGCCATTTGCAGGCTAAGGAGGGAGACTCGGAAGACTCCAGGCCTGGGCCTTCAGCACCCTGAGAACCAGGCTTTGCTGTCTAGGGCACGCTGCATTGTGTCTTGGCAGCTCTGCAAGTCGCCCCTGTAGCAGCAGCCCCGTCGTTTGCGTGGGATTCCTGGCCGTGTCTACAGACGGGGCGCACAGTCCAGAGCAGTTTTGGGTTCATTGATCCCCCAGTTCACCTGAGGTCATTGAAAGTAATGTTTTGGGTTGAGGAGACAGCTGGGCGGTCTAAGCACCTGCCTGGCAAGCCCAAGGACCAGGATCTGATCCCTAGTACAGTATGCCGTGCCAACCCCAGAACCCTGGGCACACTGGCTGGTCACCAAAACTGCACATGGTGGCATACACCTGTAAGCCCAGCATGGGGGAGGCTGGGGGGACCACCGTGAGTGTGAACTGTGTAATGAGACCCTGTACCAACAATAAATAAATAATAAAAAGAAAATGTTTTGTGTTGTGTTTTGGAAGACTCTGGTTTATGCCTGAGTGACTAGTTTGAAGATAATGATACATAGTGTAGTAGCTGTGTGCATTCTTATTATCTGCTGATGAAATGTTTTCATAAAATAAAAAGGTAGTCATAGCATACAGTTTTACACTTCTCCACTCACTTGGGGCCCTGTGTGGTCAGGTGCAGAGAGGCACTGCCAACCGCATGAGGACGAAGACCTTACTGCACCCACGCACTGGCCGCTGTGTCCCCAGGGTAAGTGGCAGCGACTCAGAGCATCTTGAAAGCTGCATGGGTCTGTCAACCGTCACAAGCGCTGTTGAGAGCTTCCACCACCCTAAAATGTTTCTCATGCCTTGCACGTGCTTCTTCTCCACTCCCAGCTCTTGGCAAGCACCAGTCCACTTTCTACAGCTTGCTGTAAATGGGATCATGCAGAGCAGAGCCTCTTTCGACTTGGCTTCCTGCACAGAGCTCTGCATATTTGCTGTGAAAATCCACTGCTCTATGAACCACTACGCCTTTTCCTCGCTGACTAATACCCAGTGTAGGGACATGGCACTTTTTTCTTTCACCGATTGGACAACTGGGTTGTTTCTAGTCCTGGTCATTATAACCATCACTGCTGTGAATACTTGGATATGAGTCTTGGGGTGCACATGGTTGGCTGGTTGGGTTTGGTCTTGGATAGAAGCCTAAAGGGATGGCTGGAGAGTGTGTTAGAGGGGTTTTAACTCATAAGAAACTGCTGGACTCTGTTCTAATGTGCACCTTCTGCTCGCATTCCCTGTAGCCTTGCGTGAGGAGTGCGTGTTTCCCTGTGCCCCCGACCTTGGGATGGCCATCTGCCTCCCTGCCCGCCTGCCCTGGGCACTGCAGCCAGGGCCCTCCACACTGAGCTACATCCTCAGCCCCGTCTTGGTTTTATATTTTACAGCAAGGTCTTTCGAAGCCTGTGAGTCATTCAGACTGCAGTCCTCAGCCCTCCTGCCTCAGCCGCCCACAGTGCTGTGCTCCCAGGTGTGTTTACCACGCCCAGCATGTGAGCCCTTTCTGCACAGTCACTCCACCTGCACACTGTGGGTCCTGCACTCTTCCCTGGTGAGGAGTGTGATGACACTGCCTTTCGCCGGCTTCTTTGCCCTTTGTATTTTGCACTGGTAAAGAATGTTAGCTCATGTTTCTTTTTTTATATACTTAGTACAGAGTCTACCGGGTCTCACAACACAGATCAGACTCATGATGATCCGCCTGTTTACAGCCTTCCAAACGCTGAGATTATAGGCGTGTGCCACTACGCCCAGTCTTAGCCCCTGTCTCAGCACGTCCCAGGGGCAGGGCCAGCTCGGCAGGTGGGGGTTAGTCCCTGAGCCTTTTTTTTGTGGAACCGAGGATTGAACTCAGGCCCTTGTGCTTGCCAGGTAAGTGCTTATCCTACTGAGCCACGTCCCCAGCCCCTACCTCATGTTTCTAACAGAGTTGCTTTACTACAGACAAGCCAAGATGCCCTCTGAGTTCCGATAGAACTTCATAATGCAGAAGTTTTGGAAATATTTCCTCCCAGGCCACTTACTCTTTCCTTCACTTCACAGTCCTTTTGAAAAGTAAGCTTTTCATTTTTGATGAAATCCAGGATAGCAGGGGAGATAGCTCAGTAGAACAAGCACTTGCCTGGCAAGCACAAGGGCCTGAGTTCAATCCTCAGTTCCACCAAAAAAAAAAAAAAAAAAAAAAAAAAAAGGAAAGAAATCTGGGTTATGTTCTTTCTTCCTGGTATTGTGTGTGTGTGTGTGTGTGTGTGTGTGTGTGTGTGTTTTAAGCAAGGAATTGTGATCTAGTGCATGATCACAAATACCTTTCCTTATAGTTTCTTCTAAATATTCTTTGAAGAATATTTGCCTTCTCCTTTAGAAATACAGACTACAAGTCTCGCAGACGAAGCATCACCAGGGTGTATGAGAATACCACAGGGAAGCAGCGTTGCCAAAAACTGACAGTGGCTGGTGCCTCCGGGTGGCTGTACCAGCCGCGTCTTTGCGCATTCGAGATTTTTATAAAACACATCGCCTTCATATCAACAAGACACCAAGAACTACAGAAACATAGCTGAGGGTATTGACGTTTTAAATTTATTCCTAGTGAGTCAGGCTTGAGCTGAGTCATTTGGTTAGCGAGAAGAAACAGCAACCTAAACACACTCACAACATCACGATTATGCTTCATAATCTTAAATCCCCAACAGCTTATTTACTAGGTTGCTAAGTCTGGCCAGTTGCACTTGTCCATTTACACAGAGGGGTGTGCGCTTGTGGATTCTGAAGTCTGCACAGTTAGGGTGAAGTTAAAATGCAGCAAGTGTCTGGCACACAGCACCTTGCCTCACTTCTGCCATTTCACCCCTGATCTGATGCCTCGCCAGCGACTGGCCTGTCACCCATTTTAGAGCTACTTAAGAGCAACTGGAAGTCCTATTGTTCTTATGACCCTTATTAGACCATTCAGGGTAGGGCAAGTGGTGTCCTTTTGCAGAACCCAAAGCCCCTCGCTTGGGCTTTCCTTTCTCATCTTTCCAAGCCCTGCACACCACGTACGGCATCCTGAGCCCTTGCTACACAACTGGAGCAGCAGCGGTAATGAAAGGGCTGAAGAAGAAGCCTGTTCTCCATCTGCAGCAACAACTCCATCCGCTGTGAGCGAGGAGGCGGGCCCAGGATTAACTGGGTATCAGGGAGACAATTTCCCCTTCTTCTGTGGAAGCTGAAGGGGCAGTGCCCAGCTACTGGGAAGGCTTTCCCATTCCTCATAAGGCTTTTTCTCTTGTGCCTGCCAAAACAGCAGGTGGAACAAGCTGGAGAAAGCGGGGGCTCCACCGATTCCCTTCTTCCTGGAAACCC
>NW_004524769.1:724526-727725 GCF_000260255.1 Octodon degus | reverse complement strand
GTCATCCTTGCTGGCGAGGTCGTGCGTGACACAGCTGCACCATCCTTTTAGTGTGAGGTGAAAGGACATAGTTCACAACACGGACCAGACAGAACTTCAAGAACCACTGTCCTTAAAATTACTGGTGCAGGTCGGGAGACAGCTCACTGGCACAAGCACCTGCCTGGCAAGCACAAGGTCCTGAGGTCGAGCCCCAATAATCAAAAGCAAACAAAATTACTAGTGCATTTTCTTTTTATCAACCAGATTTACAGAAACTGTAATATAACTTACATACATTCACTAATTTTATGGACTCAAAGTTGTTTGTAATTTTACCTTGTTATTCTTTGAATATTTTAGGTGTTTTCTTCCTGTTCAGCCTGGCTAGAGGTCTGTCAGGTTTTTATACCCTATCAGGGCTCTTGGTAAAGTGGAATTTTCTCTTACTGCTTTCTGATTTTTGTATTTTATTGCTCTCTGTTTTTACCTTTATCATTTGCTTCCCTCAACCTACCCTGGATTTAATGTATTCTTTTTTAAATTTTTAAGACGGAAGTTCAGATTACAAATTTAAGCCTTCTATTTCTAATTTACGTAAGTAGTTTAAAAGAATCCTCTCCCTAAGCAGTATTTCAGCTGTGATCCCCAAGCTTCAGTATGCTGCATTTTCATGTTCATCCTTTGGACATTATTTTCTACTTTCCCCAGTGATTTGTTTCCTGGCTGGTTTTGCTCATGCTGTATCAATTTATTGAGTATACTTTCATTCTATGCTTTATCCCCATGATTGATTTTACTGTTTATGGCTTTTCTCAGTTACTTTTCTTGGAAAAAATACAAAACAACCAAAATTAAGGAAGGCAAGGTTTCTTCGGCTCACACTTTGCAGAGGTTTCAGTCCATACTCAGCAGGCTCCAAGGCAGGGTGGCGGCACAGCACCCGGGCAGCAGCTCAAGGCGACAGAAGACAGCAAAAGCAGCAAGAGCGAGGCGAGGGGAAGCAAGTCTGTCCTCCGTCTCTGCAGTAAGCAGGCTCCCTCCCCCGGGGCAGGGCAGCGCTCAGGCAATGTCCTCCATGCCGTCCTGTGCACGGATGAGATGTCTGCGAAGTAAGGACCCTGGCTCCCGCTGACTGGCTTAATTACACTCCGCTGCTTCTCAGATTGATACAGTGTAGCAACTGCAAGACAGTTCCTCTGGAGTTTTTGATTTAGCAGACAGACTAGGACGTCTAAGTCATCACAGTTTGCTTCAAAGAGCCCTCACCAAATTGCGTTGCAGAATCTTAACAGCTCCAGAAACCTTATCTTTATGCTGTCTTTACTTTTATGCATTTTTACATTTACACATCTACAATTACACATATTAACAAAAAATAAAATAAAATATGCAAGAAACCAAATAAATACATGTATAATGTCATGTATTACTGAATTTTGGTGGATATGTTATAATAATTTTGCCTTTAATGGGCAGTTACCTTTTGGTAAAATTTGAATTTAAAAGAGCTTAGTTCTACTCCCATACTTCCATTTCTAGCACTCTTCATTCCTTACGTGCACAAAAATTTTCATGCACATTTTTATTCAATATTCCAACATTTTTATTGTTTTGTAGAATCTCACTGGTGACCTACTTTCTCAATTTTTCCATTTTTAAAATATTCATTGCCTTTTTATCGCCGAATAATTTCAATGACCATAAAACTATAGGTTGCAGAAGCTTTCTTTCTTCTAATACTTCATGAAATTATTATTCCATTAATTTGTGCTTATTTGTGACGACCTCAGTCTTTTCATCTTTATTTCTCTGCACAGAATATGTCTGTCTCTCTCTCTCTCTCTCTCTCTCTCTCTCTCTCTCTGCTGTTTTTCTAATAGTTGGATTTAAGCCCTTCTATTTTGCTGTACTGCCAGGTGGTTGTCTCTGCGTCTGTCTGTCTTTTTCCTGGGACTCCGAATGAGCTGTATTTCCTACAGACGCCCAACGCGTTTTTGCTCCTTCTCTTAGCACATCAGTCTGGGCACAGGCCAGCGGCGCATCTTGAGCTTCACTGACTGTTTCTTCCTTCCGCAGCCCTCGATCTACTCTTACTCTCGCCTGGCATTACGGCTACTGCTTGCTTCTGCTGCGAGTCCCACCTGCTGCTGTGCTGCTCTGTTCGTTTTTGCATCCATCTCTTGGCATCTTTATAATAACACTCGATGCCTGACATCTTTCGCTGGCGTTGGCCAGCGTCACGCTTACGTCCTTGAGCGCCGCGCTGGCTTTCTGCTCTCCCGAAGCCGGGGACTTTCCTTGAAACTGCCCCCCCGCGCCAAGAGGGTCAGCTACACTCCACTAGGGCAGCAGATTGGACACGAAGCGTGCATGGGCCGTGGGAAGCAGGCACTCGGTGGGCCCGCAGTGCCACCTGCAGAGTCGGAGGCAGAAGGTGCCCCTTTCTGGCGCACCTAGAAACGTCCCAGACACTACGTGAGACGCTCTGCCTCGCAGAACCCCGCCTTCTCCTGGCCGTGTGTGAGGAGCTGCAGTGCTCGGCTCATAACCGCGCACTAAGTCCTTTCGGACTTGTTGGCTTCTACCACGAACAAGGTGTGCTCAAAGCACATCGTGAATGCTCAGACTTGGAAGTGTTTATTGCAGTAAGAGACACATTGCCCTTAATCCTCCTCGAAATACCCCTCTAGGTTTCAATCACGCGTATCCCTTCATTCTCGCCACATTAAAACAGTCCTGGGAGTCCTCTGCCTAAGTGTCCGTGCAGGCGTGATCAAAACAACGCAGAGAAGCGTGCGAGCAGGCCGCGCCGTGCAAGGGCGGCCCCGGCAGCCCCTGTCTGCAGCCGCTGTGTGCACTGCATCCGGCGCCAGGCAACGGCTGCCTCTTCCCCGAGCCCAGTGACCATTTGGGCCATTTGGAATGGACCCGAGGGGGAAACGCTTTGAATGCGCCCAGGACACGGATGGGGCCACCGCACTGCCACCGCAGCCACTCATGGCGGGGGATGTCCAGTGGCGCTGCAGACAGTGGGGAGCCACGCGATAAGCTGGTGGGGAGCGGGGTCCTGCTGTGGAGGGAAGTGATGGCTGTGTGCGTTTTACTGTGATACATTTTTAAATTAAAACATTCACCAAATTTTCATCATATCTTGTAAATGTATCTTCAGGCTCAGACCCGAGGGGACCCGTTGATAGATTACTAGGGTGTTTTTCTC
>NW_004524769.1:721206-723861 GCF_000260255.1 Octodon degus | reverse complement strand
GGCAATGTCAGAAGTTGTTGTCTTGAGCCTTTTATAGCTCAGCATATTAATATGGCTTTACTTTTTATACTTCACTTTTATACTTTACTGATGGAAGATTAAGACCAAGATGAAGGGAGACCTATATGACAAGAAATGTAACTTTTGTATCTGACAAGGTCAGTCAAATCCCCTCAGGATTTACCTTGAAACCCTGTACCACAGTCTGTAGATCTTTTGTCAGTGTCAGCCATGTGGATTAGTCATGGCCGTTGCTTGACCAGTTTGCTCTCTGTGAAAGCCTGAGAGAATGTTTTCTCTCCATGTGACTCTCCTTAGCCACAATCTACATCATTGACCTCTTTCCTCTGTGACCCCATAAACTCCTTGATCAGAAAATTTGGGACACAACTGTGTTACATGGTGCTACAGTACAGGTTCTCCTAAGTCTTCAGTCCTCACTGACCTTGAAAAGCTAGGGCCAAAATGTTGGCTTTCCTTGCAGTCCTTCTATTTCTCTAATTTTTGGTCTGCAAACTTAGGTTGTTAACCCTCCAAAAGAGAAGCTTATATTATTACTCTACAACATAGGCATTTGAGCTTAACCTCACTATCTGTCTATCAAACATCTTAGGCATAACATGGAACAAGTATTTTCCATCAAGTATTGATATATGAAGAAAAAAATAAAAAATGTTTTAAAAAAATAGAAATAAACAATTACATATTTTTAGACAGAAATTTAGAAATCTAACCATATACAGTATTGTAGCAGTACAGTCCTATGACATTTTTTTTCTTGTCTCTTGTTTTCATTTATTACCCATTTTTTAAAACAAACATTTACTTGAGAGACAGTATAGCAGTAATTGGTATGACATGATAAGCAGTATGTATTTAGAAGACCAGAATGACAGGCATTCCAAGCATGACCCTAGAATTATACATTGCTATCTCTAGTGCAGTTGCTTAGTTTACAGGTATCAGCATATATAGAGTTAGGGTGAGAATCCTACCAATTAATTGCTAGTTTTAAAAACCTGCTCAAGATTCTCAGGATCATTGCCTTAATCATGTTGTGCATATAAATTTATGACTTTGCCCTTTTTAAAGAAAAAAGATAACCATGAAACAGAATTTCAAAACAAGTTATTGGGTGAGCTACAACAATTAATACATTGCATGTTGTTGCTCTTGTTGTTGTAGTTATTCAAAGTACAAGATACAGGCATGATATCTTGTCCAAACAACATTAGCTCCAAAGTTTCTTTTTAATGAGCTAAGAGAAACTAGCTGTATAACTGACTTAATTACCTGTGCATAAATATATTTTCCCTTCCCTCCTTTCCCTTTTCCTTATCACAGTTTGTCATTTCTTTCAAGCAGTTTTTCCCAATCCACTATATCTATTCTACATTTATCTCACTTCTTACATATTACGAAATCCATAGCCTCCAACCATCAGCAGCCTCAAGAGGAACCTCTCAGAAAAGGCACTCAATAATTGTACCCAGCAACTGTTGCTGTAAAATCATGCCGCAATTGTTCAGAGAAAGTTCAGCAGAAGAGCGGTTATTCTGGAGCTCTGCGCTGCCTGCTGGGAATCACACATGATTGATTTTTTCTTCTGTAACTATTTTTGGCTGAGGTCACTGAATCCAGGTCGTTTCTGTCAGTATTTCTTCTCAGCTAGTAAAGCAAGTCTATTCCACAATTTGACAGTTGGAATAAGGTGCTGACAGGCACCGTCCTTTGGTCTATAAGCTGGATGATAGCACGAGGGAAAAGGCTCTCATCTACGGTAACCAGATGCGAAATTCCAAGGCAGGGGAACGCAAGAAATGTAACAAGCTGCAGATGAATGCATTCTTCCAGTGTTTCTGTCATTGCAGAGAAAGGCCATGAAAAGCACTGGCAGAAGTTTGATGTACAAGAGGGAGTCGGAGCCGCCCATCTCTGGGCATAGGCCCCAGCAGTTGGCTGATCTTGGGAACATGAGGGAACATCCCAGAGAGAGCAAGAGGAATACTGAGAAGATGGGAGACAGGAGTCTGTGGGGACAAGGTTTGTGAACCGACAACTTTCCTGCACTGAGGTCTCGTTCTGTGTAGATTACTTTGCATGCTTTGTGGACACGGAAGCCTTTCACAAAACGTTCCCAGGTTATCTGAAGTTATGTTCATCACAACAGAGGGTGGGGGGTGGTTTTTATTTTATGCAAACATACAGTGCCTGTTACTTCTGGTTACTTTTGTCTCAGAAATGGCTGGTCACTGGGATGCACAGCTGGTCATGATGGTGCACAGCATACACATCAGTCCCCACTGACAAGCCCTCCTGCCTCTACCTCCCACTTGCTTACCCCATATGAGCCCTGGCCCACCAGAGATCAGGGCCTGATATTCTAGGTATTCCTGGTCATTGACCATTGCCATAACTAAATCTGCCTCCAAAGCCTGGACATTGCTTCCATGTTTCTTTCTGCTTGCTGCAGCAACCCCACCTGCACACAGCCTTCCCGCCCTGCCCTACAACACGTCACAAAAGTAACATAGCATCAAGGTGGAAAGGCATGAGTTCCAAAGTGGCACAAACCAGGGTTCCAGTGGGCCCTGACGTCACGCAGCCTAGGCCAACCCCTGAGCATCGCCAACCTGCTGTTCCCACTCACAAGAC
>NW_004524769.1:699672-720064 GCF_000260255.1 Octodon degus | reverse complement strand
TTTTTTTTTTTTTGCAGAACCAGGGATTGAACTCAGGCCCTTGTGCTTGCCAGGGAAGTGCTGATTCCACTGAGCCATCTCCCTGGCCCCAAGATATGGCATTTTTATACAGTGGAGTATTACTCAGCTATAAAGAATAATAAAAAGTCTTCATGTATAAGTGGATGCCACTTGAAGATATACTCATAGGTGAAATAAACCAGACACACATGTGTAAATATTGCAGAGTCTCTCTAGTGTAAGAGCTCAAAAGAAGAAATAAAAATAGATAGGTATAATAATTAAAAGGAAAGCAAGGGCCAGGGAGATGGCTGAGTAGAATAAGTGCTTGCCTGGCAAGCACAAGGGCCTGAGTTCAATCCCCGGTTCCACCAAAAAAAATAAATAAATAAATATTGAAGAGAGGGCAAGGAGAAAAGCTAGGAAACATGACAGGGGCAAAACCATACATTTATATGCACCAGATGGTTAAGGCAATGATCTTGAAAATCTTTAGCAGGTTTTTGAAACTAGCCATTAATTGGTAGGATTCTCACCCTGACTAACTCTATATGCTGATACCTGTGAACTAAACAACTGCACTGAAGACGGCAATGTGTAACGGCAGCACCATGCTTGGAATGCCTGTCATTCTGGTCTTCCAAATACATACTGCTTCTAATGTCCTATCAATTACTGCTATATTTTCTCTCAAGTAAATGATTGTTTAAAAAAAGGATAATAAATGAAAACAAGAGACAAGAAAAAAATGTCACAGGAGAATGAGTTATTACACAGACTTTGCTCTGGAGAACCCGGAAAGCACACGCAACAACTCACTTTCTTGATGACCCCCCAACACCAGCCACAATCCCTGTCCCTTTCACCTGCCTTTGCCAGTTCTTTTACTCAGTTTCCATTTCTTCCTCTAGCTGAATTTTTCCACTCAGCCCAAGTACTATCTTCCTCAACAGTTTCCCTGCATCCCCTTTTCCTCCTCAAATAACCACCTTGCTGTAGGCCAACTTTCTAAAGATGCAAATCTGAACATTCTGCTCTCACCTTCTTCCTTGCTCTCTCACTCCTGCTTTAGGAGCCCAGACACTTTGGAGCAAACGCGCTCAGCCTTGACGCACTCCGACCGAGCACACACCCACCCGTGTCCGATGCCTGCAGGGCCTCACCCGTAAGAGGGGCTCAGCCACCGCCTGCTGATCAGCCCCCCGTGGACAGCTGTTTCCTCCTCTGCTTCTGCTTTCCCACCCATAATCCTCACCCACTAATTAAGGGTGGTTGACTATTCATATCATAAAACAACATATTCCTTCTCAAACAAAGTGATCAAATTTCCAGGTTGACTTATTTAATATTTTCTATATAAGATCTGTTAGCTATAGGAAAAACTGGCTTAGTTACTGCTCTGTATGTGGAGGATATTTCCCTGTACCTTACCTATGTCTCCTAAAAACAAATCAACTGGCAGAAGAATCATGACCACTTTCACAAATACAAAATTAACTGTTCAGGTCAGTGTATTTTTGTTTCTGTGTTATTTACAACACCCCACTCCTTAAGAAATCACATCAACACCCAAGATATTGCCATCAACAGCTACATACCCTTCTCTGAATATTGGGGTACACAGATTTACACCCAGATGGTGCACTTATATGTATACAGACAACCCTCCACACCTCCAGTACCTTGCATTTCACCAACAAAGGAGGACGAGGAGGATGCATATGTGCCATTATATTAATGTGCACTGCACTGGCCACCTTATGTGACAATTATATACGAAATGTTCATGATCCAGCTTTCAAGCTACCTCCTGGCCCGCGAGAACAAAGCACGGTGAATCTTATCAACCAAAGGAAATTTATCATTCAAACTGGTTGGCAACTTCAAATTTCTGTCACAATTGAGAAGAAAGAGTAAACAAGCATAAATTAGCTGAATATAATCAACAACGAAAGCAGGATCAATGATTTATACACAAATGCTCCTAGAAGCATTTTAAACTGTCTTAGGAATTTGCATTTTGATTCATTCATATTCGCTACAACCCAGACAGTATCACTATTTATAAAGTACCTCCAGGCATTTCATTTGCTAGACTGATTTACAGTAACTTGACTTATTCCAGCATAATAAAGAATACTCTTTGCTGTATGCCACTAAAACAAATTAATCAAGCAATTTAAAATTGAATTTTCACACAAAGGTCCTGTTTTGTTTCTTCCAAACTCTAAAATAATAGCATAACTCATCATTTAAAACCAATAATGTGATTTATGCTTTGCAGAAACCAACAACAAATTAAAAACTAAGGCTCTGCATTAGCGGCAACATAAACAGTCAAGAGTGTTGAAAATGAGTGTGCTTCTGCTTCTTCTGTTACCACAGCAGCCCATGAAACCCAGAGCATCAGCGCCTGCTGGGTGCGGAGACTGGTGGAGAGGCTGCAACACTTCGGGCCAGCGCAAATGGCCTCTCACGTTAAAAACTCATTAGATCACTCTGCAATTTAAGAAAAAAGAAGGCATACAACTGCTCTCAAATTCTAAAATACATTTTAGTGAAAAATTACCTCCCTGTTGTTGGAAACCCTGCGGCTACCACGATGTACCTTTCTAGGCATGCGCCAAGCGAGCGCAGCCGTCCCTGGGTTTGCAGCGCATGGAAGGCGGCAGCCGTGTTCAGATGTTTAAAGAGAGTGATGATTCATGGGCTGTGTCGCAGGCCTACGGAGCAAGAAAGAGGGGAGAAAGGCAAAGCTCAGGGCCCGTGGAGGAGTGTAGCCTCATCTTGATTAATTCTGCTAATGGGAAGGAGGGTTGTGGCTAGCACAAGCATCATTAAACGACAATGGAGAACTGGCCTGGATTGTCCCAGACATACAAATTGAAATGTTAAAATGTGAAACATGGCCTCATGTCCACGGAACTAAGTCGGGGGTCTGTAATTTAACCCAAACGCTGGTTTTAAAAGAAAAATGGCGATGCTGAAAGAGAGCAGCAACACTTAGCAGGGGGAAAGTCAAGCTGGATACTCACTTCCAGCACAAGACTGGTTCTCCACGGCAGTGCCCCCCCGCCTCACACGCAGGGACCAAGTATCCTGGCTGGAAAAATGTCCTCTGGAGTTTCCCAGGGCTCCTGAGAATAGATGAACCCAACAGAAGAAGGATATCCAAGTTTATTAAGACTTTTCTTTTATAGGCACCCGGATATGCACGTGACCCCACACACACCCCAAGACAAGGAGGACAGTCCCACCGTGCACTGGCCAGCCTGACAGAGTGGCTTCTCTTTCAAGCAATTGACAGACAATGTCCAGCAGGCCTGATGTTGCAGGTGGTGCAGACCTGCAGCTAGATCCCAAGGGCAGATGAGTGAACAAAATAAATGTCCACCACAATCAATCAGGAAGTAAAGAGCTCACCAATTCTTTTTCTCTTTTGGGGAGAGGCTTGAGACAAGATCTGGTGCATATTGCAGGCTGGCCTCAGGCTCTCACCATTCTCCTCCCTCAGCCTCCCAAGGGCTGGGTCATAGGGGTGTTCCACCACATGCATTAGTGCCCGACAGTGGTTGGCACACAATAGCTACACAGTAGCACTCAGTCACATGTTGCTTGACTACTATTATGGTTTGTGCCTAGATGCCCCTCCAAAGCCTCATGCAGCCATAGGGCTTCTGAAAAGGTCATGACATTCAGAGTGTGGGGTGAAATCGTAGCACAACGCTGGGTCAAGGTGGGTGGTTGCTGGATCAGTCCACGACTAGCTTGGCACCACCGCAGTTCTAGTGGACTGGAAGGACAGAAAGAGGCTCCTCTCACTTCCTTCTTGTGGCTTTGGCTTCCTCCATCACCGGGAGTTGCTGCCCTCCACCATATGACCCCGCCTTGCAACCAGCTGAGCATGGACTGAAGAGTCTACAAACTCAGAGCTAGATAAACCTTTCCTCCTTTAACTTTGAGTGTTAGATATTTTGCCTCAGCAACAAGAGAAAAGTTACTAAAATAGCTATATTCTAAGAGATGTGTCATTGGGCAGCTTCATTAAAAAAAGAGTGTGCTCACACCAGTGTAGGTGGAAAAGCTGGCTACACACACGTATTGCATGTGTACACACACACACACACACACACACTCCTGGCCAGGAGAAACAAACTGCAGAGAAAATTTTCTCCATATTCTGTAAGGACTTAAAGTTTAACATATCAATACTTGATGGAAAATACCTGTTCCATGTTATGCCTAAGATATTTGATATTAAGGCAGATAGTGAGGTTAAACCCAAGTGCATATGTTGTAGGGTAATAACAAGCTTCTCTTCTGGAGGGTTAACAACCTAAGTTTGCAGATCAAAAATTAGAGAAATAGAAGGGCTGCAAGGTCAGCCAGCATTTTGACCCTAGCCTTTCAAGGTCAGTAAAGACTCAAGACATGGGAGAACCTGTAGTGTAACATCATGTGACTCAGTTGTGTCCCAAATTTCTGATCAAGGAGATTATGGGGCCACAGAGGAATGTGATCAATGATGTAGAGTGTGGCTAAGGAGAGTCACATGGAGAGAAAACATTCTCTCAGGCTTTCACAGAGAGCAAACTGGTCAAGCAATGGCTGTGACTCATCCACATGGCAGACACTGACAAAAGGATCTGCAAATTGTGGTACAGGGTTACAGGATAAATCCTGAGGGTACTTGACTGACCTTATCAGATACAAAAGTTACATTTATTGTTATATAGGTCTTGCTTTATCTTGGTCTTAACCATCCAGCAGAAAAGTATAAAAACAAGGTATATAAAGTAAAGCCATATTAATATGCTGAGCTGTAAAAGGCTCAAGTCAACAACTTCTGCGGGTGACCCACTACTATTGTGGACTGCTGGACTGTGTTAGATTGTTTTGCTGAATTCATGCACCTATAGTATTTATATGCCAATGGAATACCCATCTCTGACAGGACTAAACAAAAAAGAGGATACAAAGGAAGGACCATTTTGTATCTGTATATACAGAATAGTTACGATACATATACAGCTACTTTCTCTTAATTCAATGAGAAGAAAGAGTTGTACTAATAGTGTTTGGACAAACTATCCTGTCTGCATCTTGTACTATGGATAACCACTAAGAAGATAACAATGTACAATGTATTATTGAAACTGTCCTATTAATCAGTTTTGAAACTGTCTCATTGCTATTTGTTTCTCAGTAAAATAAAAAAAAATGATTCTACCAGAAAATATACACACACAGGATGGAGGCTGATATAAAACAGCACCTGATTTGCAATAAGATTTCTGTTTTAGAAGTAGAAGAAGAACATTCTATATGGTATAGAGTAGAAAAACCACACAGCAGCAATGTCGTATTGTGGTCACGGAAAAGATCAAGTGCTGTACAGGACAGTGCAGGTAACATGTCTGCACTTCTGGAGTGTGGCCACATTGTTTACCATGAACACACAAGTTAGTGGCTTCGGAGGCCCCACAGACAGCCACCACAGGTACCTCCAGGGTACGGGAATTCACAGCTCCAGGGCAATCTCAAGGGGCTACCATCACGGGCATGGCCCCCTAGGCCAACGTCCTTGTGTGCTGCATGAGCTGGGCCAGTTTTTCCTGTCCTTCATCTCCTTCTAGCTTGCACACTCTTCTACTAAACAAGAGAGGTGAGGTGATTATTGAGGTTAAGAACTTTCAGGGCATCTGGGGAGGACATTCACCCATTGTGAAATCTCGCCAGAGAAGCCAAGAGCTGGACTGTCCAGCTGCACTTTGCATGAAGGGAGGAGGAGGAGAAGCAAATGATCTTGGCCACTGTGTTTGTTGTTCTTTCCTCCAAAAGGGAAAGGTCAAAAGGGAAACTGTGGCAGACCCCATCTGCAGAAAAGCTAGGGGAGAGGTAAGGCAGGAGCTTCGCTGCTGGTTGCAAAAGTCTAAGCACACTGAAGAGTGAACAGAAAAGACACTGGCTTCCCACAGAAACTGTCATAAGTTTGGGGCCAGCAAAGTAGCAGAATGAAGAAGGTTGGGAAAATGTCAAATGAAAAATATCCAAAATTGAAAATGAAACTTAATTATACTTTAGGAAGTGGGGTAAAAGCCATAAAAGTATTTAGCCAACAAATCAGAGATAATTCTTAAATGTGGTTCCCAGATCCTTGGCCATTCACATTTATAGAAACAAACCCCTCATATTTTTGATAAACTATGTGAAGACACCCATACCTCCAAAATTCCATGTTCACACTTTGTTTTCCTTGTTTGGAGCCATGGAAAGAGACTGGAATTTCCTACCTTTCCACCACCCATCATTCTGAGAACAGAAAATCAGTCATATGCTAGAAAGTCTAGTTCCAAGCTAAAGTAAATGCAGGCATACATAGGTTCATGTATGAAGAAACACAGATTAGAATAAACCCAGATGCCATTAGCGTCTACTCCATAGAAATTAAAGTTCAACTAGAAAAAATAAAAATAGTCCTGTATCAAAAGCCAGGACTATTTTTTAAAAAGGAAAATAGCAAAGGATAATTTCACCTTGATAATTAGATGTGGAAGAAACTGCAGTAATTTGTTTAGAAGTGTAAGAACCATTAGAAGGGAGGAAAATTCAAAAGTTGATCAATCTTACATTATAAATATCTTCTGAGTTGTTTAAAAGAGTAGATAATTCAGTGAATGATACAAGGCAGGTAAGTGACCAAATAGTAAGAAAACAGAACAAAATTGCTCCTTGGTTCTATAATTAAATCATTTTCTAGGAGATTTAAGATTTAAATATTAAAAAAGTAAAACCATGAATGTTCTCAAGAAAGTAACCAGTGACTGTATACAAATTCAGAGGCTGGCAAAGCAAATAGAGAAGAGAGAAATAAAAAGATTAAGGATTGGAAAGGAAGAAGTGAAATTATAATTACCCACAGAAGAATGATATTCTACATAGAACACCCCAAAAACTCCACCAAGAGACTTGTAGATTTCATAACCAAATTCAGTAGCATAGCAGGATGCAAAGACAACAGGCAAAAATAAACAGCATTTCTGTACACAGTTAACACATCAAGAGAGACATTAGAGAAACCACACCTTTTACAGTAATAGCCAAAAAAAAAAAAGAGAGAAAAGAAAATTTAGGAATCAATCTAACAATGAAAGTAAAAGATTTACACGGTAACAATTACATTACTCTGATAAAAATGATCAAAGATGATTTCAGAAGATGGAAAGATGTTCTGTGCTCCTAGATAACATGAACCAGCATTGTGAAAATGGCCATACTCCCAAATTTATTATACAGATTCAAAACAGAGCAATTAAAATACCATTAGTATACCTCATGGATCTAGAGAAAACATTCCTAAAATTCATGTGAAACCAGAAGAGACCTAGAATAGCAAAAGCAGGGCAAGAATGGCAAGGTAGGAAACATCACAATTTCTGACCTAAAATTACACTGAACTGCTACTGTGATAAAATCAGCATGGTACTGGCAAAAATTAAAATTAAAATTAAAAAGAAACAGACCTGAGGATCAATGGAACAAATTGGAAGATGCAGGCAAAACTACAATCACATTTAGCTACCTTATCTTTTATAAACGGGCCAAACATGTTCACTGGGGGGAAAAAAAAGCCTCTTTAGTAAATGGTTCTGGGATAACTAACTCCTCACATGATGAAGACTCAAATTAGACCCAGATCTATCACCATATACTAAAACCAAAATAGATCAAAGATTTAAACATTAAAATAGAAACACTAAATCTACTAGAACAGAAATTAAGTAGAAATTTTGGAGACACAGGAGTAGGCCGAGAATTCATGAACAAAAAACATACTGTATGGGAAATACCTCAAAGAATCAATGACTGGGTTCTCATTTTATTGAAAAGTTTCTGCACATCAAAAGAAATCATCAACAGAGTAAAAGAAATTAAAAACTGGAAAAAAAATTTTAGCCAACTAACCCCCAGACTATGGACTTATATCCAAAACACATAAAGAATTAAAAAAAAAAAAATCAGCACTCCCCAAATTCAAAGGCCCAATCAAAAAATGGGTATCTGAGATGGATACATACTTTTCAGATGAACAAATACAAATAACAAATAAATATATGAAAATATGTTCAATATCATTGGTCATTAGAGAAATGCAAATTAAAACAACTGAGCTTCTATCTCATTCAAGAAATAATGGCTTTTATAAAGAAATCAACCAGTAACAAATGCTGGAAAGGCTCTGGGGAAAAAGAAATGCTTCTCCACTGTTGGGGGTAGTGTAGACTGGTATAACCACTATGGAATCGGTGTGGAGATTCCTCAAAAAACTAGGATTAGAAGGCCCATTCAACCCAGCTATTCCCCTTCTGGGCATTTTTCCAGAAGACCTGAAAACATCAGAACCACAGTGATACATATGCACCCATGTTTATCACAATGCAATATGTCATAGATAAATCTTGGGAGCAACCCGCATGCCCATAAACTGAGGAACAGATAAAAAGATGTTGGGTTGGGGAGCTCAGTGGTCTAACTGCCTGCCGAAAAGCACAAAGACCCAAGTTCAATCCCCAGTACCACATGCCCTGCCAGCATGGAATCCCAGACATATTGTGCTGGCCCTGAAACCAGGCATGTTGGCACATGCCTGTAATTCTAGCACTGGGGAGGCTGAGACAGAAGGGTCACTATGAGTCCAAGCTGCATAGTGAGACCCTGTACCAAATAAATAAATGAAATATCTTATAAAAGATGTTCTATTTTTATGCAGTAGAATATAACTGAACTCTAAAAATGATAAACTAAAGGCTTTTATAAGTAAAGAGATGCAACTTGAGACCATACTCGTACATGAAATAAATCAGACCCACATGGGTAAACATCCCACAGCCTTCCTAGTATAAAAACCTGAAAAAGTAAATTAAATACAAAAGATGCAATAGATACTGTGAAAGGAAAAAACATTGTTCAAAGGGAAGGAACAACTGGGATGAGGGAAAGGAGAAAAGAAAGAAGGAAGGAAGGAAGAGAAAATTATATACATGCATATACATGGGATAGCTTCGATAACTGCACTGCTGACTTCTGCTTGTCTATGGAAAGCAACAGTTTATGCTTAATTTTTTTTCTCTTTTTAATGTTTTGACCAATTTCACATGCTTATATCTGGTAATCTGAACAATGAATTTGAAGACAGCAATATGCAATATCACAACCACTGTCGAATTCTTATTGTCTTGTTTAGTGAAATTCTCAATCATTTCTAATGCTGTTTAAATGACTTTATTATGTTTTATCCTCTTAAAATTTCTTTTAAATAAAAAGGTAAAAACAGTATTCCAAGTCTGGGAATAACACTGTATGCAGTACACAGTTCAGCAGTTCTAGGGCCTCACAAGAAATAGTTGATTAAAAGAACCACAGTGAAGGCTGGATGTAGTACTTCTGCCATGTATTAGAAAGGAGACTTTTGTGTATACAGGAGTTACAGGGATAAAGATGGAAACAAGCAGCCTAGTAAAGTAAGCATAGAGGACCAAGCAGATAGCTCAGCAGATCATAGCGCCTGCTTAGGCAGGTGCAGGGACCTGGGTTCAATCCCCAGTGTGGTAACGCATGCATGTAATCCCAGCGCTTGGGAGGCTGAAAACAGGAGGACCACTATGAGACTGATCTGTATAGTGAGACCCTGTGGAACGTGTACAAGATACATAAAAAGAAATAAATAGATAAGTATGAAGTATGAGCAGCAGCTTATAGAAAAGATTAAATAGTGACAGGGCATAGACAAAATCTTAACTAAATAAGTATAGGCCAAGACATTTTACCTGCAGAATTGCCAGAGCTTTTAGAAGTTTACTAAGGAGAAGCAATGACATTATTGTAAGAAATACAAACTGCATACTTTGAAGGTAATCTCTCCGTATTTGCACTATTTACAGTACACAAGCTCTTTAGTTTTTCTTTTTATCTTGCTAGCATATGTGTGCAGTTCATGACGACGGCATGCATCCCATCATGGGGAGCTGGTGCATGGCAAAACACATTTTAATTCTTTTTCTGCCCTTCCCTCGCCCCATTTTTTAGTCCCCATCTATCTTGTAAAAGAAATCTATCTAATTCCTATTCCCTGCCTTCTATTTTGTACTTACAAGAATAGCCATGCGATCTTTAACCTTGTGTCTGACTTACTTCTTGAACATCACAGTGTCCAGGTTCATCTATTTTTCTATAAATGACAAGTTCCTTCCTATTCAGAATAGTACCTAACGGTACTTAAATACAACCTTGTCTTTACTGTTCATCTGTTGATGCAAGGCAGCTTCCAAGGTGTAGCTAGTGTGAGTTGTGGTGCAGGTGTGTGTGCGTGTGTGTGGGTGGGTGTGTAAAGGTGTTGCTGGATGAGAACTGAAATTTTCATTGGAAGGCAGCTTCCTCACACTCTCCCTGGTGTATGTGAGGCTTTCTAATCAATGAAAGTCTGAACAGAAGAAAGGGCAGACCCTGCTATGGCCGATGTCTCCTGCTGAGAGGCCTTGAGCTGGTATGGCAGCTTTCTCTGGCCCAGGGACTCGGGCTGGAACATCACCTCCTCTTCAGAGAGAAGCTGCTTCCCTTGATAACAGGAAGTTGATCTCTACTCCCTTCCCCTTGTGCCGTAAACACAGGTGTCCAGGTATCATGGGGAAGGAAGATTTCTAGTTTGCTCTTTCAGAGGAATCCTGTCCTGCTTTCCACAGTAGTTCTACCATTTTGCATTTCCACCAACCCTGTGGAAGTGCTCCTTTCTCTCCCGCAGCCTCAAGCAGTGTGCGTAATCCTTACTTGGAGAAGTTCCCACTGAGATGTACTGGGTGTTTAGAGGTAGATGGAGATGAGGACAGCAAATGTCTTCAGTGTTCATTTCTCACTGACTAGGTAGGATGTGTGCAGTCCACGGGGACTGCATGGCCCTACTGTGAGCAGGAAGAGGACCTATCCCTGTGGATCTTGGAAAGAGGCCACCTCACCCTGCTGAGTCGCAAATCTACATACAGAACATGCATACCGTTGTTCCACCTTTTGTCTTAATGGAAAACAGAAATATTTTCCTATACTATTGCACACCTAATTTGTTTTCTGGAAGGAAGCCCAGAAACTAATTATTTAAGGTATCTCTAGACAAAGACCTGGGCATCATTTAGAACTTTCTAGACTATTTGGCCAGAAGTGTTAGGCCATGTGTACTTCACTTTTTATGTCATGACTAATTGCATGGCTTTCTGAAACATACTTTTTCATGTCTTTCAAAAACAATAGTTAAAAGGTGTAAGTCAAGTATGCAAGTCCAGAATGAAATACTCAGCACACGAGCCAAAGAAACCGTCTAAGCACACAAGAAACTGATGTGCCAGCACCGTTTCCTCTGAGCACAAGGGGAAGGGCATAGAGATCAGCCTCCTGTTAGCAAGGGAAGCAGCTTCTCTCTGAAGAGGAGGTGATGCTGCAGCCCGAGTCCCTGGGCCAGAGAAAGCTGCCGTGTCAGCTCAGGCCTCTCAGCAGGAGGCATCGGCCATAGCAGGATCTGCCCTTTCTTCTGTTCAGACTTTCATGTGGACTGTGAGGAAGCTGCCTTCCAATGATGATTTCATATCTCATCCAGCAACACTTTTACACACACACACACACATGCACGCACACCTGCAATCACACCAGTATCTGTGTACCCCATGGCTTGGTGAAGTTGACCTAAAATTAATGACCACACATATGAAGAATAGGGATGGGAAGACCAGTGAAGAGGTCCTCACAAGAACTGCTCATGGCTTAATCGTAGTGCTGGATGTAACAGGATTCAGAACAAATTTAAAAGTAGAACAAATAGAAATGATGATGCTTATGATTATTGCTGGTATAACATCGGTAACAGCAGCAATAAGAACTGGTAGTGAAATCTTAAAGCTTACTTGAGGGAGCACATGGCACATTTCCAGCGCTTTCTATACTAACTGATTTAATCCTCATCGATATCAATGGATTCAATCTTCCTCCACTTATAAGGCAGCTAGGACTCAGAAATCATAAGCGAGGTGCCCAAGATCGTGCAGTAGGACAAGGGAAGTGTTGTCAGGACCACTGCCGCTTCTTCTTGTCACCTTCCTTTTCAAGTGGTGTAGGAAGAGTCAAAAGGAGTAGGGACTGAGACTATGGTCTGAGATGAATTCAAAATGAGATTCCTAGCAGGTCGCCAAGGACGGTGCTCGAGCCGACAGCTGTGAGGGAGGGCTAGAGACCAGGGAGACCAGCGCTGGAAATGACTTTGAACGTCTCACGGGTGGTCAGCTTGGAAGGGACACCGCAGAGAACTGAAAGGCATCACCGTGGGAACACACACAGACTGGGGGCCTGAGCCAGGGAAATCTATAGGTGGGGACAGTGAGGATGACCTAGCAGAGGTCGCAGAAGACGGAGCCAGGAGTCGTTCAAGCCAAGAGAGGAGCGGAAGCCAGAGGAGCTGCGCAGGGGGCCGTGCACCAACCGCCCAGCCACTGCCCAGGGCTGAGCAGACGGGTCATGCGGTGCAGCCTAGGGCTCCCCAGTGGCTTACAGACATGCACTATGTTTTCACTTGTGGTACAAACGCATACAAGAGAGGTCTGACTGTGTTTCCTCTGATCTTATTATGGCTTGCAATTCTTAGTTAGGCGTGCCCAATAAGATGCAAAAACTCTGCAGTGTCTGTGCTTCTTTCTAGATGTTGTCAGGAGGAACTAAACCTGCAGGAGGAAGCGCCAGTACTAACATCAGGGTGCGTGGAGGGAGGCCCTCCGTCCTGACAGCGCTTAAGCAAGCAACACTGGCACGAGGACGAGAGAAAGCCCAGATGCCTGGGTTCGGGCACAGGTTTCACCACAGAAGCATAAAAGAATTTCCCCCCATTTATGAATGGCCTCGCATCCTCCACCAAACTTCCAGGGTTCCCACACTTCAAGATGACCAACCTGGGCTCTACTGGTTCCTTGGCATCATCCTCAAAGATGAAAATGTTGGCCGTATTTCCAACTTGTTGGAACACCCTGTTGTGCTGTGTTCATTTAAACAGCCATGTGACTGATGTTAGAAGTTGTACCAGTTAGAGAAAGCAAGGTTCAGCAGGGTGCTTTGTCCAACATCTACTGAGAGTGCGAGGAGCACCGAGGAACCTTCACTCACCACAGCTGCAGGAGCCCAGGCCGAGATCTATGCTGCATTCCGACAGCAGCCTCTTGGGAGCCGCCTAGTCTGCCCTTTGCTACTGAGAGCTAGACAGACCCTTTTACAATACAGGGCAGATTTCAACATCCCCCTTTGCCAAGCCCTCAGTATCCCCAAGTTTTATTCACAGAAACACGCAGGCTCTGTACAGCTTCCTGGGTGCCACCATGCGAGCCTCTTCCTCACTGTGGACCACTGTCCCAAAGCCCCTGCTCTCCTTGCTCACTCCAGCCTGCTGCTGCCCAGCCCCTTCCCCAAGCCAGCCAGGATGCCACCACCCCACTGTGGCATCACAAACGGCTTGCACCTCTGCCTTCCCAGATGGCTTTGCTCAGAAAGCCACATGGTCAGCTCCCCCACTGCTGCCAGGTCTTCTCGAAGGGTCTTTCCCAACTAAACTGTCTACAAAAGGTTAACAGCACGTCTCCTTCTGCACAAACCTGACCTTGGGTTTGGATGTTAGCACTGTTCCCCTGGAAACCAGAGCCAGGTGGGAGAGCAGCTCTGTTTCCAGGCAACAGTGCTTTTGGTAAAAACCTGATTCATATATGGCAGTATCTGGATCCGAAGTTATGAGCAGAAACTATAAATACCTAGTAGGAGGCCAGATCTTGCGATTCCTCTGGAAACCGTAGCTCCTATAGGCAAGCGTGGCCCTTGCAGGAACCTGGAAACTGCCTGAGAGCAACACTGGGCTGGGGATTCTCGATGCCCACCTGGGTGGCCTCTCACCATAAATCTTTGAATGGTGATGGGGCCAGAAAAGGAGAGTAGCTCCTGCGCATGGGTTGCTGCAAACGCTGTGCCCTCCGAAGAGAAGACACCTCTGGCGTTCTCTTTGTCCTGGTCTGGATCCTCCTATGTGATGTTTACCCAAGTCTGACCTACGGTAGTTTACTTGAAAAGACTTCCAAGTGGGAAGTGTGACAGAGCTCTAGGAGATATGAGGTAGAAAGCAGCCCTGTTGCAAGCACACAGGAGTGTGGGGGAGCTAGACAGGTGAGAGAGAGACAAACAGACAGACAGACAGACAGACAGACAGACAGACAGACAGACAGACAAGACAGAGAGACAGAGCCAGAGAGAGACAGGGACAGACAGCAAGAAAGACAGAGACAGGACAGAGAAGAGACAGAGACAGAGAAAGACAGACAGACTGAAAGAGAGAGACAGAGAGACAGACAGAGACAGAGAGACTGAGAGGGAGATAGCAGAGACAGAGACAGACAGTGGAAGAGAGACAGAGACAGAGCAAAAGAGACAGAGACAGGACAAAGAAGAGACAGAGACAGACAGAACAGAAGAAACAGAGAGACAGAGAGAGATAGACTGAGAGACAGAGACAGACAAAGAAAGAGAAACAAAGAAATTGAGAGGCAGAGCAGAGACAGAGAGAAAGGGAGAGAAGGAGAGAGAGGGAGAGAAGGAAAGAGAGGGAGAGAAGGAGAGAGAGAGAGAGAGAGAGAGAGAGAGAGAGAGAGAGAGAGAGAGAGACTGTGGACAGCCCAGGAACCCCAGTCCAGATGCTTGAAGGAGCTCAGGTCCGCAGACACTAACACTTTCTAGCCTGGTGAGCTCACCTGCATGTCCCCCCTCCCCGCCCATACACAGGACATCCCATCAGCCTCCTGGCCTTTGGTGGGCCGTGTGGTACAGACTGGCAAACTCCTTGCCTCTGTGCTCACATCTGTCCATGGAACTAACAGCTGGGTAGAGTGGGGGCCACAGCCAACCCACAGCCCACCTGGCAGCCCTGCCCCTGTGCCCGGGCCGGCAGCTCTGCACAGCAGTGGGACACAGGGCAGTCACAGCTTGGTCCTGGCACCTGCCTAGCAAGAGCAAGGACCCAAGTGCGATCCCTGGTACCTTATGCCATGCCAGTCCCAGAACCAGGCACAGTGTCGCACTCCTGTAATGAAAGCAATGGGGGGGGGGGGCTGAGGTAGGAGAATCACTATGAATCCCAGCTGCATAGCGAGACTCTGTATCAAAAATAAATAAATACTTTTTTAAATTAAGAAACATTTTAATGCAATGAAATACACATATTGAGGATGTCAAAATTAAGAAACAAATGTTGATGCAATAAAATGTTTATGAATACCCAATATAATGATGCATATTTAACCAAGTTTTTACTAAATTATATTTCTTTTTTATTTTTATTAACTTGAATTTTTAATGTGGATTTCAAGCTTTCCTTTTGTGTTTTAGAATTTTGCATAGAAACAAAACTCCCATTCAGCAATAGCTGGCTTCCTCGCCTCTGGGCAAGTACAGAGCTGCTGCCCCTGGCCTGTACTTGAGCAAACCCAAGTGGCTCCACTGCCAAGGAGAGAGCGCTGGGGAGGCTGGGGTGCCTACGCCCCCCACTCCCGCATCTTTCCTCCCTGTCTTGGCCAGGAAAAGGCTGCCCTCTGGACAGACAGGGCCTACCAGCCGGGGCCCTTGTGTCTCTGTGGGGCGCAGGACCAACACCCCTCATCACTAAACATAGACCAGCTTTTGGTATTAATCCACCAGGGCCCGGGAGGTAACTGTGACTGCAGCCCAAGCTGACCAACACAGACACTCGTGAAGGCCACTCCAGCTTTTCCCTTCACTCAGGCCTGACTGCAGATGCCTTTGCTCCTGAGTCAAGAGGCGCACAGTGCACAAACCCACGGAAGTCGGCCAGAGCAGGGGAGGTGAAAAGCTGAAGCAAAGTCAGTTTCATAAGTGCGAGTCCTTCAGCCAAGGCTTCCTGAGCTCAAGCTCCATGGAAGGAACACGGGCCTGTTTCCTCTGAGTCGCTCACTCAGGTTGTGTGAGGTGGCAGCTGCTGCTGGAGCAGAGTTCTCAGAGAGCAAAGAGGGCCGCACATCCCCGGCGATCTGTGTTTGCTGCGGGACAGCAGCTTCAGGGCTGCGGTGAGCCACCTTCACCAGCGACCCCAACTGGACCAGAGGTAGGACCACTCAGTTCTGAGGAAGAGACTGCTCCTCGCAGACGGTGGGGACCCTGTGCGTGGGATGGAGGGAGGCAGCACATGAGGGAGGCAGCACAGGGTAGACCCCTAAAAGAAAAGGAGGCCACTCCGTTCACTAGAGAGGGAAACGCTTCATCCTCTCATGGGGTGAGAGGAAGCACGCAGCAGCGGGATGCTGATGGAGGGAGGAGCAGAGGCTGGAGAAGCAGCTTCATGCAAATCAGCAGGAGGCCTGATGGCATTTGTGCAGGACGTGCTTCAGACCCAGAGGAGCTGGTGCAGCTTTGTGCTGCTCTCAGCTCTATTCAAAGCGGCAACCAGGGCTGCAAAACCCAAGTGGGAAGGTGAACTGCAGAACTGAGCTGGTAGGGACCAGAGGCAGAGATCGAAGTGGCTGAAGTTGGGAGGCCAACGAGCAGAAGGAGGGAAACAGGAGCAACCAATAAAAGACTATCAGACATCTGCAACCTGCTCCGCGGGCCAGAGCAACTACAATAAAAAGAACAGAGTGGGCTGCTGGAAGCTGAAACATGCTGGGACGCGGAATGGAGAGCACTTACTGGGGTCTCCACCGCGGGCTCCCGACAGGGACCCTCCAAGGCCACACAGTCACGGCATCCTCACCTTCTCCCTGTCTCCTAACCCCACTTCATTACCGCCTGCCACATCTTACTTTTCCTCTACGAGAAATAAGCATTTTTATTCAGTAGCAAGTGTTTTGTCCACACTTCAGTAAAGTGAATGCATTCTGGAGATGGCAGAAATTGCACAATCAATCCAAAAGGGAAGAAATCAGAATAGACTGTTATCTACTAAAGAAATTTAAGAATAATTTAAAAACTTCCCAAAAAAGAAACTGTCAGCCCCATTTTCTGGCTTCCTGCAGATAGAGATCTTGGTCAAGTATTTCAGAAGATACGTCATGCTAAACAGACTCTCCTAGGAAGTGGGGACGGACAGGGCGCTTTTCAATTCATGAGGCTGGTGACATCCTGACATCAGAATCTGCCAAAAATATAGCAAAAAAGCAACAAATTAATAACCCATAAAAAATGTACATGCAAAATTGGCAAGAAACCATTTTAAAACTGAATCTATAAATATAAAAAGTAATTACATATAATTGCTAAATAATAGATCAAATTCAACATTGTTAAATCCATACAATTTATTGTATTATCATAATAAAAGAGAAAGGTTGCAGGTTGTTTTAATAGGTGTGTAAAGAAAACCTGCCATAATGTGAGCGCAGCTGTTCTGGCTGCCCGGAGACACCGCCCTCAAGGCCGCACACGGTCCTAGGCGGGGCTTTCCAGAGGTGGCTGCATCTAGGGAGCGTGCTGCTGGCGTCGGGCTGTGAGTGCTACCTGCTGCCCTAAGCGGGGTGGCCCGATAAATTGGGAGAGACAGGAGGAGCGTCCTTGCCGGTCGCTGGCAGCTTGCAGCTTGCTGCCTCTCTGGTCCTGCCTTCTGCCCACCACAGCCTGTTTCTCCCCTCCCGTGCTCCTCTGAGATACCACTCTGACTTGGAGTCAAGCGACTATGGACTGAGCCCTCTACAAAAATTAGCTGAATAAACCTTGCCTTAGTTTTCTCTTGTTGCTGGGACAAAGTACCTGAAACCCAAAATTAAGGAAGGAAGGAAAGGTTTAGGGATCTCACAGTTTGTGGAGGTTTCAGTCCATACTCAGCTGGCTGCAAGGCACAGTAGCATATGGCAGAGGGCAGCTGTTCGTGGCAGCAGAAAAGAGCAAAACAAGGAGAACAGAAAGGAGGAGTATCGACAACAATGGCAATAGAGACCCGTCTGTCTCCCTTATGTTGCATTCAGGTCATCCACCCCAGGCCGGGTGCGGCACTCACATCTGTAATCCCAGCGGCACTCACATCCATAATCCCAGCACTGGATCATGAATTAGTCACAAATTCTAGAAGTTTGCCCCATAACTGCATGAGGCTTTGGAGGGACAACTAGACACAAAGTGTAACATACCTTTGCTCCTTTTACTTGTGACTACTGGGTATTCTGTTTGAGGAACAAGCAAAGTAAAGCAAACAGCAGTCTTATTAACAATTCTGAAAAAGTAGGGATAAGAAGAAACAACCTGAGAAATTTACCGAGCAAATATGCTGTTACGTAATTATTGGTGGAAAACAGATAAGCACACTGCCCGTTCATATTAGGGAGAAACTAAATTGCCTTCTGTGTACGCCACTGTGTGTCCCAGCCGGAACAACTGGCAAGGAAGGGGACCACAGAGAAAGAAGTTCTCCTTAGTGAAGAACGGATACTATTATACAATCGGTTGTAGAGCACACGCAAAAGCAAAGAGCCAGTGAGCACGCCCAGCAAGCACACGGGATGCAGGACAAGGCACAGAACCGGTCCATTTCTCTGCATTAACCACAAAGTAATTAGAAAAAGCAAGTTAACAAAACCAATGCAGTTGGAATATAACAAGAAAATGTGAATCACCAAGGTGACAGTAAAACATGCAAAATCTGTGCACTGAAAATTGTAAAACACTGTTGAGAGATTAGGAAAATGCTTAGGAATGCATGATGTTTGTGGTTAGGATGTTTACTGTATTTAAAATATCTGTAGATCTGCGTATTTTTCACATTATCAAACAATGGCCCATGGCTGGGGAGATGGCTCAGTGGCATAAACACCTGCCTGGCAAGCACAAAGTCCTGAGGTAGAGAACCCCCCAAAATAAAAATCAAGCAAGCAATGTTCCAGCAAGAGTTTTGGGGAAAATGACAAGGTAATCTTAAATTGTATATAGAAATGCAAAGGAACTAGAATAGAAACATTTTTTTAATTAAAAAAATAATATTTTGAAGGTGGTATTAGCTTCCCTATTGCCAGGACAAATATTCAACAGCCACAGTTGAAAGGGGAGAAGGCAGTTTGTCCCAAGGTTTTGGAGAGCTCCGCTTGCGGGGGGCTGGCTCCAAGGCAGGGCATCACGGGAGAAGGGTGTGGGGGTCCAAGGTGCACACTCCACGGAGGCAGGAAGCAGAGCCCAGGGAAGAGCCCCAGAGAGAGACAGAGCTCCGGAGCACCCAGGGACCCGTCTGCATCACACCTCTCCTCCCGTTCAGCTAGGAATATCGGTGCATGAACCATTGGTAGAGCACCCCAGACACCTCTCCAGGAGTGTCTGAGTAGAGTCAAGCCAGAAATTAAGGTCAACTGGAACAGAAGATTTAAGCTACTTAAAATAACCTCAATACGTGCTCTACAGCTAGGCTCGCTAACAAGGACATTATTCTGTACATAGATCAACAGAACAAAAGGGAGAATACAGAAAAGACCCACAAGTATATGAGTCTATTGCTAAAAACTGTTTTAAATAAAGATGCCAAGGTAATGAATTGGGGAGAGTCTTTTCAACAGACATGCTGGGACACTTGAACGTTTATCAACAAACGTAACTCTACCTATCATCGAACACAAAAATAAATTTATAAGCACATGTTGGCACAAAGACTTGAACATTAATATTTTAAAGTTTTATTTATAGAAGCCTAAAGCTAGAAACAAACTGAGTGTAGATTACACTGGGTAAGCAGATTAACAAACGGCGACCTTTCTACACAATGCAGCCAAACAGAATAAAGGGGTGAATTATCAATGCATACAATGACATCTATGAATTTCAAAGGCATAATATGAAGTAGAAGAAGCCAGACATACAAATTCACACTGACTGCCCTAACCAAGGGCACACTAAGAGAACGAATCTATAGCATAGGGACAAAGATCAGGTTCTAAAGGTTGGGGGGTGCCTGGAAAAGTTCTCACGTGGAGTGTCTGGGGGCATGGAGATCTTCTATACCCTGCCTGGGGTGTGCATACCTGTCCAAATTCACTAAACTTAAAAGGGGATAAAATATACTTTATGTAAATTTTATCTCAAAAGTTGACTTTTAATCTACGTGTTAGTGGCAGTTTCTAAACAAGGGGACTCAAGGCTCAACAGCAAGCTTCAGCGAGATTAAAACAAGAAAAATCAAGTAGCTCTTGTCTGAGGTATGTGGATCAAGATTAAAAGCTGTAGCCAGGTTGAGGGTACAAGGTCCCAAGTTCAAGGTCCTAAGTACTATCCCTAGTACAAAAAGAGAGAAAGAGTGAGAGAGTGAGAGAGACAGAGAGAGAGAGAGAGAGAGAGAGAGAGAGAGAGA
>NW_004524769.1:684248-699572 GCF_000260255.1 Octodon degus | reverse complement strand
AGAGAGAGAGAGAGAGAGAGAGAGAGAGAGAGAGAGAGAATCTGTAACCCTTTCTTCTAAGTATTTGGTTCGTTTGTTTATTGATTGAATGATTGATTGATTGGGACAGGGCCTTGCTCTCTAATTCAGATTGGCCTTTAACTCAGTGATCATCCTGCATCAGCCTCCTCTTTACTGAGATTACAGGTGTCCATCACCAGGCTGGGTGTGTCATTTTTGAGATTCAAATTGTTTATTACTTCAGGTACAAAAGGAATATTTCATGCTAACTGATTCATCCATAGAATATTGTTTTTATTTGCCTTTTAAGTCCTTTCTCTTAATTTATTATTTTCTTTAAAAAAATTTTTAGTCTTTTATGTTTATTTATGTGCTACACAGTTTGGACTCATAGTGATCCTCCTGTCCCAGCCTCCCCAGGGCTCAGATTATAGGGTTACATTGCTATGCCCAGTCTCAGTGGCCCAGGGCTAGGCATGTGGTCCTGGAGGTACAGGGGTTCAAACTCGGGGCTTCGCACTTGCCAGGCAGGTACTTACACCACCAAGCTACCTCCCCATCCCTTTTCACTTATTTTTCTCTTTTATCATACATGGGCTGTGTTCTTTCATTTTCCTTGCCTGAGTAGAAAGCCTCTTGAAAATTTTAGTTTACACACTGAATATGTCGATGCATCGCACAGTATTTTCAAGATCTTTCCATGCAGCTATGTACAGATTTCCTCTGGAGCTTCTATCACTGCATTCTCTAGGTAGTAAATTTCTGCAGTATGTGTCAGCCACATTCTATTTACTCCTATCTGACTTGGAGCTCTGATCACCTCAGTTGCCTCTGAACTCCAACACGGATGAACGTCTTTACAAGGGCACACATTGCAAAATGCTCTGCACGACATTCTTAGGAGGCGACAGGACCGACATCAGGACACTAAAAGATTAAGTATCTGTCAAGGCTACTGTCCAGACTGAAGGTGACTAGGGACAAAGATACACTCCATGTCCTTCTTTGAATTATGAGCAATTTGTAACAAGCTCTGCATGGGACTGGATCCCTCTTGTTCCATCTGGAGTCACACTTTCCAGTGTTCCTAGGAAGTCGTCATCCCAAGGAGACCCTGTAGTTGCCAATGGTCACCCTTAACTATCACTTTGCCAAAATTAGACTTAGGCACTTCAGGGTGTCCATGAGCACCAACTAAATTCCATCATTCTATTTCAGATTAGAATAAAAGCCAAGGAGTAAGAGGAGTGTGTCGGACGCTGTCGCAGGAACTCAGAGTGGAAGATGCAGCAAGCAGGGCAGTTCACAGTCGACAGTAGAGCAAGATGGCAGGCGGAGGAGCCACTGACAGGTCACACACACCTTCCATTGCTGATGCCTTGGAGAGTTTTCCCAAGCCAGGAGGAAAGGCTCCACCCAGCACCTACTCCAAGCTGAAAGTAAGTGTAACAGTATACATCATGGCACTGCTAACTGATTTCATTGAAAAGATTCCTCTTTTGTGGTTTTCTATCTTTGCTCAGCCAGCTAAACTTTGCCTGAAGCAGAGAGCCCGCTGATGGTCCCTGGACTATAAATAATACTGCCGGGTTTATCACATGAAGGGACTTTGGCGCTTCATGGTACAGCGATCACGACCTATTGGGATATCCCCTGGACAGACTGGGCTGGATCGCAGCCAGTGGCATGGAGCTAAGCATAAGGAGATCGGAAGCATACCACGTTCCAAAGCTTCTGCTCTGCTCTGCAGAAGAGACAGCAGGGACTGATCAGGAATACTTAAAGCCAGCCAAACCTGGATTCTTCAGGAGGAACTTACTTAACCACTCTGAACCTTGGCTTTCTATCAAAAACACTGATGCCATGATGTGTTTATTGCAGAATTACTGTTATTGATTAGAGGCAACATGCATGTCACACCCAATGCACTTGATAAAAGGCTGCTGAGTGACGACTACCATTGGTCCCCCCTCCCCAGCAGTCATCCGAACAGCTTGGTAGGGTCCCCTCTAATTGGAATCAATGGACCATGCTCTTTGGTCCAATCATAGTTCTGTGTGGCTGCCCACTTTTCATCAGAACTAAGCATAGACATCTACAGTTCTCTCTGATTCTTTGGGTCTTGTAAAACATACTACATAAATGTTTATCTTGTTCTCATGTTCATCCATCTTTTATTAGAGGTGCCTCTGCCTCAAGAACCTTGTGATATGAGAGAAATCTCTTAGTCCCATGAAGACAAACCAAAAAATGAGGCCGAACCCAGCTGTATGAAAGGGACATCCGATGGTCTGAATCGCAGCTGTCTGATGGGACTTTCTCAGTGATGAGCAGTCTATACATTGTGACCTGATACAGGAGCAACTGCACATCTGGCCAGTGAATACTAGACATAAGGACCTGGTAGTGTTTTTAATTTCAGTACTGAGGATTGACCCCTGGACCTGCACACTGAGCTATCTCCTCTGTCCTGTTTATGTTTTATTTTGAGACAAGTTACCACTAAATCAGTAAGTTGCCTGGGCTGGGGTTTGAATTTGCGACCCTCCTGCTCCAGCCTCTCAGAGAGCTGAGGTAACAGGCCGTGTAGCTGTGAGGAACTGAATTTTTAATTTTATTTTAGTTAACTCACATTCACAGTTAAATTTAAGTAGCCCCATGGATACTGTACTGGACAGCACAGCTATAGCCATTCATAGAATACATAATCCTCATGCTGATAAATATTTAATATTGTAAATATTAATTATTTAATTAAAATATCTGATTCATCCATCAAAGGAGGAGGAAAACAGCCTAGATCAAAGCGGGGCAAAAAGTATACATATCGGGGCCTGGGAGATAGCTCAGTAGAATAAGCGCTTGCCTGGCAAGTGCAAGGTCTTGAGTTCAATCCCAGGTGCCGCAAAAAAAAAAAAAGTATACATATCATAATGGTCAATAGATGCCCAAATACATCAGCAGTTAGGTTAATTACAAAAACAAATGTAAAACAAGAAGACTGTTTGAAATTAGAAAGTTGAACACTGCAGTTTATAACTTGCTGTTCAGTTATGGAAATTTCTTGAGAAGAGCTGCGCAGCTACTCCCGTTTCTCTGCACTCTGGAGGTCTCAGTATGTGAGCCATCTGGTCAACCTGTTCAATCTACATCTAGGTGTCAGTCTTTTCCCCCAATTTTTCCATTTATTTATCTTCGCTGGATTTTTATTATTTTTTCCATATCTGTCAACAATCTTTATTTTAACTAAGATCTACCTATTGTTTGTCCTTTCCACTGAATTTTGTTCTCAATGTTTCATTTCTGGAGTTCTTTTCAACTCCTTTTCAGTGTGTGAACCCTCACACTGCAGCCTCCTTCTCCCTCTTCCCTGCGGCTTTCACTCCTTCCAGCACTTTCCGGATGCCAAGCACAGCCACTCCTCAGTGCCTCTCAGACCATTCCAGCCCTGCGAGCTCCAGTACGCTTCTTCCCACTGTGTCTAATCATGCTTTGTCATGGTAAATTATTTTCTTCTATGATTCATAAATGTTACACTTCAGAATTCTTTATTATCCTGGTCTGTTGCAAATGTAGCTACACAGGGTTCTGTTTCTACTGAGTACTCCAGGATATTTTCTTGGTGTGAAAAGACTGGAGTTCCTGTTAAATTCCTAGAAAGAATGTCAAGTGAGACTTCATATTTGAATACGGACAAGACTTAGCGCTTTGGTTTCTCAGAGGAACTTTATCTGGGTTTTAGTTTTTAGTTTTCTAACTCTCCTGTCACTGAGACAGAGTTCTGAGACCTTTCCTCTGGCCCCATTGCTTCTTCCCTCGTGGCAAATCCTTGCCTTTGGTCCTTAAGAAAGCTTGAAACCTTCATGTTGGCTTCTACAGGCTACATCCAGGATCCAGTTGACCTCAACCCCACAGCATGCTGGGAAGATAACTGCTGTGGCCATAATGCTCCTTTCCCTGCCACCAGTGACCTCCACCTCACAACAATGAGTGTAGTTACTTTTTAATCCTAAATTTTAGGTGGTTGCAGGGGATGAAGAGCTCTGCCTTGACTCAGCTCCCAGCTCCTAGAATGACCCCATGATCTCCCCACCACGCACCCTCCTCCATCTGCCACCACTCTTCAATTTGTTCAGGTCAGCCTGCTCCTCCTGGGCAAACCCAGGCCCAGAATGTCCATCACCTTACATAACACTTCCAATCACACCAATAACATTGATACCTTTAGTTGATCTTCTAAGGACGCGTGGCGCCACAGAGGTAAGAGACTCTCATGGGTGTGCGCGTTGCCTTCGGGTGTTGCTCCAGCTTCACGCCTCTTCTGTTCAAGAGCCTTTACGCTCCAACTTTCTCAGAAGCCCAGCCCTCGTGCTGTCTTCCTGCTGAGCAGGGCAGGAAGGCGGACTCGCCTCATGGAAAGTGGACCTCACTTGATCAGGACTTGTGGGTTCGCAAGTCCATGGAAATTCTGGGTGAGGAGTATTTTCCCTGTCTTTCAATTCTCAATTCTCCCAGATGACCCAGAAGAAACAGAAACCAAACAACTATTGCGAGAGTTTTTAATTCAGAAAATTATAGTTAATCCATAAACAAAAGAGAAAATAAGTATCAGCATCTGTAAGGATTGTTTTGACATTCATAAGCATGTGTACACACATACACTATAAAATGTGTCTATTGATTCAACAAATATTTATTAAGCACTTAATAAGCAATGTGTTAGCTTCCAGGGATATAATTAAAAGCGAAACTCCTTAGCTGCCTTCCTCTCCTGCTAAACTATAAATCTTAGGCAGTGAGAAGCTAAGCTTTGTCTATTCACTGCTGGACCCAAATGGTTAGCAGTATGCTAGCACTTAATGGTATTTGTTGAATGAATAAATCACAGATTACACATAAGTGAACGACACTGCAAAGATGAAATCAAAAGGGAGTCTCTGGGAAGGCCTTGGAGTAGGGCATGTGCTTAACACTCGTGAAGCTACCTAAATGGAAAGTCATAAGAAATTGTTCCACAATCCAGTAAGCAAAAAATAATAAAACTGTTCTTCTGAGTCACTCATGTGGACACTTTTCCTCTCAGCAAGAGCTCCATAACCCTGCTCAGTCTCCTCCGCATCTCCTCATGGCTCGCTCCTCTCCTGGCTTGGTTTCCTTTCTGTGTCCCTGAACTGGAAGTTTCACAGGCCCCACAGCTTCCTCACATTAGGTAACAGATGGTTCCACAGTCCCTCAAGTCACAAACCGGAGTCTCTGTTCAGATTATTGAAAGGTTCTGATCCCCCTTTCTGCTAGAGTGAGAGGCAGCCAACCTGGGCCTTGGGAAACGGAGGGTGAGCTTCCGCACTTTCTGCCCTTCCCCTTCCTCTAAGTAGCTATTAAGTTTTCAAAAGTTTAACTTATGTACAATAATATTCCTCAGTTTTTACTAGTCCATGTTTGTAGAGCATGGTTACAGTCTGTCTTGGTTGCTTTTCTCTGAGACAAAATGCCTAACACCTAAAGTTAATGGCGAGCAGCCTGCTTATACTATAAGGGAGGAGAAGAGGTTTGCTGCCCCCTTTTCTGCTCTTGTTGCTGTCTTCTGCCACCAGATGGTTGCCCCTCAGCCATGCCACCCTCCCTTGAAGCAGGCTGATTACAGACTGAAACCTCCCCAGACTGTGACCTGAGTAAACCCTTCCTCCTTTAACTATAGGTGGTAGGCATTCTGTCTGAGAGCAAAGCAACCAAGACAGACTGTAACCATGTTCTACAAACATGGACTAGTAAAAACCAGAGGAATATTATTGCATATAAATTAAATTTTTGAAAACTTAATAGCTAATAGAGGAAGGGGCAGGGCAGAAAGTGTTGCTCCCCCTAGGGTGGATCCTTTACACCCATGCCATCTCCGTGCCTTCCTCTTGCACAGACTGAAGAAGTTTTCAAAGTGAGGATGCTGGCCCCCTGCTGAGTGAGTTAAATTCTAAACCTCTCAAGTTGACACACTCAGCCAACTATTACAACATCTGGAAATGTAAACAGCCTCCCAGGGCACGTCCTCTTCAGCCCCAGATGTAGCAATGCTGAATCCCTCAGTTAAGCTTCTAAACTTTTCAAGTTGACACACTTTATCAAGTACAACCAGTCCTTGTGTGCAACTGGCACATGTATGTAACACATCTTAGTTCCTTTCAGCCAACTTCTTCCCCCTCCTTCCTCTCCCCTCCTCTATTTCTTGATCCTTTCTCATTTGAGAAAGATCCATCTCTCCTTTCCTGTTCTCTTTTTTTCTCTTTATTTAGAATTTGGGGTTCTCATGTATGAGTAACCATGCAATATTTAAGCTGTGGGTAAGATTTATTTTACCTGATTATGGCTTCAGAATCCACCCTTTTGCCACAAATGGCTAGCGTTTACTGTCCTTTATGGCACCGTGGTGTCCTACTGTGTGTAAGCACTACATTTCTTCTATGCACTTGCTTGTGCATGGGCACACAGGCAGCTACCTAGAGCTGGCTACTGTAAGTTGTCCTGCTAGGCATGCAAGTGTGCATGTGTCACTCTAACCTGAAGCTGTTACCTCTCTGGGGAAGAGACCTAGGAGGGCACCACCGGGTCAAAGGGAATTTCTAGCTTTAGCTTTCTGCATAAGCCCATACTGATCTCCACAACCCTTACACTTGCCGAGGACCTGGCCATGACGCCCAGTTGCCTGTAAGAGAGGCCTGGCGAGAGAAAAAAACAAGAGACAGAGACAGATTTAGCAATACGTAAAGGAAGCAGGGAGGTCAGCACCTCAGGATGGGCAAGACACGGACCGCTCTGGCCGGCCTGCAAGTGGATCACTTCCGTCAGCTGGCACTTAAAACTTATTCTAAAACTCTAGCTATAAAAAGCCTTCATTTTAAACTTTCTCTGTAGTTAATATACATTTATTTTCTGACCTAGCAAACAAAGGGAGTGAAATCATTACAACCTTTGTTACACTGTTACTGTCTCCTACAGGTAATTACCATAGAAATCTATGCAGTTGATGTGATTGTATATAATATTTAGAATCCATCAACTATTGCTCAGGATAGCATGTAAAAACACAGAAACAACCTCGCACTCTGCTTACAATGTTTCCAACCTAGCTGTGCTGACAGCCACCTGACCAGTGAGTTAGGCTTTCTCTGCCCTCCAAAACATGCAGGAAGGGTAGTGTTTTTCTTACAGTTGTTCCAAAACGTATTAAATATGCTGGCAAAAAAATAAGCTGCAAAACAGAATGAGGACAGAAATGGTGAAAATTAGCAAAGCAATGCTCTGTCCTCCCTCTGCTGGTTCCCCAGTAGAACAGCTCTTCAAAGTTCTGCAGAAGTGAAATCCATGGCCTCTGAGAGGCACTAAGAATTCCCAGTGTTCATCTAAGCCCAGCAAACCCGAGCCCACCCAGCCAATGTATCCATCCCCACACTCTCCCTGTCACTATGGATGGCAAATGTGGGAAACACAGCAAGAGATTCGAAAGGCTCAACCTGTTTTCCAAGACAACAATTCCGGAAGGGATTTAATGCCACATATCATACATGTAATATATAAGAGTACATTTTAGAATTTTCTAAAAATATGATCCTTATACATTGAGATATAGCCTATGGCAGTAGAAAAAACCCTACATCTCAAGTTAGAAGAGCTGGGCTGAGATGTGACTCTCCCTCCTACTGGAGGCACAAGTGCCACACATATAGGTGCCACTTACATATCAGCCATAAAATACTGCCATTTCTCACTGAATTTCATCAACCTAGAACCAAAGATGCTATGCAACCAAATTGTTGGAGCTGTTTCTAGTTCTAATATTTCTAGTCACAAGTGCTGTTGGATTACACGACCTTAATGATCCATTTCTGCTTTCTGTCAGTCCACTTGGTCATCCGCAGACAAGCAACCCAGGTGAAGGCATTGCTGTAATTCTCTACTTCTGTCCAAGTGGGGACACTGTGTAAGCATACTGCAGGCTCTCAGATGAGTCCTAATTGATACAGTAGTGACTACGCCAGCAATGAAGAAGCCTGGGACTTACTTTGAGCCAGATTCTCTCCCGGCTACGTGGCAGCATTCTGGTAGCAGCTGTGGGCGGATCTGTATTTCCTTCCCAGGCCACACCTACAAGAGTCTGAAATCTCCAAATGAGAAAAATCAGAAGCTAAAAATGCAGCTGCAATCTGTTGTCCTGCCCAATCAGCAGTGAAGATCAAGTGCCACATTTCACGAAGTCAGCTGACTCTTAAATATCACTGGGGACAAGATAAGCGGGGGTCAAAGAGTCAGGGGTCAACAGACTCAAATAACAGCTCCATTTTCTGGAGTAATCTGATCTTCAAAGATTAAAATACAGCACATCGTGAATGAAGGAGTGTGTGTGAGTTGACTGCCCATTATTCCTAGGCACACTTGGAGGTCAACAGACAGTAGTAAGAATAATCAAGCTATGAGCTACGCGTAATTGGAAGCTTACTCTGCCAGTTATGAATATGGCTGCTTATACACACACATACTCAATGACACTGATTTATTCCTCACGACAATCCTAAATGATACTAGTATCCTTTCTTTATGGTGCAGTATTTTCAGCTGGATGCATAGTGAGCATTGGTAAGAAACATCAGAGTTGTGAATGTGCAATTTCACCAGGAAGAAAGTGCCTGCAAAGCTGGGGCCTGGGACAGCACAGATGCCAATGGTGCAGTGTTTGAAGACTAGAAAGTCTGCGGGTAGAGAGTCCTGAGTGCTTATCACTGTCTCTTCTCTGATTGATGGTGCTAGGGTTTGGATCTGGAATGTCCCCCAAAAGATTCATTGTTCTGAGATTGTGCTCTAGGAAGATGATGGGGGTCTCGGGGGTGCTATATTCATCAGCAGACTAATCCACTCATGAATGAGTCACTAACTGGGTTGCTTGGGGGTGGGGCCTGGATGGGGAAGAGGTGGGTCACTGGGGCTGTGATGTGGAGTGATGTGTCTGCCTCCCCAGCTCCTCCCTTCTCTACCTTCCTCCTGGTCTCCCTGATGAGCAGCTTCTCCCCGCCTAGACTCCTCTACCATCCCATTTCTGCTCTGGAGCTGGCCAGCCAGAGTCTGACCCTGAGCCAGAATAAACTCCTCTTCCTCCTTTAGATCGTAGATGTCAGGCTTTGCATCTCAGTGACAAGAACGTGATTAAGACAGATTTTGGTACCAGAGAAGTAAGGTTGCTGCTGTACTACCTGACCATGTGGTTCAGAAACTTTTGGGATGGTTGATCTGAGGAGTTTGGAAAGGTTTGTGGATAACAGCTAGAGAAGGCCTAGAATACTGTCAACAGAATTTTTGGGGGAGATTCTGGTCAGAGCTTAGAAGACCAGAACGCTTCCTGAAATGAAAACAGTAAAGACCAGACTCAGAAGGTTCCACTGGAAACATAGACTCCATTAGCAGTTGGACTCGAGACCATGTGTGTTACAGTTGGCAGAAGACTGGCTTACACTTTGCTCATGTACTGAGACTTTGAAGAAGGCTGAGATTAAGGGTAGCCGACTAATTAAATGAGTGGAAGAAACATGAAGGCAGCCCAATGTTTAATCTCAACACAAGCACCACTCACTATTTTCAGCTGGATGCATAGTGAGCATTGGTAAGAAACATCAGAGTTGTGAATGTGCAATTTCACCAGGAAGAAAGTGCCTGCAAAGCTGGGGCCTGGGACAGCACAGATGCCAAAAAGATTAGCATTAAAAATAAGCCAAGTATCTTGCATCAAAACAAGAAGAAAGATGGCTTGAAGGCATCTTAAGAATCACAAGATCCCACCCTTTGCAGGCTCAAGGGTACAAGAGTAAGAGTCTTTGGTTTGAGAAGAGACCCCCAGCATGCCCTGCTCCAGAGGCAGCACCTGTGCAGCTGGTTCCCTGGGATTCACTTCACAGTATTCGGGCATTTGGAGACCTCTGCATCCATGATCCACATAGGCCCAGGTACCACTCACAATGGCAATATGCGACTGCTTTTATAAGCATGCCAAATGCAAGTTTTGGGTTCTGGGAGGCTTCCAGCCAGATTTCAGAAGAAGGCATGGGATTCTGGGCAGTGTGCCAATGAAATGTCAGTGGGTGAAGCCACAGTGCAGTTAAGACATTGGGTATGCCAGAGAAATCACTCATCTCAGGAAGGGAGCAAAGCCACCTGTGCTGAGACAGGCCATGGGATCTGGGACCAGCAAAGTCACAGGGCTCAGGGACCCCAAGCACTTTGGGGTCTACATCTCACCAAAACTTGCTCTGGGTATTGGATATAGGCTCCCACATTTACCTGCTGGGTTTTGGTCCTGCTTGGCTCCCTGTTCTTTCTACCCAATCTGCTCATTCGGGAATGGGAATACTGGCTTATGCCAGCATATGTTTAAATATGTGACTTTCCTTTTTATTTTTACAGGGACTCATAGTTAAGAGTTTGCCTTGACCTTTAGAAGATACTCTGGACTTGGAATTTTCAGCAATACTAATTGTTAAAACTGATAAATACTGAAGATGGATGAAATGTATCTTGTATAAACACTGTTACATATTACATCTAGAATTTCCCCTCAAGTTCTCAGAGTTATATCTTGTTACAATTTGTGTCTAATATCCCTCCAAAGCCTCATGCAGTCCTAGGTGGGGCTTTTCAGAGACAGCTGGAACTGGAGTGTATGACACTGAGATCAAGGGTGTGTGATTACTAAACTATTCCACAGACTGCTTTGGCATTGTTCTGAGTAGGATTAAAGGAGCCCCACAGTGGGTGCGAGTTCTGTGGTGCCTATGGGTGGGTGGGCTGGATTCAGAGACAAAGAACCGAAAGAGGAGCTTTGCGTCTTGCTCATGGCTGTTCATGTGCTGCTTGTTGCTTACTGCCACACTGCTCTGCTAGCTGCTGTCTGCCCTGCCATGGACTATTATTCTTCTGCAATGCCCCTCTGCCATGTGCCACCCCTGGAACCACCTATGCACTGAACCTTCTATGAACTGTGAGCGAAATTAACCTTTCCTCTTCTAACTTTGGGTGTCACAGATTTTGTCTCAGCAATGAGAAAAGGTAACTAAAATGTAACAGGTCTTTTCAAAGACTTAATAGTCTTGGTGTGCTATACTCCTAAGTGGATCCATCCACTAATGTGTTCAGTGGTGTGCTGTTCAGAGGTGGGCCTGGTCAGGAGAGGCTGGTCAACAGGGCTGTGACCTGGAAGGGTCCATCTCCTTTCCCTGGCTCGGTCCTTCTCTCTCTGCTTCTTGGCCACCATGATGTGAGACGCTGGAATCCCCTGCTGTGCTCTTCCACCATGCCCTTCATCATGCCACCACGTCCACGAGTTGTCCACTAGAACCATGAAGCCAGCCAAACATGGATGGTAACCATGAGCCAAAATAATCCAAGGTTGCATGTGCCAGGTAGTGTCCCAGTGATGCAAACAGTGACTAAGGCATGCATCTTCAGGGAGCCAGTGGCACAATGGCATGGCTTAGATCTAGCATGTCTCCTCAAGCCCTCCTGTGTTCAGGGATGGGCCTTATGGAAAATGCCTGCCTCGTGAGGATGCTATACTCATCAGAGGTAAATGCGCTATTTGGAGGGCCTAGATGTCAACCCCTAAGGACATGACCTGGAAGGGGACACCTTCCTCTCTGGCTCCTCACCACTCTGTCTCTGCTTCCTAATCACAAGCATTTTTCTTTTGTGGCAGACCCTTCTACGAGGTTGTTCTGCATTGGAGCAAACTGGCTGCCCATTAAAACCATAAACCAAAATACACCTGTCCTCCTTTATGATGCATCAGGTATTTTGTCCCAGTGACGGGGAAGATGATTTGATTTGAACACAAATTGTTTAAGTACCAGAAAATGTTTAGTCTTGTGTTTTCTACTCTTTTCTAGTGGACAGAAACACAAACTACAGTTATACCTTGATTCACAAATGCTTCTATTTGCAAACAACTTGGTTTACAAACAGAAGCATATGGAAATTTTTTGCCTCTGTTCTTAAACTCCATTTGAGGTGGCAAGCACACCCATGGCCATCTTTCCCACATCAACACAAATGTAACCATCTCCCCAAAAAGTGTAAAACAAATCAAGTTCATAAGCTGATGCCTACATCCCCAGCCGTGGACAGGTACCAGCAATCAGTCCACAGCCCTTGGTGTTCTTCATCCCAAGCTCATGGAGCTTTGTCAGTCCACTACCCAGATCAGCCAGGCCCCACCGCAAGGCCAAGGGGATGCTCCCACGGGGGCCCACAGCTGTCCCTGGTGCTACGTCCTCTTCCCCGGAGTCCTGCCCACTGCCTCCTGGAATTCCCAGCTCTGCCTCCTTCCCAGGCCTCCTGATGGGTCTCTCTGTGCATCTCCTCCCTGGTCCACACCCCGGACATCCCTAGGTAGCAAGCAGGCATCACTGCAGAATTTTATACTTGCTTCCCTTCTCTCACGGGTCACAACCTGCAATCCTGTTGTCATGTCTAAAACTATTATGTCATACATTTTCTCATTTTCTAGTTCTAATAGGAAAGCAGTTCTTCACAAGGGAAGATCAACATGTTTAAACCTAAATAAAATTTGAATTGTGTTGTGTACTCTTAAAGTTCATACTCAGAGTTTTTGTTTTGTTTTGTTTTTGAAAGAAAGCCTTTATATTTAACACAGTAAAGCTTTTTTTGGGAAATGCTCTTTAGGAGCTTCTAGAGCTGTGCTTTCCAATATGGTGGCAAGTCACAAGACCTCTTGTTCTGTGCAGAGCTGCTGAAAACATAACCACACAGCCAATATTCAAGACTTAGCATTTTTTAAAAAGCGTGAAACATATTTATTAGATTTTTGTAAGTCAAGATGACAGTGTTTTAGAGATTTGGAGGGGTTAAAATTATATTTACAAAATTAATTTTTTTTTCTGTATCTTATGGAAGCATCTACAGGGTGTTCAGGGTCTCACTACTAGATCAGACTCACAGTGATCCGCCTGTTCACAGCCTCCCAAGAGCTGGGATTATGGGCACGTGCCACAACGCCCAGCGTGCCCCAGGGGTGGGACCAGCAGGGCAGGCCTGGGGATCGAACCCAGCCCTGCACCTGCTTGCAGGAGCTTTAATCTGCTGAGCTATTTGGCCGGCCCTATAAAATTAATTTCATCTGCTTCCTTTTACCTTTTTAGTATTTCTACTGGAAAATGCACAGTAATCCTTGTGAGTCCCACTCCTCCATGAGTGGTCTGTGCTGCCTTCCAGCTAGCTTTCCTGCCGACACAGAGCCCTTTCTTGGCTTGTGGAAATCTTTTCTTGGTGAGGTTTCCCACTACTTTACTGTCTTTTCCTTCCCAGACCCCTTTGAAAACTGAAATCTGCTGTTCTCACATTGCATTGTGGTCCAAAATCACTCATTGGCACCTGCTTAAAGAGCAGATTCTCAGACCTCCAATCAGAGATCCTGACCTGACAGACCAGGGTGGGGACCAAGAGACTAACTCAGTTAAGAAGAATGATGCTCTACAAACATGGAGCAACTTTCAGCTCTATTCTTCGTCATCTTACCTCGTGCATTCCTTGGGAATTCATCTTCCTAAACTCATCCCATCTCCAAAAGTAAAGCTATTATTACTCAAAAACTAACATTTCCCCAGTGTCTGATCTTCCCAGTGTGATCCCCCTCACGTCCTGAGCTTTCCTGCCACCTGCCCAGGAAGAATTCTCCTTGGATAACGACACAGCATACACAGAATCGAAGCCCCAATCTCTCTTCTCAGCCCAGAACTCCTTTTGATCTCCTAGTTGGCGGAATTCAAACCCTAACATCACATCCTCTCCCTTCTAACATCTACATTTAACCAGCTACAATATATGCTATTAGTGATTGTGTAATTGCTATCCTCTAAGCCTTCTGAATGCCTATAGTGCAGCTGGCACCCCTGAAATGTTCAGGCAGACAGCCACTGTCACATAACGGGGCCCTGTGTGCTGCACACCCTGCAGCACTCTCCCCATCCTTATCCTCCTGGATGCAAGTGGCAGCCCCAAGCTGGTACAACTGGAAGTGTCTCTGGACATTATTAAATGTCTGGCCATGAGCAGTGGAGGAAAGAAACCCTCCCTCACACCAGACCCCATCTCAGCTGACATCATCAACCATCTGAACGAGGCTAAGAGATCCCACACCTTGTCAGAGCTGAACCTTGCCCCCGTTCTTTACCTTGTTTTAGTTTTCATCAGGAAAAAAACTCAGTTCTAATAGTTTATTCTTTATTTATTTTTGTATTTTAGGGAAGGGTCTATAGGGTCTTCAGGGTCTCACTACTAGATCGGACTCGTGGTTATCCCGGTTTACAGCCCCCCAAGAGCTGGGATTATAGGTGCGTGCCACCAAGCCCAGTCTCAATTGCCGTCTCACCGTGCCTCAGATGCAGAGCCGGCATGCCCAGGAATCAATCCCCCAGCCCCTGTGCCTGCTTGCAGGTGCTTAATCTGCTGAGCTATTTGGCCAGCCCTCTAATAGTTTTAAAACATCAGAATTTATCTTCTACTCCAGCCATACTAAATACCTCTGCAATTTTATTAGACATGGATGAAATTCCTAAGAGGAGTTAACTGTAGACAGTAAGCAAGCTAGTAGTTTATGACACAAATACACAACTCCTAGGTATTAAATATAGAATGAGTAAGCATGCAGTTCACAAAACACAGGCAGAATTGTGTTAAATATAAATAGTATGTCAGTAAACTGTAAGACATGACCAAGTTAAAACAAATAGAAAATATGCTGAACAGAGTCATTTAAAGCCCAAAGGTCCGGAAAAAGTTGTTAGGAACAACCACTAACAGACAACTGTCAACCCTAAACCAGCCACCCATCCATACCCTGATGACGCCTAGAACAGTTCCGTATTTTCCAACCCAAGAAATGCAAATAAAACCTGTGTCTGATGGGCACCCTGACTCCTCAGCTCTTCTGCCCAACAGAGCGGGCACGTACCGTGGCTCCCAGCATCTCCCCTCTGCAGTTTCCTTCCCTCCTGGAACCCTAGCTCCAGCTCTGGAGCATTTCACCGCTGTAGAGGCTCACCCGGCTGTCAGGACACATCAACCTAAGGCGGAGGTGGCCTTCCGTTGCTCGTACATCATCAAAGGCACCTCAACTTACTACAATTATTACTTCTTGCTTGTTGCGGGTTCCTTAAATTGATTCACTAACCCTTTTTAGTAAAGAACCTTCATTTGATCTGTGAGGTTTGTCGCATGGCCTCTGGGATAGTCAACGTGAAGGCCATCACCGCGTAAAGTCTCTGGAGTGGAGAG
>NW_004524769.1:675856-684094 GCF_000260255.1 Octodon degus | reverse complement strand
AAGTTAGGTCCAGGGATTGGCCCCCCTGCCCCTGTTCCTGCCCCCCTGCCCCCCTGTCCCTGCCCGCCGGCCAGGAGGCTAACCGCACCACGCAGGAGCACGGAGGTCTCACGCACTGCTGGGCAGCCTCGCCAGCCAAGGACCCCTCCAGTCCAGCCCCGCTGACCCTGCCCGGGAAGGGACTCCCTGGCTTTGTTCACTAACTCCGGCACACAGCTGGGGCTCTAGGCGCACCCACGGGGCCGAAGGCCCCGCGACAAGGACCCCGCGACAAGGCGGGCCCGCGGAGGCCCCGCGCTCCGAGCGCGGCCGAACCCAGCCGCGTCCCCAGCAGGACCCGCCGCGGGGCGGACCGGCCGGGACGAGAGCCGACTGGAAAGCGAGGCCCGAGCGGAGCGCCCGAGGAGGTGGCTTCGACACACTCGGCCCCCAGGGTCGGGAACTGTGGGCGCGCACTTCTACTATTCGCGCAGAGGGACTCAGCGGAACCTGTGTCTGGGAAGGAGTGGCCCGCGACCTCCCGAGGAAACCGCGAAGCCGTCCACCCTGAGGGGCCACAGCCGGCCGTTGCTCACTTCCGGTTGCCGTCCCCGGCGCGCCGCTCTAGGCTCCCTCGGGTCCTCTCTATGATGACGACGGCCCCTCTAGCCGGCGCGCCGTCCTCTCAGTGGCAGCGCGTGGACGAGCCGGAAGTCAGTCGACGCGCGTGGAGGAAGCGCCGCCAGGTGGGAGGTCGGCGGCCCGTGGGACCTCGGGGAAGCGGGTCCACCTGTTTCCCCGCGACCCGTGGGTGCGAGCCCGCTCGGCGTCGCCGTGTCCCCTCCGCGGAGTCGCCCCTGGGGAGGGCCGGACTTCGGCCCGCGCCCCTGGGCTCCCTGCGGCCTTGAGCGCAGCCTGCAGCCTCTTGCCTGTCAGAAGCCGCTGCCAGGCGGCCGACGCGAGGCCAAGCACGAGCCCACCCGACCGCCCGGTGCCACAAGCCGGAGCCCGGGCCGCTCCCGGGAGCCGGGGTCTGCGGGCCAAGGGGAGCTTGGCGCGGAGCCTGCGGCCAGCGCGGGCCAACAGCCCGGTCGGGACGGGGGCGCCTGGGACCCTCCCCGGGAGCGGGGCCGCCCCGCAGCGGCGTTCGCGCCTGCAAAGCGGCGGTGTGTGCTCAGGAGAGGAGCCGCAGCCGCTAATAGCTGCCGGCGGCCCCGGGCTCTCCCGGGGCGCGGCCCTCCTAGGCTAGGGTAGCGCGGAGCTAGAGGCTGCGCTTCCGCCGGGAGGGGAGCCCCGGGAGGCGTTTCTTTACTTTGGTCGGTGGAGAAGCGAGCAGGGCGTGGCCCGCACCGGGGAGAGCTGACGGCCTGAGAACGCGAGGCTGCCCGGCAGAAAGGTCCCGGAGCACCGCGGCCCTTGCTGAGGCTGCGCCGTCAGTGCGGGAGCACTCGGGCGGCTCTCAGGGTGCGAGGCCGTCGCTCCCCACAGGAAAGGCCCGGGCATTCCAGGCAGAAGATGTGGTGTAAAGTGAAAACCTTTGCCGTAGTGCGCTTTGACCCGAATATGTGGCGCTTGGAACAGCTTACACCGTGCTACTTAGTAGAGCCCAGACTATTTTGTAGGAGGAGGTAGAAGGTTTTTTGTTGTTTATTTTTTTCCCCGCAGCATGGTTACACTTTGGTTTCAGTCCTTCAGCATCCTTGGTGCTACTAAGTGCTGTATTGGTGGCTGCATCTTGCAGTACTGGTTATAAAGTTAAAGTTAAAGCTATCGTAAGGGAAATCATTGTTCTGAGTTGTATTTTGTCTCACGTGCCCTGCAAATATGGGAAGGAAAGGCAGAGGCCCCTTAATCCTCAGCTCTGTCTGCTGTTGTCTCGTTCATTGTTCGGGGCCATTTCGCTGGCCGTGCATCAGTGAGCACTTCCCAGGCAGGCAAGAACCAGCCCTGGGAGATAGGTCAGCATCCTCAGCCCCTCCACCTTCCTTACTTTATAGGTTGGTAATGGGTAGCGAGAGAGAGCACTTGCTCATTTTGAACCTGAGCAATGCATTTACGCTGCGGAATTCCCTGGCTAGCCATGTTCAAATTAGAAGGAACACATTTTTGTTTACTGCTTAAGGTGTGTGATAGATCTATTGCACATTTTGTTCTCTCTTGATCCTTTCAGTCACGCTATGAAAAGAGTAAAGGTGAATCTTAGAATCACACACATCAGACTAGTATGATTCTGAAGAAATAAACAGGAGAAAGTCCAAAATGAAGAATTCTTAAAAGTCCAAACAACTATGGGCTTGACAAGGTGAGGAGAATATTGCAGAGGATCATTCTGTGAAAGGAAAAGGATCTAGATGGGAAGAAGTTAGGAAAGACCTGAGGTGTAGCAAAGAAGTAAACTGGGAGAACAACGTCTTGCCTTGAGAGGAAGCTGTGGAGGTTGTGGTGCTTGTGTTTGCTGGCTATGTAGCTGATGATGGCAAAATTTCAGGGACCTGGGGGAGATTAATTTGGATTAATAAGCCTTTTGTTGTACTTAGCCCTTGGGGACAAGCTGTTAGCAGGTCATTTGTGAATTTATACATGAAGCAGAAGAGAACTAGGAGGATTTTGGCTTGATCAAAGGTAAACAAAGGGCTTCATCCTCTTGCATGAAATGCTTGAGGATTTAATTATGGCCATTAAAGAACCAATGTCACAGGGCTGAGGTAGAATACAGCTTGTCACAAAGTGTACACTAGCCCATTCAGGAATTCAGTGCTAGTGTGTTTGTAAGTGTCTAACAATAGGTATAGCTTTGAAAATATTTTACTCTGGTTTCATGTGCATTATGGTGAAATTTTCCTCGGTTTGGAGAGGAAAACCCAAATTAATGATATCTAAGTTAACAAAAGGGTTTTTTTGTTTTCTTAGATATCATAGGAAATGAGATTTTTTTTTTCCCTTCTGTTGAAGATCTTAGATATCCTGACCAAAATGATTGGCTGAAGTAAGTCTTTTCTTGTGTGAAAAGATAATTTTCCACAAAAGGAAACGGGGCTAAATTATGACTGTCACATGAGTGTAACCACATACTTGAAGGACTTGTGTCACTGTTCAGTCAGGTAACTGGTACGGTTTTAGAAGTGGTATGATGTTAATAACTTAAGGTGTTAGAAGTCAGTCCGAAAAGCATAGACACAATTTAGGTCCGGGCATCTCTTCAAGTGTGGATTCTGATTCTGTAGGTATGGGGCTAGGGCTGGTACTGGGGGTCCAGCAAGTGCCAGGGCAGGACCACAGATGATAAATACCATACTGCTGACTGCTAATTAAGGAGCACTTAGGCAGGCTGTCAGCACGGAGGAGCAGAGCCCTGTGCTGCAGTGAGAAGAACAAATGGCAGTCAAAGAAAATAAGTGTTGGAGGCTGTGTTACCAGGTTACAAATCAAAATGAGCGAAGAAACAGTAGCTAGGAAACAGATCCAAAGCAGAATTTTAGCTTAGACAGGGCAGAGAGAAAAAGCCGGAAGTTAGGACACTGCACAGGATAGCAGGAGGAGGTGTGACCGTAGAGTATAGTTGGCAGAAGGCAGACAGTGACTAGTTGTGATAGACCAGAGCCTGAAATTTGTGCTTTGTGGGCTACCCTGACTGCTTCAGCAGTACCTGAACTGACTGCCTGATTCTCAATCAGGAAGCTACCCTATGAAAGACCTTACAAAAAAGTAAAACAGCCTGCATATCAATGTCTGCACTTCCTCATGGCCATTTACCTAAGGGAGGGATATTGATATGTCAGTGAGTTTTAATCCACATGCACACTTATTTCTTATTGCAGTTGACAGTGTATCTTGTATCAGATAGGACACTTGAGCTTTAAACTCAACAGTTCCTGCAGTTTGTTCAGAGAGGATCTAAGGCTCCAGGCAGCATATTGAGGCTGAGTCTTAAAAAATAAAAAGGATTAGGGATGTAGCTTAGTGATAGAGCCCCCTGGGTTCCACCCCCAGTACTAAATAAATGTTCATTGTAGACTTCTGGTGAATACTTTCAATCCCTTGTTTTCTGGATATTTCTTTCTAAGCGAATGTCGAGTTGTATCAAATGCTTTTTCTGCTTCCCAGATAAAGGAGTTTACAACACAAATGTGTCTTTAATGCTTTCTCTAGGGTGATCGGTGTGTGACCCACAAAGGTGAGCCCTCCAGACAAAAGAGCACAGGAAGAACACTCCAGTCCAGAATGATGGATCCGTGCTCAGTGGGAGTCCAGCTTCGCACCACAAACGAGTGCCACAAAACCTACTACACCCGGCACACAGGCTTCAAGACTCTGCAGGAGCTGTCATCCAATGATATGCTCTTGCTCCAGCTCCGGACCGGGATGACGCTGTCTGGGAACAACACCATTTGCTTCCATCACGTAAAAATTTACATCGACAGGTTTGAGGACTTGCAGAAGTCCTGTTGTGACCCCTTTAACATCCATAAAAAGCTGGCCAAAAAAAATCTGCATGTCATTGACTTAGATGATGCCACTTTCCTGAGTGCGAAGTTTGGCAGGCAGCTGGTGCCTGGTTGGAAGCTTTGTCCCAAGTGCACCCAGATCATCAATGGAAGTGTGGACGTGGACTCGGAGGACCGCCAAAAAAGAAAGCCTGAATCCGATGTATGTATGGTGGTCATCTTTCCACCAGGTGACTTCTGCAGTGTGGAAGTCTCACCACCTGTGAGGAAATCAGCTCTTGTTATTATTCATTAGCAAATTAAATTTTTAATGAGGGGGGCATTCCCGGTATTTCCATATACACAGGGTCAAGATTGGGTACTAAAGTAGGCGCAGGAAGGAATGAACAAGTGAGCCCAAGACCCTGCGCTACCACTTCTGGTCTTGGACATTGCAGGGGCTTCTAGAACATGCTGGGAAAGCCAGGGCTGGCCGTGCCTGCAGCACATAGTGGCCACGGCCTCCTGGAAAGTGGTGCATGGCAGAGCGCGCCTTCATCCCTTTTCTTGCTGCTGGCACCATCAGTTTCCAGGTCTTTATGCCCCTTGCATTGGGCTGTCTTAATTCCCACCCTTCCTCTGCCCCCAGTCCTGACTGCGACTTTTTACCTCCCCGAGTAATACACTTGAACTCTTAAGCTCAGAATTTTATGTTAACAAAGCTTTTTAAAGTACTGTAGTGCAATTTGGAATCTGCAAGTGAATTCTCTGCTTGGAGGGTTCCAGAGCTGCTCCCAGCACCCTGGGTGCGTGACCTTGGCCACACACAGATCCTCAGCCTACCTTGCACGGAGCAGCAGCGGGAACGTTCCTGTGTCAGCTGGCTGCTGCCCTCCTGTGCCACAGACCAGGGTTCAAATGATGAGAGTGCTGCAGCACGTTAGCCTGCCCAGCTGAAGTGCAGTCCAGTGGGGCACTCACTTTCCTGCCCTTGATCTCTGAAGCCTTTTTTTTGAGTATATGTGTGAGGAATAATTGGGTTAACACTGAAGTATTTACTTACTGTCTGATGTCAAGATTTGAATTGCTCCTTTGCTTACCTTTACTCAGGGAAGAACTGCTAAAGCATTAAGGTCTCTCCAGTTTACAAACCCAGGAAAGCAAACAGAATTTGCTGCAGAAACTGGTAAAAGGGAAAAGCGGAGGCTCACAAAGAGCGCACCTGCTGGTCAGGACAGGTAAGTGCCTTGCTCTTCCCATCTGCTTTGTCTTCTATTTGTCTCTAAGCTTTGAGTTTTCTATATGAACATTTTCAATTGGATGATAGGAAAGTTTTAAAACTACATCCAGTGGTTGGTCTTGATTTTATTCATGTAAAGTTGAAGCATCTCGGGGCTGGGGAGATGACTCAGTGGAATAAGCGCTTCCCTGGCAAGGGCAAGGGCCTGAGTTCAATCCCCCCGGTTCCGCAAAAAAAAAAAAAAAAAAATTGAAGCATCTCTCTTAACTCAAAGGGTTTCTTTCTAAGGGTTGCAGTAAAGTGGGCAAGACATGGCGGGAACATGCGCCTGAGAATTGGGCGGTGCCCATCTTGGTGATCAGGGGTGATGGGTTAGCACTAGGTCTCTGCTCCTTGAGTAGATGCCAGCGGGAGATAATACGAGATTACTTTTAAGTTGTTGTGTATCTGAAACAGAAGCAGTTCTGTTACTGTCCACAGAAATGGATGGAAGAGCTGAACTGTTTAAAATAGGACTTTAAGTTGGATATTTCTAAAATATAAATTGCAAAATAGTATAACATTCAGAATTATTTTTAAGTGTGGTCTGCGTTTCTCTATATCAAATTTATTCCATCTGTTAAAATTTTCCATTAAGTGATTTATATATTTGTAGGCCAGATTTACTAGAGGCCATTAAAGAATAAGAAATAGGTTCATTACATTGCAAGAACCTATAAGGTAATATGCTGGGATCCAAATAAAAACTTAATATTTACAAAGCAGTGAAGAGATTGATAACCAGTAAATAAGCTACTATTAACTATTATTGTTTGTAGTAAAGGAAAAATCATTTTAACAGAAATAAATGTATTTATGGAGAAAGTTCTTACCTATTTGTCTCCGAGTGGGCACCTCCAAGGGCCCAGTCAGGCATTCTGAATTTCTCTCAGCCCTTGAAGTGAGGTACCTTCTGGCAGACGGAGGTCACTGGCTGATTGTGGGGTGCTGTGCATGGCCTGCAGATGGCACCTCCGTGGGGCCTCGGCGAGCCCACGCACCGCCCTCGGGTGCTGTCCTGAAGGTTGGCTTAGCGGCCATTGTCTGTGTGTGAGGGCAGCACTGTGCGTGTTTTGCAGACAAGTCATTCCAGCCAAGAGCAAGGTCTACGACAGCCAGGGGCTGCTCATCTTCAGCGGGATGGACCTGTGCGACTGCCTGGATGAAGACTGCCTGGGATGCTTCTACGCGTGCCCTGCCTGCGGCTCCACCAAGTGTGGAGCCGAGTGCCGCTGCGACCGCAAGTGGCTCTACGAGCAGATAGAGATTGAAGGGGGAGAAATAATTCATAATAAGCATGCAGGGTGATGCGCATTACCAAGCTGAGGGGTCTCGAAGTCCTCTATTTTGAAATTCTGTTACTCTTAACATACATTTTAAACTTCGTAGTCAAACAATAAAGACTTAAAAACCACCTCAGTGTGCAACTCATGTTGTATTTTGGATGTCCTAAAATTCATTTGGTGTATTTTTGGAGGTGGGCTGTTTCTCAGCAGTCAGCTTTAAGCCTGCCTGTGTAGGTCAGCGTAAGCTGGTAGGAGGCAGCAGTCACCACTTTACAGGGCCCTTGGGTGCCACATTCAGTGACCAGATTTTAGTAATGAGTAACACCAGCCCCCTGACAACATGCCTCAGATCGCAGGCCCCACAGTGTCCGCTGTCAACCATTCTGGCTTACAGGCCCGCAGATCCCTGGGTCCCTGGCTGGCACATTTGTCCCACAGCAAGGGGCCAATGGTATTACTCTCTGGGATTGATCCCTATGGATCACTTACTTAGTTCACTCAGGACAGAGCACTTACAAAGTTGTGTCGTCTCCTTGTCATATATGTGGTGTTTTGCAGACATGAATGATCAAAAAATATTGGCCAGCGAAGGTGGAAGTGCAGCCAAGAGGTGAACGAGAAGAGAAGTTTGAGTGAAAAATGAATGGGGTTGTAGAAGAAATGTATAGTCTTAGCAGTATTGATAACTGCCACTGTCCCTGAGATAGTAAGTGTGTAGCGGGACTCCATGAATGCGTACTTGCCGAAATAAATAAAGTGGTGGAGGTGAAAGGACTTTGCCCCAGAAGTGGCCACAGGAAGTACAGCAAGTACAAAATTGTGCACCCCTGAACAGCACAAACAAAATGGTAGCTGATCCACACTTTAGAGGTGCAGCACAAGTTACTGTGCTGTAGAAAAGATGCAGCCTTGGCGCAAGTTAGCACACAAGGCCCAGTACCACACTCTCGGCAGCATAGCAAGTTACACGCTGTCTCAGGATAGAAAAGTACTAGAGCTGTGGTTGGTTGGGAAGCCCTGGGTTCAGTCACCAGTACTGAGGAAAAGCCAGCGCAAGTTTTTCATTTCCTTTTTAACTAAAGAGTTTTTAATATTTGGAAAGAATTTTAAATGTGGGACAATCCTAACTATTGTCATTTATTTTCATGGTCCCACTGCCATACAAATAAGGGGTAGTTGGGAACAATGCCCATTTCAGGGAAAATGGAATGTTAAATTATTTTGGGAATCTATATTTAACGCTAAATGATTTCTTTCAAATTTTTTTTTT
>NW_004524769.1:666047-675756 GCF_000260255.1 Octodon degus | reverse complement strand
TTTTTTTTTTTTTTGGCAGAACCAGGGATTGAACTCGGGCCCTCACACTTGCCAGGCAAGTGCTTATTCTACTGAGCCATCTCCCCAGCCCTCAAATCTTTCAGTGCTCTCAGCCTCATGTATTCTTCATGAAAACCTGTTCTTGAGAACAAACAGCACAAATGTACATACAATATGTAAACATTCTATGTGGTACTAAAATTTTATGGGGGATTAACTTGGGTTAAGGGCTGTAAAAATATGACAAGGTGAGAATGAAAAAGTAGAGAACTGGTTAGCCTAAAGCAGCAGTACACTCTTTGGAGGCTGAATCTTGGTGTAAGAATTTGTGTGGGCACTGTTTGAAGAAGAAGGCAAATGGTACCTTCTTTCTCCACGTCGTGTTGTTCAGTCACTTTCCTACATGCCATTTTGTCCAAAAGCTGTGATCCCCTTGCACATTGTTCTTATTTTCTCTATAACGTAAGGTCTCAATCCCATGAACTTTTAGCAAGTTTATAGTCATTGAAAGTTTTGGGTTTTTTTCAGTACTGGGGATTGAACCAAGAACCTTCACTGAGCTATATCCCCAGGATTTTTTTTTAAAATGTTTTATTTTGAGCAGGGCCTCACTGAGTCACTAGATATCCCAGGCTGGACTTGAGCTTGTGATTGATCCCCTGGCCTCAGCGGACCTGCACAGGGGCTCCACCATGCCCAGCTTACTGAAACGCTATGTAGTGGATTTGAATGGACCGCCAGAAACCCATTTTTATATTTGTACTTATCTTCTTAAGCGTTGGTTCTACTATTCTTTTCCTGTTGTTGGCTTCTTTATCCACCTGTGAAGTTGCTTGCCTTACCTGCTGGGTTCATTCTGCTGGGGTTCATGGAATTTTAATCCTTGTTATCTCTTTTTAGAGCAGGCTAAAACATTTTGGATTACTAGTTAGGTCTTCATGAATTTCCTCAGGTGTTCTTCATCATGCGAGTATCTTTCTTCTCTGTCAATTTTGAAAGGTAGTTTTGCAGGGTGTATCAGTGTGGTTTGGAGGTTCTCTTTTAGAGCCTGAAACATTTCAAGCTCCTCTTGGCTTGAAGGTCTGTGTTGAGAAGTCAGCTGTGATTCCAGTGCACTCTCCTTTACAGGTGATTTGGTTTTTTTGTCTAACAGCCTTTAAAAAAAAAAAAAAAAACTTTATTTATTTGGTGCAGGTCCTCACTGCGCAGCTCGAACTCATAGTGATCCCCGTCTCAGGCTTCCTAGTGCTGGGATTACAGGCATGTGCTGCCACGCCCACTTTCAGTGGCCAGCACGGCACAGGCCCAGCATGGCATGTGGTTCCAGGGATAGAACCCAGGCAGGCACTTAGACCACCCAGCTATCTCCCCAGCAGGTCTAACAGCTTTTAATAGTTTGTTCTTGTGTTGAATTTCTGGGATCTTGGCTACCATATGCCTTGATGGAGACTTTTTAATCATGGCTAATTGGAGTTCTATATGCATCACATAGCTGTTCTGCTAGAGAAGTTTCCTGCCATGACTTCTGTGAACAGGTTTTTTTTTCTTCTCATTTGTGCTGCCTCCTGCTTTTTCATCAAATCTGATCAAATTTTTGTTCTCCTTTGCATAGTCTAGCAGCTGCTGGATTTTCTCGTGTTCCTTTACTATTTTAAGAAAAATTTTTAAAAATCTTTCTTTTCATTACATACTGCAATCCTCCTCTTGTGTGTCTGATCTTCTGTCCTCACAGTGGCTCCTTCAGTGCATGCTTTCGGTGGGATTTTAGATCTGGGTATCTGTTTGAATCTGGGTCAGGGATTCCATTTCTTTCCTGTGTTGGACATTCACGGCTTTCAGCATTTCCTTAAGTTCCTCTACTTTTCCTTTAACCTGTATCTGCTCTAGAGTCAGTGCTGGTTAGGTCAGTTATGTCAGTTTGGCTAAAGTCAAACAATCAGCAGTATACAGAGCATCAAACACAGCCTAGAAAATGACAAACTGAGGTAACCATTAATTTGCCACATTAAACCATAAGAACTCAATTCTGTGGTTATCTAACAAAATCTAAAACCATAAAATTGGATGCAGTAAATAAGCCCTCAATATAGCGTTTTCACCCTCAGGAGAAAATTTACAAGGAGCTGTGGGCAGGGGGCAGATAGAGAAATAAAGCAAGCCTTGGGGAGAAGGAAGAGCAGGCCAACTGGGACTGGTGAATGAAGGAGAGAAAGAAGGAAGAAATGACAGCGTAATTCAGCAAAAGCCAGAAACCACGCCCACAAGTATCCTCTCTAAGGTGTGTCTGTTCTGTCCCTCGTACACAAGGTGGGCAGACAGAGTCCAGATTCCAAGTTCATCAGGCCCAGGAAGCCAGCTCTGGCTCTGCAGCAGGGTGCTCAGCAATCCCACGAGCCTGCACCTTTAGCTGCACTGAAGTTCAGGCTGCAGTGGGGCTCCCTGGCTTCCTGCTGACTTGACTCCTTCTCCCTGAGACTGGGAGCTGCTGGTCAGAGCTGTCCCACAGCTGTTGAGTTCCCAGCTCTGTTGGCCACTCTCCAAGATGGCCCTGGCCAGCTGCCCTCCTGAGGAGTTGTGAACCTGAATAGCTCGCCAGCCGCTGTGTCCATTGCTCTGTTCCACGGGTGCACTTCTCCAAGGAGGCGCCAGGGATCACCAGCAGTCACTGTGCGTCTGCAGGCTGGAGCTGCAGCTCCCAGGCAGTGAGTCAAGCCTCGGAGAAAATGTCACCTGCCACCTCCTCATTCTTTGCTGAAGTCCCTTTGTTCTCCCCTTGGGCTTCAGTGCTTGATCCAGAACCTTCCTGTCCCAGGGACCCCCTCCTTCCTTTCTCTGTTCCTCCCATTGCTGTGTTCCTGTCTGCACACCAAATCCTGGAGAAGCTCTTCCTGCTGCTCGCCGCCCTGCCATCCCTGGAAGCCCAGCACTGGTTCACTAGGATGGAAAGCCGTTGTCAACTTTGGGGTGTGTAACTGATCAGATGTAGTGTCCCCAAGCTCTTACATATCAGAGGCAGAGATCATGAATGGTCGTTGGATCCTCTGGGCCCTCGGCTTGCCCTGCATTAATGCCCTGAGGAGTTAGCGGCGGCCCCTGCTCTGCACAGGTGGGGCCGGCCTGATCCAAGAGGCAGGCCCCGGGTGCCGGCCGGGCCGACTGCTTCCTGTCCGAGGCTGCTCCTCGGCGTCCTGGCTGCCGAGGCCTGAGCACTTTCTCCGTGCTGTTCACCTTGGAGTGCGCCAACTAGAGCCTGAAAACATGGCCCCAAGCCAGGCTTGTCTTGGAGACGGGTGTCAGGTACTTCGCCCCAGCAATGGCAAGGCAGTAGGGCCCTCCACGGCGTGGCAGGCAGTGTTTCACTGACCTGAGTGTCTGAAGCCTGCTTCCGTGATCAGGTTTAGCTGAGCATTGACCCAAAAGACTAATTCATTTAATTCACACATACGTTGTTTACTTTTTTTTCTTATTTGAAGAATTTTTTAACAGGGATACAAGCCAATTTTATCTGAACTATAAAATTATTAGATTTTAGTCTTTTTCTTCACTTTTAAGTATAAATTAGTGCCGTGCTTTGCTTCAGTTCTTCAAGGAAATAAGTTAACATGTTAAGACTTCATTTGTGCTTAAAAGAGGAATGTATTTCTGATAGAATAAATAACTTTAAACATCTGTATTTCAGCATTCCTTGGAGCAGATGTGTTACTTTATAAAGACAATAAAACATTTGAAAAAAATTTTCAACAAATTGAAAACATATGTTGATATTTGTTCTTCATGTATATCCTGTTATTTAAAGTTACAGAAATATAGAATACAGTGAAATGTGAATATTTTCACAGCAGCTAAATTACAGTAGAATTGTTTTAATCCCAAAGGCAGAGAAGGGGCTGGAATACAGTTCAGCGGTGTGGCTCCTGCCCAGCAAGCATGAGGTCCTAAGGTCTATTCCTGGTACCTTTCACAACAATTTTAAAAATAGAAAAAGGACCAACCAGATAGCTCAGCAGACTAAAGCCCCTGCTTTGGCAGAGCGCAGAGGCCCACGTTCAATCCTTCGATCCTTTGGTGTGCCGTGCCGGCCCTGCCCCCAGGTCTCGTTGAGATGGAGATTGAGACTGGGCATGGTGGCACGTGCCTGTAATCCCAGCGCTTCGGGGGCTGAAAACAGGATAATCACTACGATGTATGTAGTGAGACTGCGTACGCCCATAGACCCTGTCCTAAAAAAAAGCGGACAAAAGTTCAATAATTACTTCTGCTCTGCACAGGCCCCAGTACAGAAGTTAATATAAGACCACAAGCATTGGGCTTATATCACATAGGCCTCAAATTTAAAATAAAGGTGTATGTGTATATCTGAACAGAATAAATGCTACCCCATTTGATCTTATTCCTTGTTTTCTTCAAATAGCATAATTTGATAAGATAGTAGCCACTTTAACGTCACATAATTCTGCTTGCTAAAATTTTGCTTACTTCAATAAATGTTACCTCTAGAAAAAAAAAAAAAGAAAATAGGTATTTCCCTTTGGTGTATTATATAGAGAGGTTTTTGTTTTTAAAATATTTTGTCTAGTTTTATATACATACCAGGCTGTTCTACACCCTGACAATTTTTCTAGAGCTGTTCTCCTTGGCCTGGATTCAAGCAAGTGATTCTAGCAAATTTTGAAATATGCATACACGTATATGTACATAGTGATTTGTTAATAAAATGCAAATGCAGCAAATTTTAGCCCCATTCTCAGCCCCCAGAACTGAGAGACTCCCGGAAAAGGCTGATGAGATGAGAGCTGACCCCAGAAAAGCACAGCCCTCACCACGCGCAGTGCCTCTGCACCACGGTCCAGAATGCGCGATATTCTGCAAAGCATTTGATTTTTGAAAGTGAGGACGGCTGTCTACAGTGTACTTTGATTTGCCAGGTGGTCGTGTAGACGGTTTGATTTTGTCTAACAGAGCAGCAGTTCTGTCCCTGGAAAAGCTGTGGTTGCCCTGCGAACGCCAGCCCTGCTGCGGGATCCGTGAGGAGGTACGGAGGGACCAAGAGCAGCCCCACCTCCAGAAGGTCCCGGGGAAGGGACAGAGGTAACAGCTCCGGCCAGGCCATGACAATCTCCCTTGCCTCTCGGTCAGGCTGTCAGTGACACCTTAGAATCCTTGCGCAAAGTCTGTGACGCCTTAGTGTTTGCTGACATCTGCTGGTATCTTCCTGAACATAAACTCTGTCATTGCTTCCTTCGCTTAATCTCTTCATTTCTAATTTAAACTATGAACACAGAAGGAATTTTTTTTTTTTTTTTTTTTTTTTGGCTGGCTCAGGCTGCCTTAAGGGCGGGTCTGGAGGTCAAACCGCAGTCCCCTGTGCCTGACTGAGTTTGCTAGAGTAGGCGCTTAAACAACTGAGCTAACCAGCAAGTCTCCACAGAATTATGTAATACCATGCAAAATATTTTTTTAAGTTCCTCAAAGTGAAATAATTTCCTTTCAGGCTTCTCACGTCTTCCCAGGAAGCTGTCTCTTCGGTACCTCCGCCAGGACCTTTGGAGGCGGGCCTGCTGCTGGCCCTTCCGGACCTCGTGGATTCTGCAGTGGGGCTTGGGCTCTTGGGGCAACCACAGAGAGACATAGAGATAATTTGGAAAAATAATGCATATAGAGATAGTGATAATAAGATAGAAGTAATTTGAAGAAATAATGCTTATGTGTGTATATTACTAGGACTAAAGTCCTTCACACTAAACCAAATCTCTAAGCCTTTCTTACTTTTTATTCTGTGAAAGATCTAAGTCACTAAGTCACCTAAGCATCCCAGAGTGCTGGAATTGCAGGCATGCCCCACCATGCACAGCACTTTTATTCTTTTCTTTTTTTCTTTTATTTAGAAATGAAACACCACTGCACGCTTAATCTAAAGGTATGCTAGGTTTCTCTGGAATGTATGTCCCAAGTTGCAGGTTAACCATAATGGTACTATGAGGTTGGCCAACCTTATCAAAGCAGTTTGACTTCCAGAAATCAAACAAAACTTACCAGTCAAGGTTATTAACTCAAATAAGATAATACATGTTTAAATGCAAAAAGCAAACTTAAAGGAATCTGAAATTTGAAAGTATTTTATTACAGCCATATCAAATGGTACAGCTGCAGAGTTCTGTTTTGTTTCCCTCCTGTAACCATGAAGGAATGATTTCTTTGCCAAGCCCCTAATGACTACAACCTTCTTGTCACCATAGGGTGTCAGGCAGCTCTCCACCGCTGTAGCCAGTGCCTGGGATGGCCGGCTTGCGCTGGGACAGCTTTACACTGGCTCACAGCTTTAGAGCTTCCAGGCTGTGGCCCGCGACCTCATTGCTTTGCCACATGTTGCACTGGGGGGTGTGGCACAGCAAAGCCACTCAGCTCATGGCTGGGAAACAGAAGAGGACGAGGAGGCCAGGCCCTGCGGTGCAGCGACCAGAGCTGCCCACTAGCTTAACATCTGGAAGGCTCCAGTGCCCACCAGCAGCACTGGTCAGGAGAGCAGGACCTAGCATGCAGGCCTCTCAGAGACATTCTGGTCCAAACTATAGCAACAAGCACACAGATACACATTTTTTTAAAGAGTTGTTCTAATCTCTGTAGATTAGGCTGTTTGCAAACAGTGAGAGATCCTTTCTGTGATTGTTACTTGTGATGTGTCAGTCTGACTTGCAGATTAAGACGCTTTATGTATGTCCATGGGGAGCTGACAGGGAGACCACAACTTAGGGGAAGACTTGCCTATTGCCAAGCAGAATAAAAAGGGAAAGAAGGAAGCCCGCCCTCCCCTGGGGGAGGACTGCTGGCCTTGTGGTGGCCTCTGCATGTTCCTCTTCTGTGGTTTCAGGCTCCCAACGCAGCCACATCAGCTTTCCCACAAGGACTCCAGCTTTCTGCCGCAGACTCGTCAGTCCCTGCACTGAGTTTCCAGGCTTTGACCTCAGCTGCTGCTGGAACCCCATGGTCTCCAGGGCACAGAGGGCATCTTGGATGCTTCTGTCCCTGATCCAGAAGACAGCGCTGGGACTCTTCTAGTTTGGCTCCGTGGAGCCTACTCATGAATCTTTGCATACTCATGTGTATATTTTACATGGAGTCTGTTCTGAGCCTGTATTATAATAACATGAACCACACTCTGTGCCAGCTGCCTCGGTCTCCGCAACAGCAAAGGGAAAGTGAGGGGAAGCCACACTGCTTTCCGTTGCTGCTCTTTAGAGCATCTTTTCCCCAGGGCCCAGGTTAGGCACAGTCTTCCTGGGACATCAGCCCGAAGACCAATGTATTCGTCAAGGATGGAATAACTATAACTACAGACAAAGATGGAAAAACTGTAACTACAGACACAGTTTTATGGTCTAGATTGAGGAAGGCCTGCAAAGGCCTCATGCACTCACAGAGGGGCTTAGAAGACGCGTATGGGGCCTGAGACGGAAACCAGGGCTGCTTCCCTGCCCTCTTTCAATTTTTATTTTGAGGCAAGATTTCCCTACCTAATGTTGCTATGAGAGTATTTTTTAACATGATATTAATATTTATTTCATCCGACTTTGAGGAAGCAGATCTCTCACACACATGCGCACACACACATGCACACACACATGCTTGCATGCACCCGCACGCACACACACATACATGCACATACACACACATGCACACGCACACACACACACGGTAGATATTTCTCTGGAGAATCTTAAAACAGTAACCTAATTAACTTGTACTCCAAATTAATTCCCAGAAATATCTGTATTTTCTTCATTTTATCGGGCCTTAGGTGAGTCAATAAAATATAAGGCCATGTTTGACTCATTGATCTTGCTCATATTACCAAGTGCATGTAGTCCCCTTGGAAAATCGGAAACCTTCTCTGGGTTATCGCTCCATTTTTGTTTCTCCCACCTCAGTTAAAGTTTGTTGCGGTTGAGCAAGCCCCGTTTCAGTTCCCCCGGTACTATCACTGCCACGCTGTGAAGCCCCCTCCTCGGCCCACGTGGTTCCAACATGTGGCACTCACTAAGGTCCCCGTGTGGGTGCATCAGCAAGGCCTGTGAGCACGCAGCACCCCTTGGCCTCAGTGCGTGCTTCTGTGGTGGCCACAAGACCAGCCTGGCCAACAGAGGCAGAGAAACAAGCCCTGCTGAAACTAGAGCAAGAGAGATGGGTGTGTTCAAGGAGCTGCTAGTCTGCGCACTCAGGACTCGCCCTCCTGTTGGCTGACATGGGCACAGTGATGGAGATCGTGCCTTCAGATAAAAGCAATACAGATGAGAGCAGAAGCTGAAGACCAAGATAACGAGCGTGTGTACCTGGATCCCGGAGTCCAGGATCCAATCTAGATTGTTCAGTTTTAAAGATCAGTCACTTTCTCTTTTTATGTACAATTGCGCAGTGCTGGAATACTCAGTAGTGGCCACATAAAGAGCCCAGTTCCCTGGAGGATTCCAGCCAAGCGCAAATGTCCAAAGGCTTAGCTAAAAATCATGCCTCGGGAACTTTATATATTTTAAGAAAAGATAGCAAACAGCTGTGACCCACAGCTGTACCTTCATTCCTACTCTGAGCCCTTCCAGAATCTTCTCCCAAAGTTTTCAGGGACCTCCTTTAGACATGTGTATGTAGCTTGGTCTACAGTCTTTGTAGGGAGTCTTTGAAGTTCTATAGGCAAAATAAGACTTTACTCACTTTTTTTTTGTATCTTTACTGGCTTTCCTTTCTTTTAAAGCACTTAGCATATCTGAAGTTGTTCGAATACTTGAAGCCCTCTGTAATTCTGTTTCTTTAGCTAAAACTCTGTCCTAAGTCAAATGAACAGAAATTTTTAATAGCTTAGTCTAAATTAATTAACTTCCTAGGCAATTAAAGGTCTCTCACTGGCTCAGATTTGTGATTTATAATCCCATACTGAAAGTTAGGATTAAATACCAGCAGCTCATGCTCTGCCCTGGGTCCTTACTGAACAGTCCAGTCCAGGATGTAGAAGAGGAGAGTGGCTTGTATTTTAGAGCTGGATATTTTTAATACTTATAATAAGGAGGTTTATATGCTTTAATCTTTTTGAAATTTTAATATATCGATGTATTTTAAAATCTTTTCTCAGTTTTGAAATAAGAAACAACAAGATTCTGATTATCTTTGGCATGAATTTCATATCTTCACATTTTTTCTGAGGTTTGTATTCTATATTATATTTATGAGGAAATCATTGATTTCTTTGAAAATATACATAGCTCTAAAATTTGGATAAATGTATAGAAGTGTTTTGATTATTAAGCTTTGCCATTAACCAAAGCTTGGGCAAAAATAAAATAAGCATAGAAAAAGAAACTATTTTCATATTTGATATCTTAGTTCCTTAGGGTTACAAAATGCTGCAGCATGGGAAGCCTAGAAACATCAGAAATCTGGGGGGCCTGCCCCTTAGCTCAGTTCTTTAAGTGGCTGCTTCAACAAAGCAGTCAGGCTCAGGTTACTGGGGTTCGATCCCCACAACTCAAGCCAGCCAAACCTGCCCTGAAGGCATTGGGAGCAAAAAAAGAAAATAAAATAAAATCTTTCGAGGCCTGGGGAGATAGTTCAGTAGAATAAGTGTTTGCCTGGCAAGTGCAAGAGCCTGAGTTCAATCCCTGGTTCCACCACTCACACACACACACATGCGCGCGAGCACACATACACACACACACACACACAC
>NW_004524769.1:665059-665904 GCF_000260255.1 Octodon degus | reverse complement strand
AAAAAAAAAAAAAAAAAAAAAATCTTTCCCACAGCCCTAGAGCCCAGTCAAGTTAGAGGAAGGCACCAGTAGATTCAGCGAAGTCTCCAGAACCTTAAGGTCGATATTCACATCTTGGGACAGACACCTTTTCTTAGTCACTAATTCTATTGATGCGGTCCCCACCCTCAGGTGCTAACCAGTTCCAAAGGCCGCATTCCCTAAAACCATCAACTTCAGGATGATGTGGGGGCAGACTATAAACCTTCAGTCTTTGGCAGTTTACTTCTGCGTGTTGATTTTTCTATGCCAAAACTAAAATAATTGATGTTAGACTCAGTAACAGCGATGAGCCTAATAATAAAATGCTAGTTCACATGCACAGAGTCTGACTCTCGGGACCTACTACCTTGGTAGATTCTCAGTTCCAGTGTGCCGCTGTCACAGCCCTTGCAAACAGCAGGTAGACTTCTCACTGCCCAGGGCCTCAGGCGTTCCGGCCAGGGCTCCAGCACAGGCTGCCTCGTGGCATGACCCACTCCTGTCCCCGGGCTCGCAGGGCGGCAGGTCTCGGTGTGCAAGCTCAGGGAGGGCACAGGAATGGGCAGGGGAATCATCACAGTCGGCTTCTGCCTGCACTACTGCCCAGCTACTTGATGCGGATCAGTTGGCACTTAGAGACGGCAGCAAACTCAAGGATCCGCAGCTGCCAGACGGAGAGCAGGGCGTCCAGAGAGGTCAGCCTCATGGCCAGCAGATGATGCCCAAGGCCCACCTGATGCTGTGCCCAGCTGATGCCCTGATGTCCCGTGTCCACGCGGTGCCCGGTGCCACCCCAGACCCACCCGAAGTCCCATGCCCACCTG
>NW_004524769.1:626538-664749 GCF_000260255.1 Octodon degus | reverse complement strand
TGCCCGGTGCCACCCCGGACCCACCTGAAGTCCCATGCCCACCTGAAGATGCCCTGCGCCCACCTGATGCTGTGCCCAGCTGATGCCCTGATGTCTCGTGTCCACGCGGTGCCCGGTGCCACCCCTGCGCCCACCTGAAGTCCCATGCCCACCTGCAGATGCCCTGCGCCCACCTGATGCTGTGCCCAACTGATGCCCTGATGTCTAGTGTCCACGCGGTGCCCGGTGCCACCCCTGCGCCCACCTGCAGCCCCGTGCCCACCTGAACATGCCTGGCGCCCCCCCCCCCCGGGTGCCCGTGCCCAGTGCCTCCCTGCTGTTAGTTCCTCGCGCAGGTCCGGAGCTGCTCGGTCCAGAACCCAACCTGTGCCCGCGTCCCTGCCCGCCTTGTCTCCAGCGGTTTCCCGACCCCTGCGAGAGGACCGGAGCGCCCCGGGTGCGCCGCGCGGGGCGGCAGGGGGCAGTGTGCCCCCGCGAAACCCGGCGCCGCCGCCGCCGCCGCGAGCAGACCCGGATGCGTTTCCTGGGTGACCAGAGCCCCCGGGTTCTGCGCGCGGGGGGCGGGGGGCTGTTGTTTCTCCAGTGTTGGTCTCAAGCGCGGAGACTAGCTAACGTCCCCTTTTCGAGCCCACCACGTATTTATGTGACTTGTTCTCCCACTGACAGTGTCGGGGAAACACTCCTGCTGGAGGCCCGCGAGAGCCGGCCGCGTAGCATCCGCGGAGCAGGTTAGCGGGGCGTCCCGCCCCGCCCCGCCCCGCCCCGCGGCAGCCTGCCTCTGAGCCGTCCTGCCCGTGCCCTCAGCCGCTTTCGAGCTTCCTGGAGGCCTGGGTTTTGCCTATAAAACGGACGTGGCACTACCTGTGCTGTAGGGATGCTGTAGGGATCGAATACGCCAGGCGGGTGGCCGCCGGGATGCCAGGTAAAATATAGGACCCTCCAGCTTGAATTGTAGATAAGCAACAGATTTTTTTCTTTTTAGTATGATTCATGCAGTATTTGAGACACACGTACAGATACTGCACAAAATATGCCAAAAGGTGTTTATCAGAATTCAAATGCAGCTTTGTTTTCATTTGCTAAGTTAGACTACACCTAAACCAGAAATCTCTTTGGCACAGTAGGGGAAAAAGTAAAATAAAAATGTCTCCGACCCAGGAGAGGGTGAAAGGCACAGACCCGCTGAGCTGAGCATCCCTCGCCTGAGGGACCTGAGGAGCCCCACCCCACTTCCAACAGGCCGGGGTCACTTCGGTCCTGTCCCTTGCTGGTGCTGGCCTCAGTCCCAACACGCACACCCCATGCCCGCGGCGAGCTCCCGAGTGTGAGGTGTCAGGTACCTTGACCTGGTTGAGTGGTGCAGGTCACTGTGACAGGTGAGTAAGCGGCCAGAAAGGGCCCCAGGTGACTTCCTGCGGCAGATGGGTCACCTCCGTGTGACAAGCTTAGAGGCTGGGGTCAAGAGACCTTGAACCGCGCTCTCCATTTGTAGCAGCAACATTTGGGAGCAACCTGACCTGTCAGCTAGAGCAGAGCAAGTGAACGACTAGTGACATCACAGGTGCCGTCACTACAGGACGGCAAAGCGAGGGCACCATGGACGTTAACAATATGGGGCAGTATTCGCAACGTAGTGCTAATTATCTTTTTTTCCCCCATAATTTTATTGAGAAACAAGTAGCAATGAGACAGTTTCAAACCAAATTGGTAGGACAGTTTCAATAATTAACACATTGCATACATTCTTCCTAGTGGTTAATTGCTGTACAAGATGCAGACATGATATCCTATTTACAAACTCTATTAGAACAAATCCCTCTATTCATTAAGAGAATGTAACTATATATCTATCCTAACCACTTTGAGTACACAGATACAAAATGGACATTCATCTGTATACCCTTTTTTTTGTTAAGTTCTGTTATTTGAATATTATAGATGTGTTAACTCAGCAAAATATTCTAAAAGAGTCCAGTAGCCCATAATAGTATTGGGTCTTCCTCTTGCCTGGCAGTGTCAGAAATTGTTGACCTGAGTCCCCCACAGCTCAACATAACAGCATGGCTTTACTTCCTATATTTCGTTTTTATACTTTTCTGCTGGATGGTTAAGACCAAGGTAAAGCAGGACCTGTGCAATAAGAGTTGTAGCTTTTGGGTCTGATAAGGTCAGTGAAATTCCCTCAGGATTTATCCTGAGATCCTGTACTTCAGGTTGTAGATCCTTTGTCAGTGTCAGCCATGTGGATGAGTCACGGCCATTGCTTGGCCAATGTGCTCTCTGTGAAAGCCTGAGAGAATGTTATCTCTCCATGTTTCTCTCCTTAGGCACACTCTACATCATCGATCCCTTTCCTCTTTGGCCCCATAATCTCCTTGATCAGAAAATCTGGGACACTACTGAGTTACATGATGTTACAGTACAAGTTCTCATATGTCCAGAGTCTTAATTACCTTAGAAGACTAGGGCCAAAATGTTGGCTTTCCTTGCGGCCCTCCTTTTTCTCTAATTTTATTCTGCAAACTTAGGTTGTTAACCCTCCAGAAGACAAGCTTATTGTTATTACCATACAACCTAGGCTGTTAAGCTTAACCTCACTGTCTGAATATCAAACATCTTAGGCATAACATGGAACAGGTATTTTTCATCAAGTATTGATATGTTGAACTTTTAAGTCCCTACAGAATATGATGAAAAAGCATTTAAAAATTAGAAACATAAGAAGTATATAATTCTTTATGCTAATTATCTTTTAAGGCCTAAAACAAGACAAACTAGAGCAGAAGAGTGGGGAGTGGGCAAGAGAACAAAATAGGATTTGGCTTTGACTTGATGTGGGTTTTTCAGAATTTCTCTTTCACTGGTGCACCTTCGGAGTATGCAGTGATCACGTACATTTGTGGGGAGTTGGTGAGTCCGTAAGACATCTTTGTATGTTCCTCCATTATACACTTTTGCCGAAACAGCTTCAGACTTGCTTATAGCATGCAGGGTTGCCCTTCCATTCATGAGAATACAGCATGGCTAGAGGCTGTGAACACCCTTACCGTTCACCCTTCTCATACTGTCTCCTAACTTACCTTCAAGTTTGCACCCCTGCAATGGGAACGCCTTCAGGGAGGAGAAGGCTCCTCCTCCGCCCCTGAGCTAATGAGTGGTGGACGCAAATTTCGCTGAGCCCAGAGTTTGGCTCAGAGAAAGAGGGAGCCACGAAGCATAGGGGAAGGGCGGGCTACGAGGCGTGGGGGGAAGGGCGGGGCGTGGGGGAGGGCGGGGCTGGGGGAGGGCGGGGAGAGGGCGGGGCGGGGGGGAGGGCGGGCCAAGAGGCAGTCTTATTAAAGAGCAGAATGCGCTGATGCTTACCTGATTTTTGTCCCACTTTCTCTGAACTTTCCTCTTTTTCTTTTTCTTCTTTCTTTGCTTCTTTTTTCCTGGTTGCTTTTTTGTCTTTTTTTTTGTAATTAATGTCTAAAGAAAAAGTTCTTGAAAGATACAGAAAATAGCATTTATATTACTTTTCTTCGGTGATAACCATGGCTAATTTTATAATATTAGTATATTTTAAATCAATAACTTTTATTATTTTTGTTGTATAAAATTTGCTCCATGCTGTATATATAATTGTTTATTCATTTCACACTTAATATTACTTTCTTATTAACTTTATTGCTACATTTAAAGTATACATAATGATCACCTTAATCAAAGGGCCTTTGTGCCTATATGTGATTTGTCTCAACTCCTCTTTTTTTCCACGTTTCCTTATCTTTCCCTCAATCCTCCTTCTCATTTACAAAAGCTCTTTTTCCATTTTCTTTGTTTTCTCTTTTTTCTCTTCCCTTCCTTCCTCCCTCTTCCCCCACCCTAGTTCCCCTTCAAAATTGAGCATTTCGTTCCTGTTTTGTAGTATCTATCATACCTTCGAGACCTTATTTACACTTTTTGTTTCTCTCACCGGAGAAACAATGTGGTATTTACACACGTGTGTTCAATTTATTTCACTTGAGTATGGCCTCAAGGTGCATCTATTTACCTAGAAATGTCTCAGGTTTATCCTTCTTTATGACGAAGTAGTACACTGTTGTGTAAAAAAAGAATCACAGCTTTATTCATTCATTGGCTGATGGGGATTTGGGCTGTTGTCAAGACTGAGCTATTATGAACTGCTCCTATAAACGTGGACCTGCATACAGCACTGTGCTGTGATGCTTTTAATTGAGAAAGATGCCAAGAAGCGAACGCCGAGGTCCAGTGGACCCCAGTCCTAGTTTCTGGGAACCCCTGCACTGATTTCCAGTGTTTGCACAGTCTGCACTCCCACCGACAGTAGAGAAGGACAAGACCCTTCCGTTTGCTGTTAATTGTTTTCTTGATGATAGCCACTCTTTCTGGAGTGAGATGGACTCTCAGTGTGGTTTTAATTTGCATCTCTCCAGTGACCAGCAATGCTGAACATTTTTCCCCGTAGTTATTTGTTGTTTCTATGTCTTCATCTGAGAAGAATGAAGAATGATCTGAGTGGTGCCACCTGCCGAGCAGTTGGCCACGTGCAGGAACACGCTGGTCCCGCAGCCCCTGCCTCCTGGCCTGGCAGCTTCCCATGGCCGGCGTGTGCCCAGCATATCCTTCCCCTCAACTCACTCCGAGCCTTCACCTGCTCCACATTCACTTGACCTAAAAACATGTTTTGCTCACTCTGAACTGAAAATGTCCTTAAAAGTAAAGTCTTCAGTGACAGAAAATTTGCAGTCCCACGCTGCCAGAAATCTACTAAGCCCTAAGCACTATTTCAAACCGTGGGAAGGTTTGAAGCCTCAAGTCAGTTGTGGAGATTGTCTGCTGTCAGTTGATTCCTGCCGCTCAGGACTGAAGGCCCAGCTTCTGTGCCTCCCAGGCCGCCCTCACCTGCCGCTCAGGACTGAAGGGCCCAGCTTCTGTGCCTCCCAGGCCGCCCTCACCTACCACTCAGGACTGAAGGGCCCAGCTTCTGTGCCTCCCAGGCCACCCTCACCTGTGCTTGTCCTGTTCACTTTACCAGTGTCTCCCGGGCTGTCCCAGGACCTGAGGGACTCAAGGGGCTTTCAAGCTTACACAGACCTGGGGCCACACAAAACGCACAGGTTAGGGCCCAGCTTGGCTGCCAGCACTCGGCTCCCCACGCTGGAGTTTTTCCCAGCCGTGGACTGAAAGAGCCACTGACCAGTGGGCCTGTCCTCGGTGCCATCTCTGGGCTTATGCCAGCGCAAACCTTCTGTGAGTAAAGTCCACCTGCGAGGAGTGGAGGTGCACAGGGCACAGGCAGGCTGTGGCCCAGCAGACGCCGAGGTGCCTTCCTGGCCACTGTTTTCCTCCACCCATTTCCAAGCAAACCAAGCCCACTGTAGCCAGATCTGTGGATGTGGCAGAGGGCCACTCTCACCCTGTCTTCCTTATCTGTTACTGTAGAACACATTTCTTCTGTATTCAGTATCTGTGAGTAACGAACACCTACCACACCACAGATTCTGTGGCTAAGGGACCCAATGCCACTTCCTGTGATGTCTGTGACTCAGGGTCGCTATGATACTATGAGTGTTAGCTCCACTCCTGGTGACTGGCATCATCTTTCACCAGCTTGTGGTTGTGTCTTCCCTCAGCCCCACATGGCTGGCCACAGGCCACAGGGCACCGAGCAGCGAGGCAGCCAGCTGCCCGAACGTGAGCAGCAGGCAGAGCTGGGCAGAGAAGCCCGAGGCAGGGCCCACTGTGCTTTGTGTAACCTAATCTCAGAAGTGACATGCCATTACTTTTGCCATGTTCTAGTCATTAGAAGCAAGTCAAAAGGTCCAGTCCACAATCAAAGGAAGGGATTATAAAAGAATGTGAGTATCAGGAGACAGAGAGGCTGGAACCGTCTTCTGGGCTGCTTAACACGTGCGCCAAATTAAATCACACCTTCAGAATGCCTACAGAGAAACACAGCGACACTGAGAGGCCTCTACGCTAGTCTTGCAAGGAAAAGCATTCCCATTGTCAGCAAGAAGGCTTATTCATCCAAAACTGGAGCTGGCTGCCTCACAGATATTTTGAAGTCATCTTGCAAAGTGGCTGCAATCCCGGGGGAGGGTCCAAGGCTCTGCCCTCCCTCTTTACTCTGCCTTGGAGTTTGCTAATTTCATAGTTCGATTTTTCCCCCATCTGAAGTGAAAGTCGCGCCTTCCAGACAGCACCAGTGAAGGATGCTGCCCGCATGTCAGAAATTGCTACTGACATTTCAATTTTGCTTAATTTTTTTCTTTCTTTGATAGTATTATGGAGAAAATTTACATTTGAATAAAAAGCAAATAGTGCATGTCAGGGTAAGCATCAGGGAATGTCAAATTGTTTTTTTCCAATTACAACTCTATTTCAAATAGGGTAATGCAATTAAAGGATAATTACCAGAAGCACAAAGCCAAGGTTACGATCAGAAACGGTTACCCTTTCACTTTAAGTCCTGTCTTGCTAAATAAAATGTTCCTGAGGGGCAAGTTACTGTTTGAAAATAGAATCCACTCATATCGAACAACCAAACACTTGGCAGTGTTGACCAAAACGTGTATTTCTGCACGAATGCAAGTATTTAAGAGATGAAAAAATGCTAAAGGTGAGCCGCACATTCCTTGGCTTTATCACTCTGATTAATAATGTGACAAATTAGCTGTAGGATGCAATATTAATTAACAGTATATTAGTTGCATTTTATTGCCAATAACATAACAAGCTCTGAAATAGTAGTCAGACTAAACTGCTGACGCGGGCTTTTCTGCAAACTGAGCTGTAGTTTGATTTCTCATTTGTCCAAGTGAAGCATCAGCAACTGAGTAAAACCAATTACCTCCAGGCCCACCAAGCCCTCAGCAGCAACTTAGAGCGCCTGAGCTTGGACCAAATGCTATTACTTTCAAATTAGAGCCTGGTAGGAGATGGGGCATCAAAGACTTTCTACAATTGAAAATAAGGCAATATGGCAGTGTGGGGTGGAACGCCCCTGGAGCCGCACAGTGAGTGCAGTTCTGTCCCAGCGGGCCACGTCTGAACCCGTGCTCTTCACTTCTGGAAACAGGCTGGCAGGTCCAGAAGAAAGGCGAGGAAGGCTCTTTCCCGACTCCTTCAAGTGCGAGTGTCACAGGAAACTTCCAGGAGCTCGGGCTCGCATTGGAAGCAAAATCCTCGCCTTGGGTGGGGGGAAGAAGGACAGAAAGGACCTCAGCACACGTTGAGGTGGGTGAGTCCACAGCACGAGCCGTCAGGCGGACGGGTGAGATGATGCAGGCCTCGGGCAGGAACGGGCAGATGTCGTGCTCACCTGTCCCTTTCCTGTCCCTCGCGTCTTAGCATCTCCCTCTCCATTGTGCTCTGTCTTTGTTTCTGCTTGCACACGTGTCGTTGCCCTGCCTCCTCTTGCTTAGTTTCTGTCGTGGCAGTTAGCAGCATGCGCAGTTGTCCTTTCATCTGGTCTCGTTCCTTGGCTCGTTTGCTGCCAGCGTCCCCGCCCAGTTGCCCTCCATGAAGTCAAGTGTCTGTATGCTTGTGCACCGCAGGTCCTGGTACGTAGTAGGAGCAAAATCAGACAACGCAGAGAGCCCCTCCGCAGACCTTCCATCTAGCGAGCGCCCGCACACACCTCGGCTCCCGTTCGATTAGGGGCCCTCAGCGCACTGAACACTGGGCAGTGGCGCTTTACCTCAGCTTCTCAACACTCCCATGAAACATATTTCCGCTTCCTTTTTTCTTATTTCTTTCAGATGAAGGTGTAGAGCCTTGGAGGAACCAAGTTAACGCCACAAGCTAGAGAGGGGTAGTCTTGAGAGAAGCGGGGTCCACCAGACTCTGCTCCCCTCGGCCGCACATGTGGGTGGACCCTTTCATCTCCTGGGAGCAGCGGAGGAATCTGCCGGGGCACCCCGGGAGCCAAGGGTGGGGGGACACTGGCCACGCTGGGAGCTCCAGGACAAGCATCCATGTGGCAGGGTGTGGTACCGGTGCCGTGGGTCTCTGGGCCAGGCTTCCAGCCCACAGAGAGACCTACATCGCAGCTCAAGGCCCCTGCGTGAGCCCAGCACCTGCCGGAGGGCCTATTTAGATCTAATCAATCTAACAAAGGAGCAACGCATTAGTGATGGAGTCGCCGCCACCGCGGAGAACCCCGCAGGGGAGGCCAGAGCGCACCAGGTGCTGGAAGCTGTGTTCCTCTGAGCACCTGCAACTGGATCCTAAGCAACCAGCACCGGACTCCAAAGCCAGCACAGACCCAAAGTTTCTCCATGTTTTACAGATCCTGAAACTCTTCCTTTCTCCGGGCTTCTGGAATAAAGGGAAATTCTTTAATCAACTTATGAATTAAAAAGAAGAGATGAGCAAAGGTCTCATTATAATGACATTCATATCCATTGAGCAGAAAGAGTTGGAGAAAAACTTCGGGATTGATCCTCGGGACCTGGAGCCCAAGTTCCCCGAAAGTGTATTAATGCTGAGGTCTATGCAATTAGTGAAGAGTCAATTCCCATTACTAGTTAACACTATTGACTATCTGCTTTCTTTAATAAAAAGCCATGTCCAGCGCACAGAGAAGAGATCGATGGTTGGCTGCATTCAGATCTAGTCCAGCTCCTCCTTACATTGTGCCAAGAAGCGCCTTCGGAGCCACTGTCTCTTCCCAGCATGGGCTACGAGCTGGCAGCTGGCCCTGCTCTGTCCCTGAGTCTCTCACTGGCTCTCTCCCCTCGGCTCTTGCTTCTGTACTTGGGAAGGTTGACTTTTACTCCATGCCCAACACTCCTCTCTTCAGCCTAATCATGAGCCAGCTCTAATTTGAACTTGTTCAGAAAACAACCTCTGGGCCTCAATAGCCGGGCTGGAGTCCCTGGACTGGCCAGGGATTGGCCCTCCCTGGAGCCAGGAAAGTACGAGACAATGTTGCCCCTTCCCATGGCTGAAGGGTCCCTGGGGCCTGAGGGAGTTTCCACCTTTGGAGTTCCCACTGTGACATGGTAACTGGTCACCCTCTTGCTGGCAACTGAGGAGGAAGCTGGAATGTTCTGGGTTCTCAGTTACGTAGAGCCTTGTGCAGAGAAAAAGAAGAGAAAGAGAAAGAGGAGGAGAAGAAGGGGTTAGGGGAGAAGGAAGGGGAGAAAGATAAAAGGAAGAGAAGGAGGATAAGGGAGGTAGAGGAGGAGGACGAGGAGGAGGAGGAGTAGGCGGCGGCAGCTCCCATCTCGACAGCTTCCTGAGCCCTCCTCCATCCAGCGTGGTTGCAGGATGCTGTGGTCCCCTTGCCACATGGCTGTCTCTGCAGTGCAGCTGCTCATCTTCCACAGTATAGCTTCCACAAAGGCAAAGGCTTCCTAGACCCTGCCCTCATGGGCTAGGGCCTGGCTTAGGGATCCAGAGGGCGCTCGGAAGCAGGTGCCTCCCAGACACCCAAGCTACTCTGAAGTTGCAAAGTTGTAAAACACTGAGAAAGTAAATGACTTACTTTTCCTCAGATCATTTTGTTTCATTTGCCAGAATACTCTTTCGTGGTCTAAAAGGAGACTTCATACAGTTCTGCTTTAGTTTCATTGCACCATGCAGAATCAGCAGAAGTTCCTCTTGCAGCTTGGACCCTTATTTTGTCTGTTGGGCCTTCCTTCTGGAGCTCTCCTTTCCTGAGCGAGCTACATGACAGAGGGGCTGACTTGCTGGGGACGCTGCTCCAGGTTGTGAATTTAGTAGGAGGAAATACTTGAGCTGCCTTCCATTAGGATTTAGTCCAGGGGTGTAGACGGCTCTAGGTCGTTCACCTGGCTCAAGGCTGGGCTTTGTCCACGTGAGCAGGTAGACATTATCTAAGGAAACAAGAGCAGCTAAAGCTACAGTGCTTGGTCCCCAGCTGCTGCTCCTGGCCCAGCTGACACTGTCCTGCTGAGGAAGTGGCCACACACCAGGCTCCCTGGGATGTCAGGAGTGCTCTCTGTGGTCCTGGCATTGCCGCAGGGAGCAGGGAGCAGGGAGCAGGGAGCAGGGAGCAGGGAGCAGGGCAGGGAGCCCTGTGTGATGACATCTCCAAAGTGATCGGTGGAAATGTGTGGTGCCCTACCAAGGGCTGGACCATACCCAGTTGGGAAGAGAGATGGGTGTCCACTGAGATGTGCAGCTTTTCCTCATTGGAGGTTCTAGAGAGACTTTATCAGGTGACAAAGACTGAAGGTCATCAGGCTGGCCCATTCTACCCGAGGAGCCCAAGGGACTCTGAGGGGACACTCCTGGAGCGCTGGTGAGTGACGAAGTGGCAGTGGACCTCTTCATCTCAAGAGGACGCTCCTCCCTGGCCTGAAGGTGGAGCTCAGGGAGCACTACAGGGTGCTGTGGAGAGCCTGTGGAGGTGAAGCGCAGAAAAGAATCTCAGGAGGTGCCCCTCTCCATCCTCGGGCAGGTCTCTCTGTGATGACTCTGAGGTGGATAGCAGGAAGGAGCATTGGATTAGTCACTTTCACAAAACGTGAAGAGCTGCTTAGAAACTTGGCGGCTCGCAGAGTCGTCTCTGGTGCTGCCCCCTTGATGGTACTGAGCAACCCATCTCCCCCGCCTTCCACAGATGTGGGAGCTCCAGGGACGCCTCCGCAGCAGCCTGGGGCTGACCGCACGCAGGAGGGGGCTGCACCACCTGAAAGCAGAGTGCAGTGGGCACTCGCCCCCACTGCATGCACGCTGGATTCTCCCCTGGAATGAGCCCTGGCTGCTGCCAAGTAGGACTGCAGGCTAAAAGCTTTCAAGCATGTGTCGTTGCCTGTAGGTGTGCTTAGAGGAACACCTCAAATCGGAGTCCTAAAACTGGAGGAAAGATGACTGAGAAGTGCACGCCGTGGAGAGAGGCTAACCAAGAAAGCCAACATCCAACGCTCCCTAAGAGGAGAGATGTGCGTCAGCGGGCGGTCTCCTCCGCCTTGGCACTGGTGGTTGAGATGTGGATCAGAGCCCTGGAACTTGCTGGCACTACTTGGTTCTGTCAGGGACTGTCTTAGTTTTGCACACTGATTTCATTTCACCAGCCTCTCTATGGAGAAGGAGGAGCGGGCTTACCCCCCACCAGGAGCCTTCCACAGCCTTGTTGCTCATAGGAAGGGAGAAGGTCAAGCTCCATGTTGTAAGGAGACACCAGGCAAGGGGGAGGGAAGCCCGTCTGTCTGTGCTGCGGATCGCGGTGCTTGCCCCTGAAATCAGCTCTGTAATTGATCCCAAACCTTGGCTTTGATCCAGGGCCAGCCTCTCCACAGAGCAGCAGGAGGCTCCCCAGGTCTGTGTCAGGCTCGAGAGGCCCTGCTGCAAGGAGCAGCAGGCGCAACCCCTGCATCAGACCCTTGGACAGGCACTGACAACTCCTGTTCCCCGTCACTCAGTTTAAAGAGCACGAACAGACAGATCTGTGCCTTCCATCTCACAGTAAAAGCAGCATCTCTCTAACTCTCTCTAACTGCCACGTCATCAGGCCAGCAGCCAGCCAGGGAAACTCACCCATCCCTGTCCCTTCTCCAGCTCTTCCAGGGACATGGGCCTACTTTGAGTCCTGAGGGTCCCAGACCTGTTCCAGCTCAAAGTCCTCCAGGTGTGTTATCCACGCCACCCACACCCCGTCCTCCCACGGTGCCTACACGGCAAAAGAGAGCCTCAGTCTTGCTTGCACTGTGAAGACCCCCGAGCTCGCTGTCACATGTTCCAACCTCCCCTGCCCCCACAGTTCTGCCTCCTTGGCTGGTCCACTGCAGAGTCCACTTTGTTGGTCTGCATGTGGTTTGTCTCCTTGCCAAGTAAGCGCCCCACGGGGAGAGCCACTGTGTGTTGGCTGCTGCTGTGAGCAGTCATGCAGCTTTCTGAACCCAGGTCTGGGCCACCACTGAGCACCCCCCTGCCCTTCCCAGACATGTGGGACAGGCACCCACTGCTGCCCAGGCTGCCCTTGAGCTTGGCGTCCACCTGCCTCAGCCCCCGCGGACTTAGGGCTACAGGTGAGCACCGCTGCCCCAGCTGAACAGGGCCTGATGCACATGGTGAGGCTCGGCAAGTGCTAAATGGACTAGTGAATGAATTTCAGTGATTTACCGAACTCCACTTTTCATTCACATACAAAGGCCAGGTCTTTGCACAGGCAGCAGAAGCAGCAGCAGCACAGGCTTTATCATGAATCTCTAGTCCCGTACTTTCCTGAAAACAAGTCCTAGCTGGAAAGTCATCAGCCTTGAAAATGAGCGTTCCAAACACCAGCCAGGCAGTCCAGCTTGCCGCAGCCGCCGTCACTGCCTGCTGACCACCTGAGCAGCCCCCAGCCACACACCACTGTCCTTAGTCCGCAAGGAGCACGGGGCCAGCTGGGGAGACTAGGGCCTTGCCCACATTGGCTTGGAAGCGCACGGCACACTGGAGGACAAGCTGCAGCTGGACTCACACAGGACAGGCGGTCCCAGTTGGTGGGGATGTTCCTGCCTGCCCTCCCTAGGGACACTCCGCAGAGCCTGGAACATTTTCCATTCACAAAGCCAGAGCTGGGTCCTGGACCAAGGGCTGCAGAGATCGGGGTTGGTGCTGGCGTCCTGTGGTGCGGGGGACAGCCACCATGGCGAAGGATCAGCCAGCCTGAAGGCCCGCGGCACTGGGGTCGAGAAGCCCTGCCGGTGCCATCAATGCTCTTGGCGCTGTGCAGTTTGGCTCCCTGAGTCTCCCATGTGGCCACGCACCGCGGAAAGTGCACCACAGGACCTCTGCAGCGCTGAAGGCTTCCGTACCTCTGACCCCATCATCCTCCTTATGTGAATCTGGCCCGGGGAAATAGGCTAAACTGTGGGACATGTCATGGAAAATATTTTCATGACATTATTTGTAATAATAAAAACTGAAAACCACCTAATGTCTGGTCATAAAAGAATCATTGAGTAAACTCTGGATATCCACTTGTTGAAACATTAAACATCCATTCAAATGATATTTATTGAGAGTTTATAACAGCATAGGAAAATGCTCAGATAGAAACATTAAGTTTTAAAAATAAAGCTTCAAAATTACATAAGTGATATGACTATTAAACAAGTGACAAAAATTAAACACATAAAAGAGGCAAAGCAGACACTGTGCCCTTGGGGCTGTCCCCAAGGGACAGGACTATCTGCAGGAGCAAACCTATGCCACACCCTTCCCCCACACTTTCCCTCACCCCACCTTCCTGGTTCTTTTTCTTACCTTTTTTGTGGTACTGGGGACCAAACTCGGGGAGGTTCTTCCACTGAGCTGCACCCATGGCCCTTCTAACTGATGTTTTACTTTTTTTTTTTTTTTTTGGCAGAACTGGGGATTGAACTCAGGCCTTTGCACTTGCCAGGCAAGCGCTTATTCTGCTGAGCCATCTCCCTGGCCCCCTGATGTTTTACTTTGATACAGGGTCTCGCCAAGTGGCCTCAGCTGGGCTTGTGTTTGTGGCCCTCCTGCCTCAGCTTCACATAGTGCTGGGACTGCATGCATGCATCACCACACATGGTGGCATGTCTGCGTCTCCATGTCCCCCAAGAGCCTCGTGCTTCGGGGCATGCCTGGGTGATGGGGTGCATAGCTGACTTGCTGCCGGTTGTGAGGTCACAGTATGGAAGCTGAGTCCTCCTCCCAGTGCCTCCCTTCCCTCTCAGCTCCCTGGCCACCGTGAGGTGAGCATCGTCCTGCAGGCCCTTCCTCCAGGCCCTCCTGCCGTGAAGCCAGCCAAGTGTGGACTGAAACGTGAGCCAGAATAAACCTCGCCTCCATCAAGTTTTGGTTTAAATGTTGTGTCTCAGAATGAGAAAATCTCCATTTCTTTATAACCCCAAAAATTGAGGTTTAGCCCTCAAAGGAGATCAAACCCTCCATAGAAATCTCCCCAGGGAAGTGTGTCCATCTCCCGGCTTTGTTTCCCTTTGAACTAGGCCCGCACTCTGGGCTGGCAGCAAGGTTTGGTGTTCTGCTCTGACCTCCCTGAGCCCAGCCACACACAGCGACCCTGGCCTGCATCCCGATCAGCTGCTGCTGAGGAAACCACAGGCCGGAGACCACGGGCATCCGATTACCTGATTGTCGGTGGAGCCTTGGGACCACGAACGTTTTCTTTGTGCAGCTTGGAGACCTCCTGTCCCCGCACAGCCCTTTCTGTTTCCCCTGTCTGTGTGCTCAGGACCCCTCACTCTGCTTTGTCAGGTGACATGCGCCCCTCCCCAGAAGTCATAGGTACTAGTTTCCTCCCTTGTCAGTTGTCCACGGACACCGGCTCTCTCCTCCCCAATGGCGCTGCCTTGCTGCGTGCTGCAGATACTGGATCAAAAACAAAAGGAAAAACAGAAAGATAGAGACGCACGCAGCCGCCAGCCTGGCTGTTCCCAGGGCATCCCGTTGACAGTGCGGTGTGCAAGGGAAATTGTTCTATCAGCGGCCGTGTTAGATTCATGACCCCACCACAACCTTGAATTGGCCTTTAGTTGTCGCTGATGGGAACCGAAGAACAGCGCCTGTCGACATGATTGCTACTCTCCAATGAATCAGAACGCGCGGGGCGAGGAGCAGCACATTATAGTAGCAACAGAAATACATCACTGTACTTTTATATAGATGTATTGCTTTTGCCCCGGCACAGAAATGATGGGGCCAGCCACTTCTTTTTTTTCAAGGACTATAAATTAAAAATAAGCTAAGGGTTTTAAAATTATATTCTTTCTTAAAAAAAACATCCGGGTAGCTCTTTGAAGGCAGTAGGCGAACCCTGGAAGATCATGTTCTGTAGATATTGTGGCCACCGGCTTCCCAGGCACAGTCAGCCCCTGCCGGTCTCATTCAGGTGGCGTAGCCCCAGGCGGGCTGCTGTCTTGGGGCTGCCATTTGCTAATTGATCTATTTTTTTTTTAAGTAAATGTTTCCCATATTTACTTCTTGCCTGCTTATCAAAGAAAGTGTGGTTCACAAAGTTAGGCTGCAATTTAAATAAGCAGCAAACATATTCACCATTTAGAACTAGATGAGATTGGGGTCAAGCCGTGAAGGCAAAGCTGAAAGCAAAGGGGACTGAGTCTTCAATTTGGAGGTCGCACATCACACAGCGTTCCACAGCCTTGCAGCCCTCTGACCCCCTTTGCAGATCCTAGATCAGCGCTCCCTGTTCTCCTGCAGGGGTAAGATGCTGTGGCACACAAGGCTGTGGCAATGAAGTGTGTGTGTGTGTGTGTGTGTGTGTGTGTGTGTGAAGCACAGGCTTCCAATAATGGGTCAGGAAGAGATGTTTGCTCTCAAATGCCTTGGTGTTTACAAATGTTATGCCCCTCTGGAGACTCCAGGGTCTCCTACCGTGGCCTCCATCCAGTTCCTTTGGGTCACGGCCACTGCACCATCCTGTGCTCTGGCCCCGCCTCTCCCGGAGGCCCCGCCTCTCCCGGAGGCCCCGCCTCTCCCGGAGGCCCCACCTCTCCCGGAGGCCCCGCCTCTCCCGGAGGCCCCGCCTCTCCCGGAGGCCCCTCCCATCGCTTTCCTGCTCACCCTGGAGGCTCCAGCCTTCGGCTTCCCGCTGATTCACAGTCCCTAAGTCATTCCTACCTGGGGCCATCTGCAGTGCTGGGTGAAGTGCACAGTGCCCTTTGAACAAAACCCCAAGATCCATGTTCTGTGAATCTTAGGTTCTGTGGAGAGAAACAGGCAATAAAGACACAAAAGCATCTGTAAGTCTGATGATTTTCAAGTTTAAAATGGAATTTGGGTGGAATGGAGAAGTTAGACAGTGACGGGTATGGGACGGGCCTCTTCCTGGCGTGTGCTGCCAAAATTTCAGCGGAGACGGGAGAAAGGAGAAACAGTTACCCGTATGTGTGCTGAAACGCCAGGCCATACCTCAAAACTATGTGTGATTAGCACATGTTAACTAAGAAGAAAAGTTTACATGTTTAAAGAGTTGACCACGGTACCCGTTCTGATTTGATGGTCACACATACACGTAACAGCTATCACACTGTACCCATAAATATATAAAATTAAAATCGTATTACTTAAAAAAGAAATCGGACCAAAGGGAACATCTTTAGGTGAATATAGCAACCGGTGAAAATGTCTTAGTGTGGAAAGAACCTACGGGCTGGAAAGTCAGAGTGTGGCACTTCCTTTTAATTTTTACCATCCCCATTAGCGCACGCATGCAGGGCGCGGTGATCCTGCTCTTCAGGCGGGTGCAGAGATGCCGCCGGCCGGCCGCGCACCACTGGCATGTGCTCGGAGGGGACGCTGGACCCCGCGCGTGCTGCCAGCCTCAGCACACGCGGCGAATATGGGAATGGTCACGTCTGTGTGCTTCATTTTTATGCAAAAAGTTTAGCATTTTATCTAGAATCTGAGCACAGCCATTGAGGGAACTCAAGCCCTCAGGTGAGACGGGGCCACAGGAGGCCCAGAGACAGCGTCCCGCAGCTCCCCGGGAGCACGGCGTGCAGACTCCAGAAACGCCCAGCTTCTGCCTTTGCAGAGTGGGTTTTTGCCCTGCTGTCCCCCATAATCGACAGAGGTCACTTTGTCCTAGACCTAAACCCGGTACCCGATTGCAAGTGCACTAATGGCCCAGAGACTTTGCATCCTGATGCGGCCTCTAGCTCTTGGGAACTTCAGTCAAAACGCTCACGGAGGGTGGCTGATTTCTTTGAGAAAAAAAATGAGGGCGTAGTGAGTGAACTGAAAATTTGTCATCCCTACAGGGAACAAATGCTGCCTTCTTGAACCCAGGCACGGCCTTCCAGGAAGCCATTGTGTTTTCTGTGTCTTCAGCTCCCCCAGAGAGGTCTGGAGTTGGGGAGATGGACTCACCGCCACCGCATTTGTCCACATCAAGGGTGGCAACTCCACCACCCCACCCCTGTGTGTCCCAGCCCAAACCACAACCCGGAGGACAGACGTCTGATGAGTTGTGGAATTCTTTTGTATAACGGGATCAAATGTTTTTGTAAAACGTGGAGAAGGAATTGTACGTTCGGTGAGTCAAAACTGACAAGGACTGAGCAAATTCCAGTCGCTTCTATTGGGCAAGCACTACCCCTGTGCACCCTCAATAAAATTCTAAGAAAGAGTCCTGACCTGGCCTATGTCAAAATACTTTTACTAAACAAGCTGAGGAAAGGAGGCCTGCCCAGTCCATACCCCTGAGACACAAATCTAAGTTCAATACTCTTCTCTTTCAGTATCCGAAATCCATCTTCTCTCCATGCAGTGTGTCTCCTTTCGTACCCTGTTGGGGATCTGTCCAGGATGGATTCTCTGAAGGGCATAATTTGGCTAAATATCAAGAAACGTTAAAAATGATGCAACAGTTGGAGTGCTGAGGCTTCCTCAAAACCCAAACTTGATAATGTGAAGAGGGTGGTAATACAGTCATAGTGATGCTATTTATGGCAGTGAAATATTGACAATTATCTGAAAGAGATTGGAATTCCTCAGTGTGTCCTATAGAAACTAGCCACACACACGTGCACACACACACACACACACACACACGCACATACACGTACACGCATATTTTGGTGACAGAATGATGTCATTAAATAGAATTGGGACACACACATTGCATCCTGCTATTGAGAAATCACAAAGCATATTAGGAAAAATATTGTCAGGGATTACTGCAATAGAGAAATTTATTATTTAATCATATTTAACTGAGCAGTTCTCAAATTCCTTTGGCCACGGAGGCCCTTAGGAGACAAAACAGTGTGTAATATATTCCAGAACTACGGGTCTGCAAAATAGTCTTCAGGAAATAATGGGTAAAATACACATCTATATGTTTATTATGTGTTAAAACACAAAGAATATTGATACCATGAAATAAATGCTGATCTACATATAGCAAAAGTTACGTGGGGAAAACAGGTTACGTAATAATGAATATTTTATTGCCTAACTTTGGCAACAAAATCAATCATGTCTGCCATTATGCCAAAATAAAAACAGATTTGATCTCCTGCTGATGGAATTACTGGACCCTTTCATTTTTTTCTTTGTGTTTATTTCAACTTTTTCTGATTTTTAATACCACAGTCAACTTTAGGGGGAAAACATGATGTCCTTTTAACTTTTTATTGTGAAATCATTTTCGAGTTGCAGGACAGCAGAAGGCTCTCACGCACCCTTCACCCAGATTTCCCACGGATTAACGGCTTTCAGAACCAAGGTATGACTGCTGGAATGTGGGAATTAGTGCTGAAGGAATATTCATCCAAATTGCACCCATCATCCCACTAGTGTCTTGGTTCTTGATTCAATCCAGGGTCCTCCATCGACTCTGTAGTCAGGACTCCTTGGTCTCCTTTGATTGGAGAGTTTCTCCTGCTCTTTGTCTTCAATGAGCTTGGCATGAGCTCTGGCACTATCCGCGTTGGCTGCTCCTCCCTCTGCGTTTGTCTGGTGGGCTCTCAGCTCAGACACACAAGTCTTGGCAAACGCATCTATGTACTTCTCTGCAGCCTATCAGGAACTGCTAACCTGAGCTGGTCGATGGAGCAAAACCCATCAGGCTCCCCAAGACTGCACGGCGCAGCGTGGGGGAGAATTGCCTGTCCCTACCGGGACGGCAGTGTTGTCCTGCACTGCGACTTACACTCTGGCTCCTCTGCCCTTGGGACTCTCAATTTACAAAGCTGTGTTCTTCCCTGGATCTTCAGTGTGTGCATGGCTGATGGTGGAACTTTTCTCACCATCATGGGAGCCTGTTGCTAAGATAAACCCCTTCCTGTGCATATCCCACTATTCTGTCTCCACCAGAAACACAGATGAATGATAGAAAGGTGAAGAGGTGGACAGGTAGCTCCACGGAAGGCTGTGTATGGATATCTGAACCCTTGCCGCATTTCCTAGCTGTGTGTGTTGATGCATTGTGTCAACTTGGCTGAATCAGCTCCCGCGGATCTCAGTGTGGGGGCCTCGCGCTGCAGGTGGGCAGGGCACAGGAATTGAGAAAGGCAGGAAGCTGCCCTGCCTGGTTTCCTGCTGCCCAGCCCCACTTCCGTGGAGAAGTCCCAGTCTTTGAAGGAGCTTGATCTCAGCAGCCACGCCACTTTGGAGGAGCTCTGATCTTCACTGTGGAGCTCCGATCTTCGCAGTCAGCGCAGAAGGAAGAGAGAGGCTTGATGGAGGCCGCCGCAGCCGCTGCTCCTCCTCTGCTCTTCATTGTTTTCTGCTGCATGAACTGCTGTCCTTTGCTTTGGAGCCAGCGGAATATGGACTGAACCCTCCAGTAACTGTGAGCTAAATAAACCTTTCCTTCCTTCATTTTGAGTGTCGGGTATTTGTCTCAGCAACTAGTAAAAAGTAACTAAGACACTAGCTCTGTGTCCCGAGGGTACGGGGCAACAGCCCCTGGTAGCAGAGGCTACATCTGGGGCCGCATCCTGGTGAAAGTGTCCCGTGGGCAACACAACCTAAGTGGAGACTCCAGAGAGAAATTCGCATTTTCCTCCACTGCTGGGGAGAATGTAAACCGTTACACCCTTCTGAGGGTGACCCGGGCCTGCTCACAGAATGCAGCAATTACATGTTGACCCAGGAATTTAACATCTGGAAATACACCCTGAGGCTGATGCACAACAACATGTGAATACATATAAAAAGGTTATTTTTGCATGAGATGTAATTGAAAAATACTAGAAAGAACTTAATGCTCACAGGTAGGGGAGTGGTCGACTGAATTAAGATCCATTCGCCTGTGGGATCCCCTATAACCGCAAAAGAGACCGAGCTTGATGTGCACAGAGGCCACGCTGCCGGCACATGAGGAAGACAGACGTGAAATATGTTTATAGTGTTCTCATCTTCATTTAAGAAAGAAGAAGAGAGAAGAATAAGTATTTACAACCACTCATTCGAGCAGGAGAAGAATGGGAAAAGCGAACTAGAAAAGAATAGAAATTGCGAAGGCGGGGGCTGGAGGCAGCATGACGGGTGGCGGCGGGAGGCGGTGCTCACTGCCTTGGCGCGTCGCGTCCGCGGGCAGCCGGGCTCCTAGTGGATTCTCGCATCCTGCGGATAAGCTCGCAAGTCGAACTGGAGGCCGCGAGGGCGCCCTAATGCACTGCGGATTATACAAGTAACCTCACTTGATAACTTTTTTCCTAGGTATCACTGCACTTCAGTTTCCGCATTTGTTTTTCTGTTTATCAATATGTTTGCGAAACAAAATAATCACATTATCCTTGGGGAACTGATGTGCATACACAGTGGATCTTGATGATGACAATAAAAAACATAAATGCACGAAAAGGAAAAGAGAAGCCCAAGTATCTTTGGGAGACCATAGTTTGACTGTATAGTGTTAAAGACAAGAATAATTCTACATAAATACATTCAAGTTGTAAAATTGGATTTCTTTCTCCAACGGTCTGAGCTAGCAAATCTGAAACCCTGTGTGTTCTAAGATAGAATGAATAAGTGGATCTATCTTGTGGAAATGAAAGGCAGGCGTCTCGCTGTCAAAGCCAGGCCTTAGAGGTGAGAAAGGGGAAAGGGCAGCAGGAGCGCAGTGGGATGTGATTGCAGTCAGGGACATCAGCAAACAGCTGTGGCGACAGACAGAGCAACGGGGAGAATGAAGTTACTTCGTTTATTTTATTTTATTTTATTTTTAATGTATTTGGTTGTTACAGAGACTCATTATGCAGCTTGGTGATCCTTCTGTTTTCAGCCTCCTCAGTGCTGGGATTACAGGTTTGCACCACCATGCCTGGAGTCTGTGGCCGGCTCAGCCCACCCTGGGGGTGGTGCCGGGGATTGAACCATGGTCCCTGTGCTTGCCTAAGCTTGCCTAAGCAGGTGTTTTAGTCCACTGAGCTATCTCGCCAGCCCCCATGAAGTTACTTCATGTGCCCACTGGAGTGAGTGCAGGTGCCCAGATATTTGGTTACACAGGATTTGGGGGACCCAGGCAAGGGGCATGCTATCCAAGTGCTGTTGGTTTAATGTGCATTTATCTGCTAATGATTGGTAGGTTTAAACAAAATTCTTTCCTATACTTAAACACCATTTTAAAAAATCTGTTCATGTATTTAAAATTACTATGCTGAAAAGCCATTTTTGAAAATACTATTCATGTATTTAAAATTATTTTCTATCACACATTTGGTCTTTTATATTTCAAATTCTCAGGCCAATCCTCTGCATGTGGCACATATGGCAAATATTTTCCCCTCAGTTCTGGTTGCCCTCTGATATTTTACAAATGGTGTTTCTAGTCCTGTTCACTCTTTATTTAATTTGACATAGTGCGATTGATTAAACATTTGTGCTTCTAAATTTCATTTATATTTTAACCATGGCCTTAAGTCATCCCAAAAGACTCAGACACTACTTTGGCAAAAAAGAGAGCAAGAACATACTCTAAGGTATTTTAAACCTTAGAAAGTAAGGAAGTAGTGTTAGCAAAGGCTCTGAGCTCAGGCGCGTGCTGCTCCCACCATCTTCCAGTCCTCCTCAGCCGGGAGAACGTCGCAGCTGGCATCTAAATGTCACGCAGTCACGGGGCGGGGGGGCCCTTCCCAGAGAGGCCGGGCTGACAGTGTGTCATGCTGGGACTGATTCGTGGGTGATGCGAGGGTGAAGGCTGCCCCACCCGGGTGTGAGTACTCCTGTCCCAAGGGCAGGCAGCCTGGATAGGATGTAAGGGACAGAAGGAGGGCCGCTGGCCTGGCTCGCTGACTCTCTGCCACCTCAGTGCTTTGCTGCCGTCTGCCCAGCATGAGCACCTCTTCCTGGCAGTGCCCTCTGCTGTGCCGCCCTGCCTCGGAGCAGCTGGCTGTGGGCTGACACCATGGAAAACCATGAGCTAAATAAACATTTTCTCCTGTAACTTTGAGTGTTGGATATTTTGTCTCAGCAACAAGAAGTAACTAAGACGGAGGGCTTTGGCAAAGTACTAACCTGGGGCCTCATTTTCTTCAGCTATAAAGCAGGACAGCAACCTTACCAGTGCTTCTATGGGGACCTGAGGCTCTTGTCCCCGTGCTCGGCACCAAGGAGGGATTTTCTTACTTGTAGCCACATAGATCAGAGGCTAGGTGATAACTTACCGGAAACCTTGGAGGTGTTTGATATTTGTTTTCTCAAGATTATGTAAAGACAGTTCCATTTCTACAAGAACAAAGAATCAGGTTTGCACCATTCACCTGTACCTTCAACAGAATTCTGTGCTTTGCCTCTAAAATCCTTCATCTTTTGAAACTTACCATGTCTGTTCTACAATGAGCTTAGAGAAAAGTTCTGAGGATGATGGAGTTAAAATCCTTAACACGGCTGAGCTGATGGGCAAGAGCACCAGGATGGAGCCCCGATGGAGTCCCACCGGCCTTACTTAGGGCTGGAGTCTTTCCAAGGCCCCTCTTCTCCAGCCCCAGGTGCTTGCTCCCAGGGGCGTATGTCCCCAGAGCTGGAAGTCGTCCACAGTCGCTGGTCTGGCCGGCACCAGGACTCCCTGGAATCCTGTGACCAGCTCAGTTCCTCCCTCTTTGCTTCCCTCTGAACAGAACAGATGCCCTGGAGAAGTCTGACATCATCTTTGATTTCAATACCATTCAAAGCAAACACAAGCGAGACGATGCCCTTAATCCTTCGGCAGCTGCTTCTAAATTATTTGAGTATGACGAAGTTCCCATGTGCCATGAGCTAATCGAGGGTGTGTACTGACAGAGTGCCAGTGTCTCAGACACACACACACACACGCACACACACGCACACACTTCAGGCTATGGATGTAAATAGATTTTCTTTTCTGGTTAACTGATGTTTGTTTTTCTCATTATGTTATTCCTGAGAAACAGATTTATTTATTTTATTTTTTATTTTATTTTATTTAGAAACAGGTTTAGGAAAGCAGAAGTTCTCAGTCTCAGAGCGGGATTACACCTGTACAATAGAACCTCAAACTGAAAGGTTACAAACTGCACCAAACACGAGCCCCTGGCACCACAGCGCCCCCGAGGGCCTGGAGGTGGCTGCTCCGTGCATGGCTGGCTGCCCCTGCCTGTCACCAGGAGAGTGGTGGGCTGCTTGGTGCTTCCCTGGGCAAAGATCCAAGCTTTGTTTCCCCGGAATGCACCTGGCTTTCAAGCAGTCAGAAAAGCACAACACCTGCAGCTGAACCCACATAAGTTGGGGGCTGTGCTCTCCAGTTCCTCCATGCTTTTGAGGTTCCTCAGCGCTTCAGCTCCCAAGCAGGGGTGCAGGGAGAGGCGATGCGGAAGGGAGCCCCACCTCTGGCTCGTTCCTACCCTCCACACTGTGTGTCACAGTAGGGACCTACATATTTATGATTTCAGCGGCTCTTGCTGGAGCACCACTGCCAATGGGCATTTTGAAAACTTTTGGAGGTATTTTTTTGTTTCCATACAAGTGGAAGATCATGACATTCATGAAGTGTAATTGTATAATAAACACAAATATTTGGTATTTATGGCCAGATCATAGCCCAGAGCTTCTAAAATCCTTGGAACGTCTTGAGTGATAAGCCACTTTGGTGTTTGGCTTGTGGGGAAATGGATGGCAGGGCGAGGTGGAGGGCAGCACAGCTCCAGGTTGGGTCGCTCGCTCATCAGAAAGCCAAAGTCAGGAGCAGAGAGATGGTCACTCAGACACCCCTGCGTCGTGGCAGCATCTCAGGCGCAGGAGGCGCAGGATAACAAGGGCAGGCACCAAGAGCCAGCGATCTTTTCACAGAGAGGGCACGAGGTGAGACTGATGGTCTGGTGCACCCCACAGATGAGAGGGGGCCCCTGCCACCGGGCGCACAGCACCTCTGTGCGCTTCCTGGAGACCTGCTCACGGCACGCCCTGAGGGCAGCGCCGGGCTCCCGCTGACAGCGCTGCGATTGCTGGGACATTAACCTTGCCAGGGGTCACCGCCACACCGCCTGCCCCGCACGCCACCCAGAAAATGTGGCTGAATAACAGTTTTGTCCTCCTCTTGCCTCACTGTTTTAAAAGTCCTTGGGCTGCATTTCTCCCGCAGGCTTCATTTTATGGACTGTGGATCCCACTCACTGCTCAGCACTTTCGCGTGAGCGCGGCCCATCACAGCCCCGCGGCGCTGCTAACTCACATGGTCAGCATTTGTGTCCCAGGCTCGTGGTGCCCGGCGACTGCACACTACGACATTAACACCTGGCCTCGCTGGGTGCTGGTGAGACCAACACTTCAGTTCTTTTTTACCCTGCAAAATCCCATGAACAACGAATAAGCAATGACTCGGGTTCTCCGGGCTTGTCTTCGAAGTGTGCAAGCCACTGGCCCTGCCTCACGCCTCCGGGTCTTGGAGCGCGGTATCTGAAGGCTGCAGGGTGGCACTGTACCCCTCAGTACAGTCAGTTGACAGGAGCTCCGACAGAGCTGTGCATGTGCATGTCACACTGAAAGGCCGCAGGTTAGCCTGTCGTTTCTTTCTTCCCACCAGCCCGTCCCTTGGCTATGAGAATCGGAAGACACCACTGAGGAGGCATGCGAAGCTTCAGAGTCAAAGCGTCTTGAGGCCGCAAGGGGCCTTGCAGTCCTGAGCTTTGAACACCCTCTCACATACAGTGACTTCCACCAGCCACCTATGTCACCTTCCCCAGAGCCCCTGTCCCTCCCGAGCAGGAGGAGAAGTCCGCTGTGCCAGACGCACAGACCCAGGGAGGTGAGGCGGGCCACGTGTTCCCATGCAAGGCGCCCAATCTGTGTTCACTCCTTTCTTTTTTTGGCAGAACAAGGGATTGAACTCAGGACCCTGAACTTGCCAGGTAAGCACTTATTCCACTGAGCCATCTCCCCAGCCCCTCAATCTGTGTTAACAGCTCTGCCCACTCTGCAAGGCGAGCCCCTTGCGGGCAGATTCTGCCCTGCGATGTCTGACGCCTGTTGGGGTGCTCAGGCATGGATTGGCCATTCTGCTCAGGTGCAGAACCGTGTGTAGCTGTTGAGAGTGGGGACATCTCTCAGGGCCCTGCCTTTGTGCATTCCCCCATTTCCCCACTGCTGTGTGAGGAGGAGGTTGACAAATTCCCGATATCAAAACCAGCTGTCAGAACACCACCAATAATAGCTGTCCTTGTCAAATGTAGCAATTAATCCACCTGACTGTCAATGCTGGGGTAATTGATGCCCTCCATGGCCAGCCAGCTGCATAGTGAACGGCAAAGGCATCGCTAAGTCCACCTCACCTCCTGGTGTCTTGGTGCAGAGCTGGAGCCACCAGCCTGGACACTGTCAGTAAACCCAAGGAAAACCAAAGCTTGATTTTAAAAGTACGTGCACGGGCAGGACGTGGAGCGTCTCCAGCCCACTGTGTCACTACGGATGGGGTCCCAGAACATCATCAGAGAATGCTCAGAGAAGGAGGTGGAGAAGTACGCACCGTGGCTGACCCTGAGGCTCCTCCGCGTGTAGATGGAATCAGCACCTCACTGCTTGGTATGTGATGAAGACTGCAAGCGCTGGGACCCTGCGCAGTGCTCACTTAGCAAGGAGCGGAAAACAGAAGCCTGGATGGATCAACAGGCGCGGCCTCAAGTCTCGGTGGCCGTGTTCCCTACATCTACAGCAGGGTGCTCCAGGCACTGCCACCCCACTAGATGGGCCTCAGTGCTTGAGATCTGTGCTGACACGTGGGGCACCATAGAACCATGTGGATTTCCTGGCTAAGGGTCACGGTTTCCTGGCCTTGGCCAGGAGGATGGGGTGGCCACGGGCCCATCAGGTGCCTTGTGAAAACACAGGGCCAACTCTTTCCAAGGAGGTCAGCAAGGACATCGAGGGGCACGGTGAAATCCTTCTAGGCAGACAAGATGTTGAAGGTGAGGGTCATCAAATCTAGACTGATGAACATGTTCGAACGCTGGCCTCTGCATTCTATCTCTTCTACTTCTGCACAGAGTTTGCTAGGCATGGGGCATCTTTAGCCTCAAGATGATGATAAGCACAGTCTAATTTCCTGAGCATTTACCATGTTCGAGTGCGTCCCTTAAATCGTACATACGTCAGCTCATTTAATCTTCATGTGCCTCCTAAGAAGCAGGTGCAGGGGATAGTTGTGTCTGCTAAGCGGTCAGCAGAGATACACCTGCAGTGGCCACTCTCGTTTCCTCCTGTGCCCTCTTCCGGGGAGGGAGGATTAACTAGTGAGATTCACAGGAGAAAGGCAGGAAGGGGAAGTCGTGGCATGGTGTGGTGGGAGTGGCTGGGTTTGGGGTTCAGCACTATTTTGGGGGACCTGGGGCAGCAGTATTAAGCAGGGAAAGAAAGTGCAGAGGCTGAGCACATATTGCTGTCATCGGTCCCTCAGTCCTCGGTGGCGTCTTTTGGGGGGATGCTAGTGGAACCGGAAACTCCTTCCCTGTACTCTCTGGGCTGCCCGAATCAGTGCTTGTTCGATGACGTTCATCTAAGATGCAGCCACGGGAGCTCTGAATCCCTTAGGGTGGGAGTAGAGCTTGCATCCACATACCAACCAGGCCGCTAGCATCCAGAGAAGCAGCGCCGTTCACCCAGCGTGCTAAGCACATCTGCGTCACTGTGATTCAGCGTCAGGGATGCAACGAGCCACTTTTATATCCTCGTGCCATTGTGGAGCCCTCCAGAACTTTCCTTGGCCAATTACACCAGTTTCCTTTAAATTTCAACTCAAAGGTTAGCTGCTTTTCTCTCCGCAATATTTGCAAATGCCGAGTGCTCACTATGTGGCAGGCAAGCCAAACGCTTGCTTGCAGTTTCCCGCTTGCCCTGCTCATCACTTGCTGTTGCATTAGCCAAGCCTGCAGCACCACGGGGCACAGTCACTGTCCAGGGGTGCCCCACAGAGAAGGCCCATACATAGCTGGTGCTCATGTGCGTCAGAACTTGAGCCCAGCCCTGCTTCCCACTAAGCCTCTGCCTCCTTCCTTTGGCCTTTCTGACCACTTCATCTCCAGGTAAATGCAAATGTCCTGTTGGGAAGGGGAGGATCTTGGACTTTTCTCAGATACAGTGGCGGCCTCCTAGTGGCCTCCGCCTCTTGTTTTCCCTGTTGTTGGGGTTACCTGCCTGTCTGCAGTGGTCAGGCCATTTGGAAGCCTTTCACAGGCAAAGCAGTAAGCAGGAGTCCTGGGCAGGCTGGGGCCCAGGGGCTGTGGAATTTGGATTAGCTTGCTTCCAGCTGATTGCTAAGCGGAGATTTGGCCGGGAAGATGGTCTTCGATTTGGATTTGTGGAGGTCAGGAAGATTTGTTTCCTTCTGTTGTCTTGGGGACTTGGGGCGCAAGGTCAGGTGTCCTTGACTATGATCTTGAAAATCATGCCCATGTTTCTCTAGTCGCCTACCTCAGAGAGCAACAGCATACAGTTCTGCAGTGTCTTCCAGTGGAATCAGTTTCTCCAAGAATGGGATGATTTTTTTCCTTTTTGCACTTCTTCATGAGTGAGGTGATTTAATGATTTGCTTAAAGATAAAAAGAAAAACAACAAAATGAAAAGTAGCAACTCTTGCTCCTGTTTTCCCCATGGGAACCCGAGCTGGACCAGGGTCCCTATGTTAGTGGCACTGCAGACTCGGTACCTCCCAACGGCACCCCTCCTCCAGCCCCCAGCACCCCAAGTCAGGAGGCCTTCGTTTCATTGCATTTTCCGCTATTTTCACATGGCTGATGGGCACGCTTGTGTTCGAGAGCTAAATGTGTTGGCCTGCAGGAGCCTCGAATCCGTCAGCTAGCGCTTCTGCAGTCCGTGCCAAAGTAATCATCTCCAGGTTCATCGTGGTGACTTCCTTTCGACCTCATTACCCTGGCTGGGCACAGCAAGACGAGACTTTTGCGGTGGCAGCCAGCTCTGATTCCTGAGGATCTGCACGTTCCCGTTGGTAGAGGCTACCACAGCCCAGGGAGGATTTTTGCATCAGAAACACTGAAATTACAACAGTGATGCCAGCCCCTTATAAAATCAAATCAAATGTGATATGAAGGCTTTTTTTTTTAGACTTTCGGTGCACAGTTCAAGGGTGGTGCAGCACTGTGCACATGTTTAGTGCTGCAACTGGGTGTCCTTACCATTTTCAAACATAGTTAAAGTGGGCATGAATGACTGACAGTTTTCTAGACACCTTGTGCAACTTAATATATTTGCAGAATGCACATAACTTTTAAAGCATGTGTCACTTTCCAATCATTGCTCAGGTAGCCCGGGGCCTGGCTCTCTCTCCCTGCCATAGGCAGTATGCGGCCAGCAAATACCTGAATACAAACCAATAGTACATAATGAATTCTAAAGTGCATTATTTTCTGAAAAACTGGCAGTTTTAGATTTTAGAAACCTGACTGAATGTATTGCTGGCCTGCACAAAGGGCCTTTTAACCTAAGCAGCGTGCGTGGTTGTAATCCAGCTCCTCCGAGGCTGCAGGCCCATCGGGTGTCAGAGTCCACGAGCTTGCTGTGCATTTTACCACCACAGTCGTGGGAAGGTAGGCACCTCTCCCCACCCTCACTGACCTCCACATTCACTTAACCCTGCTTGAATCCTTGAGTTCCCTGCCTTTAAGAAAAGTAGGCAGCAGCATTTCCACTTCAGTTGATATCTGCATGAGTGTCTATTGCGGGCATGTGCTAGATGGCGTAGTGATGGTAGAAAATAGACACGTTCACCGAGACCACGAGCTCTTACTTCCCTGACGCTGGTGTGCAGGAAGGTTGTCCACTTTGAGTCCACTTCTCTAATGCTCTCTGATGAGGTCATGAGCACATGGTGAGTTTGTTATCAATGTTTTTAAAGTATAAGAAAACAAACCTCTTCCTAACAGGAAAGGAAACCTCTTCCTATTGTACTGTTGGGAGTGTATTTTATATGGATTGCATAATGTGTCACTCGGTGTGCATGGAGGGCTTTTATAAAATTGCATGTGATTCTTAAGTGTGGCTAGGAAGTTTAAGCTGTTTTCAGAGGAGGTATTACTCTTGCCCCATATGATGAAAAGCCACTTAGTCCTTAAAATTAAATATGCTGCAGGTGTTTCCATTGCTAGTTAGAATGGGAGCCAGAACTGAACTTTGTCCTTCTTGATTGCTGATTCTCCATATTTCCCACAAGACAAACACACTGACAAGAATTCGTCACCAGACGACAAGACATACAAGAGAAGCGTGGATGCGTCTCTGTCTCTCTAATACTCCAACCCTTTTCCAGAGTCAGAGGTCACAGACATTTCCTTCCATCCCTATTGAGAAGGCGCCTTGTGTGACTTTGTTAAAGTCAAATTCTCAAGACAAAGAACAGAAGCAAAGTTTTATAATGCGTAAGAGAGAGGGGAAGCAGCCACAGACTTGGGCACTGAGTCAAAGGATGACTGGATGTGGTGTCTCGCTCACAGCTTTCAAGCAGGTAGTGAGGCGCCCCCGGCCGCAGGGAGTGCAGGCTCTGTATGGCTTCACTTCTTCTGTATGTGCTGTTTTGAGGCCTCTTGGTGCGTGGGCCTCCCTGAGTGTCACCCGTGGGGTGGCATTTCTGTTGGCGAGGCAGTGGTGACTTTCCAGGGAGCACAGCACAGAGCTCATGAAAAGCCAGCGATGTCTCACTGTGACAGTAGAATCCAGAGTCATAGCTTCGTGCAGGGCTTGGAGGAACTGGCTTAAGTCCCTGCAGCCTGTCCCCTTGGCCATTGTGCTCTGGTCATGCCCGTGCTGCTGCTGCTCCTCTCACTGGGACCTGCGCACTGCCTGGCCCTTGTCCTGAGTGCTTCTCTTACACCTTCTGCCTTGTCCTCAGGGCATCAGCCTCCAGTCCTGTGCCTTCCTGGGGGAGTTTTCCTTCAGGGGCCCTCCTCCATATCTACTTCCTTCCCACTATTGGATTATTTTCTTCATAGGGCAAACAAAAATTTGAGATTATAGAGTGAGATAGCTCAGCAGACTAGTCACCTGCTTAGGCAAGAACAAGGAGCAGGGTTCCATTCCTGGCACCACATGTCACACTGGCCCCACCCCCAGGTGCACTGAGCTGGCCACCAAGTCTGGACATGGTGGCACATACCTGTAATCCCAGCTCTGGAAAGGCTGAAAACTGGAGGATCTCTCTGAGTCCAAATTGTGCAGTGAGACCCTGTACCAAAGACATTAATAAAACTGAGATTATATTTTTAACTCACTGGCTTTCATCTGGCTTTCTCTCTCCTCCAGTGCACCATGGGTTCTGGAGAGGCCCAGGCCTATACCCTCTTACACAGCACTGTGTTCCCAGCGCCTACAACAGTATGGAGCACACAGCTGGGTTCAGGACAAATGAACAGGTGGCAGTGGGATCAGATGAGCTTCAGGAGGTGTTATCAGTGCTCTGGTGCTGAGAGCCACCTGGAAATGCATCTGCCCTGCAGACTTGGGGCCCAGGGCACTGGGTTATCAGCTAGCATGCCTGCCGGCCCTCGCAGCAGCTTCCTGCACAGACCACACTAGCCGCCCGCACAGAGCCGCAGCAAGGCCTGCTAAGGGCAGCAGTGGTGGCCGAGGAGCTGCCCAATGCAGGTGATGGACTCGGCTCACAGGCACTGCTGACCCACCATCAGCCCGCAAAGGGAGCGACAATATCCACATCGTTCAGCTTCGGCCACTCAGCTTGGAGTGACAGAAGCAGATCTGAGCCTCTTGTGTCTGTCTCTGCGGCCTGCATGTACGGGAACATGCTGATTTTAGTCACCTTCATACAGGTGAGAGTCCCTCACCCAGAAAGCTTGGGATCAGGCTTTGCTCAGATTTGGGGTTCTGGAATGTGTGTGTGTGTGTGTGCGCGCACGCGCACGTGCCTACATGCAAATCTGCCTGTGCCTTAGGGCTGGTCTTCGGGGTGGGGCTTTTTATCTTCTCCCTGCACTCACTGCCAAAGCTAACCCACACTTTCCTTTTTTAAAATAAGCGCTTGTGTCTGGACAGCTGCCCTGCACAGTGCGTCTTCACATTAGCACCCAGAACGGTCCAGCCTTTGGGCTTTCCTTGCTCGGGCTGGGGGCGCTCAACCTGTGCCAGCTTTAGCTGGGCAGTGGGTCGGAGCCACGCACGTCTTTGCTGAGTGACACAGACACCAAGGCCGCAGTGGGCAGGAGCTCTGCGTCAGAAATGGGAGCTCCTGTGCACTCTCTGACTGTGCTTTCCTAAAATCCATAAGCAGGTGCCACAGGCTCACGAGGATGCACCAAGGTTCTGCGGTAAGCAGCGTGTGGGTCTGAAGCCTCACTGTGTCTCGGACATGCACCCAGGCCCCACACTCTGCTCAGCACCCCGGCGATGCTTGTTAATGACTCCCCCCTTCTCAGAGGTCACCTGGCAGGGACTGGGGTTAAAATAGGCTCTAGGGAGGGATAGGAGGAAAGTGCCCTCAATGCTGTGACCCTGTGTGGCTCAGGACATGCTGCTGCTCAGGAAAGGAAAGAGCAGTAGCCTCGGGGTGAGGAGCCCCGTAACCTCAAAGGGCAAGGAGCTCTATGCTTGGGGGAAACGTGCAGGCCCTCGCTCAGCGTGGTAGCTCTGGGATTCTGCGGTGCACAGTCCCGCCCTGGCTTTTGCTTGCAGACACACTCTCAGCAGAGCCCCGTTTGCCAAAGGAATTGCCGCCTCCCCTACAAGACATCCAGGACCCCCACAGGATGGTCACCATGACATCTGAGAGCAAGGGGACACTCAGGCCTGGTCCTGTCCTAGTTCAGAGGTGTGACCCACAGGGCAGCGGCAGCCACATGGCATCCAGGGCAGATGCCCAACGATGACCAGCATGGCTGGCTCTGTGGGGGAGGTGAGCACCGGGTATGCCCAGCTGGAAGCCACCGTCGCTCGGCACTCGCAGATGGAGACTGAGGGTGGCGCGCACCCCCAGCTGTCTGCCACCGCCGCCTTGAAGGCACCCTCGGCTGCCTGAGACTTGGGCTGCTTGGAGAAGGGCCTGGTGCAGGCGGGGGCGGCCTAATGCAGCAGCTGGTCGATTAGAAGACAGGCTTTGTGAAGATCGCAAGTCACCCAGAACCCCCTAATCCCAAACTTTATTGCCCTAGATAATAAGCTTTGGTGGCGTCACTCCATTGAAATGCAGGGTTGTCTGCAGGCTGCAGACACCTGCTGTGCTGCTCAGCTCCAGGCTGCCACCGCGGCCCAGAGGCCAGGGGCAGGTGCACGGCTCCCCTCGGCTCCCCGGCAGGCCAGGGGGCCAGCGGGGGCAGCGCTTTGTAGGACGCTTCCAAGCACTGCACCAGAAGGGCTTGCTGTGGCCCAAGAACATCTCCTGCAAGCTCTGTGGTCTGTGCACAAGAGGGTTTTGAGGCTTCGGGCAGCAGGGCCGGAGGTCTTTGTCAGCAGTGGCCCAGCAACCAGGACGGTCCTCCTCTCCGGAAGCCCCTGTACATCCCCCAGCAAGCTCCTGTCCTCTCCTTGAGCCTCTCCTCCTCCCCCAAGGGCAGAGCCCTCCTCCTGGGCACTCTGTTGTCCTCATTCACTGCCTGCCCACCTCTGTGCCTGTCTCCTCGTTCAGTCCAGGAACACTTGGAGGTCACAGGCTGGCTTTGATTCACCTCTTCATACTCAGTACCTTGGAGATGCACAAAAGCTTTTCAAAAACAATGCAAAAGATAAACACGTCAGACAAAGAAGGAAGGACTGGAGGTGACCTAAATGCTCGTGAAGTGCAGTCCTGTGTGGTGCAGGACAGTCAGATCTGCCCACGTGGGCCGGACCTGAGTGCCAAGACACACCGCTCTGTGGGATCAAAGCAAGGTGGCAAACAGTGTCAAGGATGTTGTTTAAGCAAATCGCACTGGCAGCAGACACCCACCTTCAGAGCTTGGGAATGAGCTACTCTGGGCAGCAGGGAGACTTTCCACACTTTAAACCCTTTGGAAAGCTGAACTCTTCAGCACATGTGAATGGCACCTTTGGAGAAGGAAGAAACAAATGTGCGTGGGCGCATACAAGGAGAACCACGGAATGCACACCCAAGGGTACGCTCAGTTCTCTCCTTACCCGTTTCGCAAACGTGGTCTAGACCACCAAGATGCGTCCACGTGGAGACAGGCACGCAGAGACAGCACACTCGTGACAGAGCTCTCCTTGGTGTGGGCGAAACTTGGCATGGCGATAACTATTCTCCAGCTGCTCTCTGTGAGCAGGGAAGCCCTGGGCAGGTAATGCGGAAGGTGTGGCTAGGAGCTCACTGCCTGCGTCTACGTGAAGGCGGCCACGCGGCAGGAAACGCAGAGAGCATCGCGTGGCTTCCGGTGCCAGGAGTGAGAGTCGGCTTTGCTAATCGTAGTGCTTGGGACAGAAGCTTCACTTACTATATTCCCTCTTTTCTCTTGTTCCCCCCCCTCCCCCGCTCCCCAGCACTCACAGAATGACCTTCCTAGCAGATCTGCCCGCCTTCTGATGAAAATGACTTAAATTATTTGGTTCCCTCTCTGATGGGGTATTGATTGCTCCCCCAATCCCATAAACAACTCCCTGCCGCCTCTCCAGGGGACCCACTGCACTAGATTAAATTAAGAGCAATCTTGGCTCTTAACAGACCCATCTACCAAGCAGTTGTCTTGGGGAAGTGATTCATGAGTCTGCTTCTTGATCCTGGTGGCCTCTAGTAAGGAAAGCTGACCCTTCCCCAGCAGAGCCCTTAGGCACTCAGAGTGCATTTGGGCACACTTCATTAAGGCCGGGTATCTTTCCCCATACAAAAGGTAGAGTGGGGGAAATACTGCTCGGTGAGGTGTAGACTGAGCAGAGCTCCACCCAGGCAGAAGTGACGGTCCTGACAGTAACGGGACTGCTTGGGGATCGATCACCTGTCCTCTGAGAGCTACTGAAGTAAGAGTTCTTTCTGATCACCCTGCTAAGTGACCATACCAGTTTTACTTCTATATTTTCATGAAATGTATAACTGTAATTGTAATTCTAATGAGCAGACATTTAGGTACTTCTCACATCCTTTCCTCAGATGTGATTAAGCTTTAAAATAATCCTCAAAAAAAAATTTAAGTAACTCTTACTGGCCTCACTTTCTGTCCCATCATGCACTATGTTCCCATAATCCTCTGCTTCTCTAGAACATCATTGCTTGTCTATGGGTCTTTTTTGCTGAATTTAGCTGCTTTGACTGTGGCTCAGGGAACTTAAAGAGGTTGGGACAAATGTATAATTTACCATAAAATGACCATCATAGATTGAACACACTTAGTTTTATGAACCCAAAATCAGTCTCCCCAAAGACAGTGTATAAGACACATTCAGAATTTAGGGTATCAGAGTGGAACTTAATGGCCAGATACAAGGTTCCCAGGTCTATCAGCTCAGAATGTCCAGAGCCACTAACATCTTCATGGGCCCCAGATCACCTCCTTTTGGGGGAAATTTCCTTTTTCATTGATTCATGCATAATGGCCTATTTTGTATATAAGTGTTAAAATGCAGACAATTAGTTGGAATTTTATTACATTTCACATATATTTAACTAAGTATATATTAATTTAAATTCTCAACTCCTTTAAAATTGTATTAGAAGACCTGGACAGTCTTTTCTCTATGTCCCAAATATGGCCAGTCTAATCACCAAACATCATTGCTACCTATGTATTGGTGCAGCCTGAGAAGTGTGTCGCTAACGGGTACACCACTGTACTGGTTTGCCCTCAAAGAATGCTGTCTCTGTCCACCTCTGCTGTGAAACGAATGACCCAGAAGGAGTGACTTAAAATAGTAGTGTGGGGGGGGGCGGGGAGATGGCTCAGTGGAATAAGCACTTCCCTGGCAAGTGCAAGGGCCTGAGTTCAATCCCCAGTTCTGAAAAAAAAAAAAAAAAATAGCAGTGTGTGATTTTTACACTTCTGTGGTTGGGCTCTGAGGTGGCTCTGCCGTTTCTACCTAGGTCCATCCCATACACAAAGGGGCTGACCCATGTGGTGGAGGGAACCTGAAGTCTGGACGTCCTATACCCAAGCCATGAATCGACCTCAGGCCCAGAAGTGGCAGAGAGAGAATGTCTAGCTCCTTCAAGCAGCTAGGAACGGGCTCCCCAAGCCAGGCTCCATGATTTCCACCAGCTTCAATATGGGGCTTCCCTGGGGACGGGTGTGCGGCCAGCGAGGCAAAGGCTAAGGAGAAGCTGGCCTAGGTGTGGCCTTCCACCTGCGCTTTACACCACTCTGACACCTGGCACCTCAGAAGTGCCTGCCATAGGTGGGTATTCAGGGTCCTCACCAGGGACATCAGGAACAGGCATTCGGCTCTCCAGACGGGGATCAGGGCAGTCACAGTCCCTGAATCAAATGGGGTGGACTGTGGGTGTCAATCAAAAGCCTGGGTTTGAATTCTGCTCGGCCACATGCTCCCAGAGCAGCTGCGAGTACTTGCTCCTCCCTGCAAAACAGGCAGACTGCACTGTCCTTTAAAACTGCCAATGGTGTGTGTACGTTTCGGGCACATTTGTGGTATAATGACACTTTGCCTGAGTGCTGTCCTTTGTTAAATCTGAGCTAGGAGTCCTCACTACTTTCCAAATCAGTACAGAAGCCGGGCCGGCAAGAGCGGGCTGTGATGGATGCCACAGGCCACACACAGACTCTCGTAGTGATACTAGACAGACAAACCTCCTCCGTTACCCAGACTTGGAATCCACCCTTCAGGTGTAGTGTGGCCCAGGGCCGAGGGTGTAAAGGGTCTGTGTCTCAGAGTCAGAACAATCGGATTCTGACCCAGTTACTAGGCTCGTAATCACCAGCAAATTACTACCTTGTCTCCGTGTCCTAGCTACAGAGCCCACATCACAGGAGGACAGCGGGAACCTGCACCGCGGAGGCGCCAAGGTCAGGTGGCTGATGCACAGCCCCTGGACTCCAGCGGGCCTCCAGAGCATGCTCGCTTTCTTCCCACTCCTTTCGAGAGTTCAGATGAAGTCAACATTTTTTTTATCACTAGGTGACAATCACTGACTTCACGCTAACAGTTTGTTTGATTTCAGGGTCTTCTTCTAAAGCACGGAGAGCATAAGCCTCCTCTTCCAGAAAATGCCAAGTGTGTGCTGCCCTCCCGGCTGGCCCTGCCAGCCTGTCTCTTTAAGGCGAGACCCTGCATGGGCCGCTCACCCGCTTCAGAGCAAAGGCTTGGAGACTTCCGGTGCTCCTGAACTCTGGGTGACCCTGGAGGACAATCACAGCTTTAACATAGGGTTGAGCAATAGCAACACACTTGTCTAAAAATAAGACAGGGCTTAAAATACAACTTAACCTGAGAGACGAAAGTAGGCGAAGAGGATAGCTTCTCTCTGGAATTACCTCTTGATTAATTACCCCATCTGAGGTCGCAGGGAAAAGGACAGTTTTCAAACAGGGCTCTCAATGTCTCCCTCTCTCCTTGTCAGAGCTGGCTGGCAGGAAGCCAGGCCCTCCCAGCCCTCGGCTCTTAAAGGGGACAGGCTCCCTCGGGTACTCTGTGCTGCAGCCCAGAGAGGGTGCAGGCCTGGACAGGTCCTGGCCAGCATGGAGCCAGGAGCATGCTGGGACGTGGCCCTGGGGCCTGATGGCGCTGTCTGCCCCGGCTGGGAGCAGTGCTGTATGGGCTGAGGGCTTGCTTGCCCGACCCTGCTGTGCCCACCAGCTGTAGGGGTCTGCCGGACACCCTTCTTCCAGACCCTGCCCTTCCACACAGGCACTGGCAGCCTTGACTGTCAACCCTGTGCCTCCTCCCAGACCCCAAGGGTCCTGGAGCACCAGCCACCAGCTTCTCCTGTCCACATCCTTGCCACAGAAGGAGCTCACTCCTGTCCCCATGGGCCCAGGCATCATTTCTGTGGCCCTTGGGGGTGGCTTGTGTGCCTCCTCCCCTCTTGTGGGAGTTAGAGATTTTGTCATAGAGAAACAAACCCTCTTCGTGCAGCCATAGCTTGCACTATGGTTATAATGGTTGACTTTAGTTATCAATTTGACTGGGCAAGGAATGCCTAAAAAGTGGGCAAATCACCCTTCTGGAGGTGTCAGAAAGGTGCAGGTCACCAGACTGAGCTGGACAGCACTTCCCTTTCCACTTTCTATTGCACCTACGCCATCTGGCACCCCTGAGCTATTGCTTGTGATGTGCTCACTATGGGGATTTTTACGATTAAGCACTGAATGGCCTGCACCTGGAGACCAGTAGGCACTTCGAAGGTGCTCAGGAAATATTTGTCAAATGTCTATTACACTTCAAGAAGAGTCTCAGGATTCTCGAGTGTTATCTTATTTATCTCAGTTGGAATGACTGCCTCACGGAATGATTTCTGGAACCCGTTGTTGCTTTTAGGTCGTCGTTTCTCTAGAGGAGATGCCCAGCCCTGGCTGTGGGACCACATGGTAAATTAGCCTTCGAAGGCAGAAAGGGCTGCCAGGCTCTTTGTTGCACGGCTGGGCCGTTTCTCGCCCCCATCGCCTCCGCGAGCGTTCCAGTTGCTCCGCCTGCTTGCTGCCCTTGGTGCTGTCTGATTCTCATTTCTTTCATTATTTCGTTTTGAGTTTTAGTCACTCTCACAGGAAGGCAGTGATTTTAGCGTGCTCTTAATTTACACTTATCTGATAATTCATGGTGTTGAACATCTTTGGCTAAGTGCTTATTTGCTGATATTTTCTTCTGGTCCATACCTTGTCTTTTTCTTTCTTAAATTGTGAATGTGATACAGCAGATTTTTAATTTTCATGAAGTCCACTTTGGAAGTTGTCTCCTTCGTGAGTCGCGTCTGGGGTCCATCTGTAAGAGCCCTCACCCTTCCTCTGGGCGCTAATATTTTCCCCTATGCTTTTCCCTGTATGCTTGGTATGTAAGCGAGTGGTCCCTTTTGACTTAAATATTATGTAGGTTTGTTAAAAAGGCAAGTTTCTACTTAAAGACTTACATCTGCGCTTTTCCCAGCAATCACTGTCATCCCCCAGGGCAGCTCCATTGCCAGGCAGCGCACTCCTGCGTCCCACAGTCCCAGGTGTCTGTCCCCTCAACAACACCAGAATGTTGCTTCAGGTACTAGCACAGTCACTGTTATGGTTTGTATCTAGTTGTCCCCCCAAAGCCGCAGGTAAATCATGGGGCGGTAGCTGCTTGAGGAGCCCTGCGAGGCTTGAGGGGCGGGGCCAGAGGGCCAGGGCGGGGCTAGAGGGGCGGGGCCAGGGGACCAGGGCGGGGCTAGAGGGGCGGGGCCAGAGGGGCGGGGCGGGGCTA
>NW_004524769.1:614732-626341 GCF_000260255.1 Octodon degus | reverse complement strand
TGAGGGGCGGGGCTTGAGGGGCGGGGCCAGGGGACCAGGGAGGGGCTTCGGGGGCGGGGCCAGATGACGGGGCGGGGTTCAGGGGCAGGGCCAGAGAGGCGCGAACCTCACACTGACAGCCTGCGCCTCCGTAGGGCCCCAGGCCTGGTGGCCTCTCTTGGAGGTATGGAGCAGACCGTCCTGGACACAGTGGCGCCCCGGCCTCTCTTCTTGACCCTGTTGCGTGGGACAGCAGTGTTTCGAACTCTTGCTATGTAATTCAGGCTGCTTTAAACTATGAAACCTCCAGTAACTGTGAGTTAAAAAAAAAACCTTTCCTTCCCTAAGCTTGAGTGTCGGGTATTAGTTCCAGAAACAAGAGAAGAGTAACTAAGACAGTCACTGTGAGAAGCAGCTATGGTCAACCTTCTGATTTTTGCCTGGAATCATCTTTTAAACTTCTCACTCCATGCCACAGAAGTAGGAGAAAGGGAAGAACAAAGAACTTGAATTGCACACTGTCTGTGTGGTTGCTGGCAGACTGTGAGAATGCTTAGTGCTCTTTAAAACTTAAACTAAAGCATTCGGGCCGGGGAGATAGCTCAGTTGAGTAAGTGCTTGCCTGGCAAGCACAAGGTCTTGAATTTGATCCCTGGTACCAAAATAAATAAATAAGTAAATAAACTAAAGCGTTCTAGGAGGGGGTTGTTTTCCCATTCCTGAAGATAAAAGAACTTAACCCCACAGAATTCTAGCAGAATGCTCAAGGGTCCTTAGTTAACATGAGCCAGAGTGTGGGCTCTGCCCTAGGTAGGGCTGATCTTCCAGCACACACCTTTTCTACTATGTGGGGGTTCCCGTCAAAATTTCTGGGTTCTCAACAGTGGAGAAGGCCCGAGAGCACCTGAAGTGCTCTGGTGGATTTCATTTAAAAAAGTATTTCTATGAAAAGTAAAATGGAGCCCTTCTGTGGCTTCCCAAGGACCTTTTGCTCCCAAGGTGGGGATGCAACATATTCCGACCTAAACAGTCGGAACAGATGGTTTCGTTTGGCCTCTTCAAATCCCAGTGTCGAGTTAATAATCTAAGAGTTGATTGTCACACAGGCCTCACGAAGATAAATAATCAAGGATTATAAGTCTTTAATTTAATATAACTTATTCTCATTAATTAAATGCCAATTACCTGCTTGTCTTTCCTGGGAGCTGGCCTTGGCAATCAATCTTTTCAGAAACGTTGCACACACGCTCTCACAGAGGTCTTAAAATCACCCTCAAGATTTACAGGCCCCGGTCTCTTTAGCTGAAACCTTCCTCAAACACTTTACACTGTAACCACAGATCATCCTCATAAATTTCCTGATCTCTGACCTAACCGGTTCTTAAATTTCCATTCCCTAACGGGCTCAAGGAGCCTGTATTTATCATACCAAGACCCATACTTTTAGGATCAACACATTCCAGCGGGGCTTGGGTCTCAGGGCTCTGCTGGTCCTCCGAGCTTGGGCTTTCCCTAATCACAGCCTTGGGGATGGTGTGAATAGTGCTGTCCTCTTACTCACTGTGCAGGGATAGAAAGCCAACTCGCTCATTCATGGACAATATAACCTTGCAACTTGACTCCTCAGGAGCCTTTTGAATGGCCCACCTGTGCCCATTTGAAGATTCAGTGGTAGCAGGCATCCACTCGGAGAATATTCCCACTCCAGCCTTTATCAGCTGGCTGTGTTTCTGTGGTTTTCCTTAATTTCTTACCCTCTACACTGTGTATTCCTTATGCTCAGGCATAACTGTGTACTTTATAGGTGTAATAAATTTCAGTCTTGCAATATCTGGCAGCCAGCTCTGCAGAGCTGCTCTGGACTATGTGCCTTCTAATTTGAATTTCAGCTCAACAAAACAAGGAGACCAGGGAAGAGACGAAATGTACTGAAGGGAAGTCCAAGGAGGCTTGAAGCCTCAGCCACATCTTCCCTCTTCTGATCAGATTTCATTCTTTCTTTCCTGATATTTTGTTCTGCCTGCCCAGAACTGAATTATCCTCCACAGCTAGTCACTGAATCTCCTATGATTTTTTTCTATTAAAGTAGTCAAGGACCCCTCCCCAGCCAAACCCCAGGCCTAGTGTGTGTTTGGGTCTACCTGCCTGCTCCTGCTCACCACAACCAAGACCGCTCTACAGCCAGACCCCAATCCCTGTGCCAGGCCACACATGGAACCTTGCAGCAGAACTCTGTGCAGAGAGGCTAGGAGCCAGACCCACCCAGCTAGTCCAGGAGCTGAACTCCTTGCCTGAGGGCACAGCAGGTTCACCTCTACAAGCTGCAGCAGGAAGAAGCTGAGCACAGCCGCCAGACCAAAGCCAGGCACATCTGGACAAGTTCAAAGTTGGTAGATCCAGACCCAGTAAGCTGAGACACTTTGCTGGACCCAGATGTATGACAGTGTCCTCTCTTTCTTACTCTTGATCTACAAAGGGGACAACAGGTAACCAGGTGAATGAGTCTGCCTGGAAGACCCCGGGTACATCAAGGGGAGGGATTAGACAGAATTTGGGGGAGCTGACGTAAATACAGATTCCCAATTTAACATCTGCTTAGCTGCACAGATACGATGTTTGCTCTTGCTGTCTAAAGTACAAACCCATTAGTTACAAAAGTTTGTCAGCTGCTAAATATCACTACCCATTATTAGTGTCCCTAACTGTAGTTCTGTAAATATAAGACTAAACCTGGCTTAACCATATAATCTCTTGGGTAAGAATTTTGGTAAGTGCTAAGGTTATAACTGCACCAAAGCTCTACACCAAGGGTCAGAGGACAGGGCTATACAAAATGACAGAGAGAAGGAGAAAAATGCAAGCTCAGGCACTGAGCTCACCCAGAACAAATGCAGGAGACACTAGCACAGAAGAAATTGGGAATCACACAGATGAAATGTCTGAACTAATAGAGTCTGAAGTAAAAAAAAAAAACAAAAAAAAAACCTGCAGAAAAGTATAGAAGAAATCAGATCAAAAATAACCTCTGAAGGGCCAGGGAGGTGGCTCAGTAGAATAAGCACTTGCCTGGCAAGCTTAAGGGCCTGAGTTCAATCCCCCATTCTGCCAAAAATATAACCTCTGAAATAAGAACACAAATCTCTGAATTAATAGCATGGGAAGTAAAGAATCAACTGCAGAAACATATAGAGGAAATCAGATCAGAAATCATCTCTGAAGTAAAAAAAGAAAGGATAACTATAATGAAAAAATTAATAACTGCTCCTCAAGAAGACACTGATAAAAAAAAATTAGGAGAGTATAGAAAAATGATGGAAGCCTTGAATGAGCAATATAGAAAGAAATAGAATGCATGAAGCAGAGTCAAAGAGATATAGAGGAACTTAAAATCTCAATCGCAAGCTTGAAAAACTGTTTGAAAGTGAAGATATAGTTTCAGATCTTGAAGATGCCAGTGCAGCTAGTGAAAAGGTAAGAAAAGATTTCTTAAAAACAAATAGAATGCAGGAAAAAATAATTCATCATCTGCAAGACAATGCAAAGATGAACAACGTGAGACTAATAGTCATCAGTGAGAAAGAAGGAGTCAATACAAAGGATATAAAAAGAATATGGACAGAAGTAATAGCAGAAAACTTCTCAAATATGGGGCAACAATCTGATATTCATTTAACCAAATCATATAGGACTCCAAATAACATCAACCCAATTAAAAACACACGAAGGCATATAATAGTCAAGATCCTAGAAATCCAGCCCAAGAATAATATACTGAAAGCTGCTAGAAAAAAGAAACAGATCACATTCAAAGGAAAACCCATCAGGATTACGACTGACTTCTCTTCGCAAGCCATGGAGGCATGAAGAGCATGGAGCAGAGTACTTCAAGTCCTCTATCTAAAAAAAAAATTCCATCCCAGACTACTATACCCTGGAAAACTCTCTTTCAAGTTTGATGGAGAAGTGAAATACTTCCATGACAAAGAACAACTAAAGTATTTCATGAAGACAAAGCCAACCCTACATAGACTACTAAAAGATATTGTAGAGAGGGACCAAAATGATGAGAACTCTACAAATGAGAACAGAAAGAAACCAGCAAATAGGGCAAGCAATTAAACAGGAGAAAAGGGGATAAAAAAAACTGCAGGTAAATAACATATCAATCATAGGTCAATATATCTCAATTCTAACCATCAATGTAAATGGACAAAGTTCAAAAATTAAAAGAAATAGACTGGCACAGTGGATCAGGAAGCAAAATCCAACAATATTCTGTATACAAGGAACACCCTTCACTCATAAAGAAATTCATAGGCTGAAAGTCAAAGGATGGAACACAATACTACATGCCCCAGCACCTCAGAAAAAAGCTGGGGTAGCATCCTTTTCGCAGACAGTCTCAACTTCAAACCAAGAATGATCAAATGAAATAAAGAAGGCCACTACATACTGGTTAGGGGGAAAAATCCAAGAGGAAGAGGTAACACTCATAAATATGTACATCAAACACAGGAGCACCCAACTATATAATACAAATCTTGATAGACATGAAAAATCTAATATCCAATATCACATTCTTAACAGGAGACCTTAACATGCCTGTATCCCAAAATGATAGGTCAAACAGACAAAAAATTAGCAAAGAAGTAGCAGAACTGAACCAGAACTTGGTACAAATGGACTTAGTAGACATATGCAGAGTGTTCTACCCAATGACATCTGAATACACATTTTTTTCCGTTGCACATGGGATGTTTTCTAAAATAGACCACATACTAGTCTATAGGTCATGCTTAAGTATATGCAAGAAAACAGAAATTATCCCATGCGTATTATTTGACCACAGTGCAATGAAACTCGAAATAAATGACAGAAGAAATGAGAAAAACCCCATAAATACATGCAAATCAAACAACACCTTCCTCATCAACCAATGGGTCACAGATGAAATTAAACAAGACATCAAAAAATATCTACAATTCAATGAAAATTTAAGCACAACCTGTTGGAATTTATGGGATGCAATGAAAGAAATTCTTAGAGGGAAATTTATATCTGTTAATTAACACTAGGAAAACCAAATGGTAGCAAATAAATACCTTAATTCTGATACTCAAACATCTATAAAAGGAAGAACAAACCAAACCCAAAGCCCAAAGATGAGAAGAAATTATAAAAATTAGAGCAGAAATTAATTCAATTGAGACAAAGAAAACAATTCAAAGAATTAATGAATCAAAAAGCTGGTTCTTTGAAAGATTATATAAAGTTGATAATCGCCTAACTAATCTCATCAAAAAGAGGAAAGAAAAAATTCAAATACAAGCAATAAGGAATGAAATGGGTCAAATAACCACAGACCCAGTGAAAATTCAAAAGATCATCAGTAGCTACCTTTAGAATCCTTACTCTGCTGGGTGGTTAAGACCAAGATAAAGCAAAACCTGTATAACAAGAAATGTAACTTTTGGATCTGATAAGGTCAGTCAAATCTCCTCAGTATTTATCCTGAAACTCTGTGCAGCAGTTTGTAGATCCTTTATCAGTGTCAGCACTGTGAATGACTCACGGCCATTGCCTGACCAATTTGTTTTCTCTTACAAAATAGAAGACATAGAAGGAATGGACAGATTCCTAGAAAGGTAAAAATTACCAAATCTGAATCAAGAAGACATAAGAACTCTCAATAACTCAATAACAGCCAATGAAATACAAAATATAATTAAAAAACCTTACTGACAAAGAAAATTCCTGGTCCTGATGGATTCACAGCTGAATGTTACATGAAATTTACAGAAGATACAACCCCAATACTCCTCAAACTCTTCAATGAAATTGAAAAGGAAACAGTCCTCCCAAAATCATTCCTGGAGGCGAGTATTATACTGATATCAAAACCATAGAAAGATGCAACTAAAAAAGAGAACTACGGGCCAATCTCCCTCCTGAACATAAATGTAAAAATCTTCATTAAATCCTAGCAAATAGAATACGGCAAATCCGCAAGAAGATTACACACCATGACCAGGTAGGATTCATCCCAGGGATACAATGATGGCTTGATACATGCAAATCTATTAATGTAAAATACTATATCAATACAGACAAATCCAAAAACCACACTATCATCTCAATTGATGCAGAAAGGCTTTTGACAAACTCCAATACTCATTCATGTTCAAAGTCCTACAGAAAATATGAATAGATGGCCTCTACCTTAGTCTAATCAAAGCTATCTATGACAACCCAATAGCCAACATAATTCTCAATGAGAGAAAAACTGAAATCTTTTACTCTCAGATCTGGTACAAGACATGGATATCCTCTATCGCTATTCCTATTCAACATAGTTCTGGAATCATTAGCTAGAGCCATTAGACAAGACAGAGAAATAAAAGGAATAAGAATAGGTAAAGAAGAAGTTAAGCTATCATTATTTGCAGATGGCATGATACTTCACTTGGAAGACCCCCCCAAAAAAAACCCAGGAAACTATTAGAATGAATACACAAATTCAGTAGCATAGCACGTTATAGAGTCAATACCCAAAAGTCAATAGCATTCCTCTACACAGATAACAAACGCACTGAGAGGGAAATTAGAGAAACAATACCTTTTACAATAGCACCACAGAAAATGAAATACTAAGGAATTAAGATAATTAAAGAATTCAAAAATATATTCAATGAAAATTACAGTACTCTGAAAAAAGAGATCGCAAAGGATTTCAGAAAATGGAAAGATATTCCCTGATGCTGGATAGGAAGAACCAACATTGTGAAGATGGCCATACTCCCAAAATTGTTATACTAATTTAATGCAATCCCTGTCAAAATTCTATCAACATATTCTCACAGACCTATAGTAATCATTCTTAAAATTTATTTGGAACCAGAAAAGACCTAGAATAGGAAAGGTAATCCTGGGCAACAAAGACAAAGCAGGAGGCATTACAATTCCTGACTTATACTACAAAGCTACTGTGATAAAATCAGCATGATACTGGCAAAAAAAAGAATAGACCTGAGGATCAGTGGAATAGATTAAAAGATGCAGAAGCCAATATGCACAGTCAGCCACCTTATCTTGAACAAAGGGGCCAAGCATTCTTACTGGAAGAAAGATAGACTCTTTAAGAAATGGTGCTGGAAAAACTGGCTCTCTACATGCCGACAACTCAAACTTGACCCAGGCACTAAACTGAAGTCAAAATGGATTAAAAATCTAAATATTAAAACAGAAACACTAAATCTCATGGAAGAGAAGTAGAAGGAACTCTTGAAGACGTAGGGGTAGGCAAACAGTTCATCAACAGAAATCAAACTGCATGGATAACACTTGAAAGAATTAACAACTGGGACCTCCTCTTATTGCGAAGCCTTTGCACATCAAAAGAAATTACCAACAGAGTGAAAAGACAGCCCAAAAATTTCAAAAAACATCTTAACTAACAAGCACTCAGACAAAGGTCTGCTCTCTAGAATTTATAAAGTACTAAAAAACATTAGGGCCCCAAAATTTAAAGACCTGTGAGCCTCAGGTTGCTGTAGTTCGACTCCCACAACACTCCAGCCAGACAAACCATGCCTGAGGGCATTCAGAGAAAAAAAAAAAAAAAAATTTAAAGACCCATTCCAGAAGTGGGCATCCTAGATGAACACAGTTCTCAAAGGAAGAAATTCTGGAAGCGAATAAATATATGAAAAAATGCTCCACATCACTAGCCACCCATGAAATGCAAATCAAAACATCGCTGAGATAGTATCTCACCCCAGAAAGAATGGCTATCATAACGAAATCAACCAACACCAAATGTTGGAGAGGCTGTGGGGAAAAAGGAACCCTTCTCCACTTCTGGTGGGAATGTAGACTGGTGCAACCATTATGGAAATCAGTGTGGAGACTCATTAAAAAACTAGAACTGTAAATCCCATTTAAACAAGCTATCTTCCTACTGGGAATTTTCCCAGAGCAACTGAAAACATCATATCATAGTGACATATGTGAACCTATATTTATAGCAGCATAATTTTTGATAGCCAAATCTTGCAAGCAACCAATATGCCCATCACCTGAGGAATGGATGAAAAAGATGTGATATTTTTATAAAATGGAGTATTACTCAGCTATAAAGAATGATAAACTTGAAGCCTTCTTATATAAGTGGATGTCACTTGAATATATGCTCATAATTGAAATAAACCAGACCCACATGTGTAAATATTATATAGTCTTCCTAGTATAAGAAGTCAAAAGAAGAAATAAAAATTGAAAGGTATAACACAACTAAATGGAAAGTGAGAACTTAAGGATTAAACAACGAAGAGAAGACAAGGAGAAAAGCTAGGAAACATGACAGGGGCAAAGCCATACATTTATATGCACAAAATGGTTAAGGTAATGAGCTGGAGGTTCTTCAGCAGGTTTTTGAAACTAGAGTCAATTGGTAAGATTCTCACCCTGACTAATTATATATGTTGATACCTGTGAACTAAGCAACTGCACTGAAGAAGTAATGTGAAATACTAGGGCCATGCTTGAAATGCCTGTTGTTCTGGTCTTCTAAAAGTGCTTCTAATGTCATATAAATTGCTTCTATATTCTCTCTCAAGTAAATGTTTGTTTATGGGGCCACAGGGGAAAGTGATTAATGATGTAGAGTGTGCCCAAGGAGAGTCACATGGAGAGAAAGCATTCTCTCAGACTTTCACATAGAGCAAACTGGTCAAGCAATGGCCGTGACTCATCCACATGGCTGACACTGACAAAAGATCTACAAACTGCTGTACAGAGTTTCAGGATAAATCCTGAGGGGATTTGACTGACCTTGTCAGATGCAAAAGTTACATTTCTTGTTATATAGGTCTTGCTTTATCTTGGTCTTAGCCATCCAGAAGAAAAGTACAAAAAGAAGGTATAAAAAGTAAAGTCATATTAATATGCTGAGCTGTAAAAGGCTCAAGTCCACAACTTCCGACATTGCCAGTCTTTTGGAAAACTCACTACTATTATGGACTACTGGACTATATTGGATTATTTTGCTGAATTCACACACCTACAATATTTAAGTAACAATGGGATACCAATCTCTGACAAAACTAGACAACAAAGGGGGATACAAATGAAGGACCATTTTGTATGTGTACATTCAAAATAGTTAGGATAGATATACAGCTACTTTCTCTTAGTTCAATGAGAGGAAAGATTTGTTCTAATCGTGTTTGTGGACAGGATATCATGTCTGCATCTTGTACTATGAATAATACAAGACAACAATATGCAATGTATTAATTAGTGTAACTGTCCTACTAACCTGTTTTGAAAATGTCTCATTGCTGCTTGTTTCTCAATAAAATCATTTAAAAAAAAAAAAAAGCAGTCAAGGCTCACTCAGGCCTGGTAGAGCTCCAGTGTGCAGAAGCGTAGAAAAGGAAAGCATGCGCGTCCTGCTCCTCTCTCCAAAGGTGGAGAGAACCTTGTAGGAGCAGTCGAATTTAAACGGTGTACTTCCGCCTCTATTTCTGAATAGGTCAGATAAGGTAGTAGCTTCTTATACTCCGCAGAATGCAATGAGATAATTAATACAGCTCAGCTTCTGTTTTGTTTTTGTTCTCCGTCCTTAATTTTTGGTGATAATGTTTTGGTCATGTAAACACTTATATTTTGTCTTGTATTTGTAATTCTGGCGGGCTGCGTGCAGATTCTAACACAGAAAGCCCTTCAGTGGTGCAAGTGCCAGTTAGGGTTATTCACTACAGGCTCAAGTGATGTGAGTATGCTGAGGAGTGGAAAAGCACAATTATCAAAGGATCATATTTTAAATGCCCCTTTTCTGCCTTCTTTCCTATTTTCTGTGTCATGCTTAGCAGCTGCTTTTTCTTGTATACTGGTTTGTTCCTTACTTTGGGTTCTGTCCATTTGTTTAAGATCTTCTCTCCTCTGACAACTTTCTTTTCTTTCTTTCTTCCTTTTTTTTTTTTTTTTTTTTTTTTTTTTTTGAGGAACCAGGGATTGAACTCTGGCCCTTGCGCTTGCCAGGGAAGCGCTTATTCCACTGAGCCATCTCCCCGGCCCCTACTCTGGCAACTTTCGCATGTAGATGGCAAGCTTTCTGTAGTTCTTATGTATTTACACGTCTGTGTATTCTGCCCCTACATTTGTCTGGCAGTTATGGATTAGATTTATAATATTCAATCTCCATTACTTCATCCTGGGTGTAGTAACTGTAACGTTCTGTCTTACACAGTAAACCACCTGCAGTCCGTTGTCAGATTGCTGACAAATTCAAGGCAGAAAACGGCCGCTGGCCTTCGCACATGTCCAAGCGCCTTCAGGGTGGCTGCTGAGTGCCAGGTGCCCTGCCAGGCCCTGCCCCCACGTTCTTACTGACTTCTTTTGACACAGAAGCAGGGTCAGTGTTGCTGTCGCGTTTTGGTGAAGGAACCTGGACTCCAGGAGTCGCAGGCGTCTCGGCCTCTCACAGCCAGTGAGCAGCGAGTCCTGGCCTGGGCCCAGCTTTCCCATATGACTTTACATCTGTTTCAAACATGACATTGAAAACATGAGTGCTGCACCATCACTTTCCCGCAGGCTCAACCTGTCACCCCACCCTCCGTGCCCTGGCTCCGCCATAGCTTGAAAACCCACTCCGGTGTGGTTCGTGAACATGGACAGGGTCAAACACCTCGCAAGAGATGTTCACTGCTTAGCCCGGCCGAGGCATTCCTGGAGTCTTGACCAGTTCGTTTCTCAAAGTTGTAGGAAAGGGAGTAGCAGGCGTTGTCTGCGATGACGAAGGGCTAGCAGAGATGCTTCTCGGTACCTCAAGGGCCGCAAATCATTTAGCTTTTTTCCTTCTGTAGCAGACATGGTTGCGTTTCAGTTCACTCATCCCAGTCCTGTGTGGATGGCGGCTCTGAAGCTGCTTGAGGTGCACATGAGAACAGAGAATGACGCTGTGAGACTTGTCCTTACTCCCACACCCCCTCGGAGCTAAGCTCAGCCTCTCCATGCATGCCCAAGAAGGGGGGCACTGTGCCTCCCCGACCTGCAGCACCAATGAGGGAAAGACGCTGCTCAGGTGAACTAATCTGTTCAGAAGAGCAGACCTTCTGAAAGGAAATTTCATGTGCTGAGGCTGCGTGAGGCCCTGGAAGTGCCTGGGAATTCTCGGTTCTCTCTTCCTACCCGTGTTAGTATTTTGCCACTTATTATGCCAGCATTTTATATTCTTTTGTCTTGGTTAAGGTTTTGGGATCCTTGTAAATATCACTCAACCTGAGAGATGTCTTAAACTTTTTATCACATCAGAGCAAACTCCCAGGAAGCTCCAGGGCACAACCTCCCTGCAGCCCGCAGCCCGAGCGCGCACGCCGGTCTGCACAGGCTGGAAAGGGTAAAGTCGGCAGGGAGGCGCGAAGGGCCTGATGCCTCTCATGTGGGTCTGGATTCATTTCAGTGAGTTACACATGGTGGTTTTATTTGGGACGCAGGCACATGTGTGGTCACTGTAAAGACTATTGCATGTGCTATGCAGAGCTAACCATGCAAGCTGCCCCAGCAGGCGTCCGAGGGAGTGGGCCCCAGCTCTTCTGCATGTGCTATGCAGAGCTAACCGTGCAAGCTGC
>NW_004524769.1:542113-614452 GCF_000260255.1 Octodon degus | reverse complement strand
ATCATGCAAGCTGCCCCAGTAGGCGTCTGAGGGAGCGGGCCCCAGCTCTTCTGCATGTTCTATGCAGAGCTAACCGTGCAAGCTGCCCCAGCAGGTGTCCAAGGGAGTGGGCCCCAGCTCTTCTGCACAAGGCATCACACCATCCACTCTCACAGCAAAACACAATACGATGGAGTAGAGATCACTCGCTTTTGCTTTGGCAGGATGTAGAACAAAGGAACAAAAAAATCAAATATTCTTTTTCTTAAATAAACAACTTTACAAAGACCTAATCATCCTGCATGCTAAAGCCAAGCCCAAGATGTGCAAGATTACCATTTTCCCATTAACCCTGTTGCTAATATTTCATGCTGTACCCAATTTTCCCCATGTCTCAGACAAACCACTTCATCTAATTTATTAGCCTGTGAGTTACTGAATTACAAAGGTAGGGAAAAATGATACATTCTGTCTTTCCTCCAGGAATTAGACTCCCGTCAGAGGAACTAAAATTCTGTCTTCCAGGAATCAGTTCTTCCCCCCCTTTTAATTGGTATTTTATCAAATCTCTGGCCTCTGGGATAATGGCACGCTTTACTCTGGGTATAGTGTAATGCACTCTTTCTTGTCTTTGTAAAAGTGATTTTGCATTTATCTTTAGAATTATTTTATTATTTTATGAACAGTTTAATATATTTATTCATACCTAAATGGACAAGGAGTGAAGATTAGGCACATTTCACTTTGAATAAAGACTTCATATAGAAGCTAAATAAATAAATTGGCTGAAATACAAGCTAAAGAGACCAAGTTGTGGATTCCAACTATGTACATAAACTCTAACCTCTGGGAAATTGCTTCTTAAATAGAACAGAGAGAAAAAGGGAGTGCATCTTGATACAGACTTTGAACAGATGTTTATAATTAAAATGGCATGCACACACACATGCGCACACACACATACATGCATATACACATGTGTGTGCATACACACACACACACACACACACACACGCACACACACATGCTTTGCTACCAACCTGACTACAAAGAACTTGTCTGGGAAAAATATTGAAATCTTAAACTTGCAGTTATGTCTTTCAGCGTAACTACAGCAAGTTCCAAGTTCTACCTGTGGAGAGTCTGCTGACCGCCTTCTCAGGAAGCAGTGGGTGCTGGCGGCCCTGGGCTGAGGAAGCACACCACCTCTGCATTCGTTTGGTGTCCACCCCAATTTCACCATGCTTGCACAAATGTTAACACTCTGGGGGAAGTTCTGAGTGCGGGAGGACCAGAGAGTGTATTCATTCGCCTGTTTCTGAGGACACTCATTCGTGTTCTCCAAACAGTGACATTTACAGGGACTGACACTTTAATTCCCAAGACTAAGCATGAGCCAGACCTTCTGGTTTGTAGACAAACACTCAAAACTACACAATCCTCAGGGGAATTACTTCATATTCATTTGTTTTCCCAATAAAATATATTGATCATCCAACAATCTTAAAAGAATTTACTAGTACTTTTCTGTTTATGCACATTATAGACCAGTAAAAGACAAGAGCTGTGAAAGGGGAAGTCGTGGTGAGCACGCCGCCCCAGGCACGCTGCGCTTGTGCTTTGCAGGCCAGGCACACCAGGAACGGGACAGCTCCTGACTTCCGCTCAGGTTCCTTGTCCTGACCTCTGCCGCGAAAGCGGGAGGTGAAGGCTCTGCTTTGATCCTCCCTGAAGCCTAGCTCTGAGCTGAATGCTGGGCGGGATGGGGCTGCTGGCACCAGATGGACATGTGGTGGGCGCTATCCACTGGGCAAGGCTGTCTCAGTGCAGACTGGCATAGCTGATGTCCCCTGGGTGCACATCAGTGACTGCCACAGCTCCTGGGAAGACGCATACCAGGCTGTCACCCCCACTTCCAAGCCTCATTCCCACATGGAGGACTGAAACAGAACCTCTTTACCGTTGCATGAGTAGCAGACACATTTTCTGACAAACTAAAATAACTACACTGATTTCAACCAAAGGATGAAATTTATACATTTATAGAGCTCTCAGCTGGAAGTGAGCCCTGTAGGATGACTACACCTGTCCTCCAGAAGTGTCCCTCGGTCAGCAGCAACAATATGTGCGGGGGGCAGGTAGCAAAGGAGGATGCCTCACTGAAGTATCTTTAACGCTGGCCCAGAGTGGGGGCAATGAAGGGATTCTTTAACAGCGTGGAGAATGCTGAGCTTCAGAAACAGTAGGTGATGGCCGCAGCATCCAGCCACACTGTTCATCGCAGCTGCTGCCAGCAACAGCCGTGTTCCTGGCCCGGGCGTAAGCACTCATACAGTAAGTGGGATACCGCTGAATGCACAGCATGGCTGGCATGACCTGCTCCCTGCCAGTGTGTTGGAGACACACAATTTATTTATTGAGAAATGTCTTCTCAAGAGGAACCTCTCAAACCAGCCTTCAAAGTGCATCATGTTGTGAAAGCTCATCTCTGATACATTCTGATGACAGAACTGTCCCTTCTGGCCTCTAAAACAACAAGGAAACCTCTCATTAATGAGGCAACCATGTTGTCACTGTCCTCTTTGGAGAGTGTCCTGGCATTTGGGAAGACAGATTTATCAGTTCAGAGTTTAGAGAAAGTAAATGATCGAAAGGAGTGTACAAACTATACCCACTGGCCTAGGAAATTAAAATTGAAATATTCATTCAGCTTTGGACCTAGCCCTTTCTTCTCTCCTACTTCCATCCTTCAATACCCAGCTCACTTTTTGCACTGAGGAAATCTCTCTATGTAATCTCTGAAGTCAAACGCACTCTCAGGTACTCCTGCATGCCACCCCCATCAACACCCCTCTTCTTAGTGAAGATGGTCTATTAAATAAAAATGGAAGAGAGAGGCAGTGACCCATCAGCCATACGGTGTTCTGGTTCTTCTTGGAGAACATGTAGAACACAGTGCACTTCTCCACCCTGCCAGCAGTGTGGGATTAGCTTTGGAGTTTTGACCTGGGTCACTCAGCCCTCCCTGAAGCCCTTTCTACACAATATAAGATAGTTCTGGTCTTCGATACATCTTATTTCAGTTTCATCAGTATTCAGACACATAGTCAAAGCCAAGGGCCAGTGTGTTAGCCATCAGATAGAGAATACTGAGGTAGCTAGCAGAAACATTTTAGAGGAGAAACATTGTGTGGTAAGTATCATTTTTCTTGTTATTGAAGAGCTGATTTCAAAATATTTTTTTCCCAGATGACACTTTTCATCTTGTTACTTTCTCTTTGCAGGGGTGCAAGCAAAGAGGAAGCTTATCAGGAAGCTTATGGTGGCTCACAGTTCCCGGAGCCTTCATTCTGTAGTCTTCCAGTTTCAAGGCAGGAAGTCCTGACAGAGGGGCAGAGTACAGAGAAACAGCTCACGGCAGGGTGGCAGGAAGTGCAGAGCCTGGGGGCTGGCACGGCTCCCAGCCCAGGCCCCCAGACACCCACCGCCCCGCCAGGCTCCACTGCCCAACGTCACAATTAGCTCCGAACCTTGAGCAGGCTCATCCACCGGTGAAAACTGTGCTCTCCTGATTTTATCACCCCCATGAGCCCCAGCTTTGGGGCGAGGCTTTGGGGAGCCAGCCAAGCTCTGGTTTCAACTTTTTGGAGAAGACTGTGGAAAGGAAACACTGCATTTCATACCTTGCCACAATTTATCAATGTTACAGGTAAGAGTAGCGCTTTCATCACCCCAGGAGCTCTATGTCAGCCGAGCTTCAGATATTTTATCATCTCTACCACCATCGTCTGGTGAGAAAAGTGTCCAGTACAGCAGCTTTTCCTGGTACCCCAGGTCCTATGCAGAGGCCACAACATGCCTTCGCCTCTCCTTCCCATCTCCTGGCAAGAATGACCTTGAGGTGGCTATTTATATTCTACTCTGATCTATTGATTATGCAAAACTCAGAGGGATAGGACATAGATGTCTAGCACGGCGAGCTAGAGTTCAGGGAAGTGGTGTGGACTGGGAGAGGAAGAGGACACCTTCTCCGCACGACGCCTGTCCTCTTCCTGCTGTGCGTGAGCTCAGGAAAGCCAGGACACGCATCTCAAGGCTTTCACAAGTGTGCACTCACAACCAGCAGACCTGAGCTCTCCAGCTCCACCCCCAAAATCCAGCTCTGACGGTCGCTCCCACAGGACGCCCAGCTCTTAAATCCAGGAGCACCATGGTGCCTGGACCAGCAACCCAGTCAACACTCAGTCAGTGGAGTCCAGTGCAGCCCAGGTCCAAGTCACCACCCAATGCCAACTCAGAGCATCATGAAGCTTTGGAGGTGCAGGGCGCTGCTTCTCCTCAGAGCTGTTTCAGATCCTGCAGAAGAGCTTCTGGTGGCCCTGAATAAATCATTCCTCCCAAGCCAGCAGCTGACACATGTGCAAGTACTTGCAGGTGATGGATGGGGACATTAGGTTGCATTCTGTCAATGGCATGCCATTAGAGAGAAGCATTTCATAGAGTAAATTAAGAAAATAAACCAGCTATATGACACTCCTGCAATTGTCACTGGCCACATGGGCTTCTATCTTCTTGGGCTGGAGCTTCCCTGGAGGGACGCCATACTAGCACAGAATCCCTTGCCCAGCTGTGTGTGTCTGAGGTTTAGACCCTGTTATGGTTTATCTCTAGGTGTCCCCCAAAGCCTCATGCAGTCATGGGGCAGACTTCTAGAGTTTGAGATTATTTCATGATCCACTGGGATTATGAGTCTTAGTACTGCTGAGATTATGGGTGTCCTTCCCGCAGCCTGGGGAAGACAGCCTGAAGGCAATTTAGGAGAGGTGGACTTCCTCTCTGTTGCCATTGTTGCTGCTGCTACTCCATTTTGCTCTCTTGCTCCTTGCCACCGCCATAGAAGATTGACCTCTGTCATGTGTCACTCTGCCTTGGAGCCAGCCAAGTGTAGACTGACACCTCCAGGAACTGTGAGCTAAGTAAACCTTTCCTTCCTTCATTTTGAGTGTCAGGCATTTGTCCAAGCAATGAGAGAAGAGTAACTGAGACAGACCCACTTAAGCTTCCCTGTAAGGACACGCACTCCTGTAACCAGAGGAACATGTTTGACAGAACGCCATTTTTTTCTGGGTGTCTCAGACCATCATTTAAACATCTTCTGGCTGTTCTCCTTCCCCTTCCGTCTCTAACTTTCTCCACCAAGCTAGGAAGCTCTTTCCCTGCTACTACTGGTCTGACACTTAGCATGGTGTTGGGTGGATGGTGATTCTATTCATGCAATGGAATTTTGCCTACTTCTCTGATATACTTGGCTGCCTTCTTCTTTCTGCCAGACATTGAATCATGTGTTAGGAAGCCGCCGCTTCAGCCATGGATGCTGGGGATGTGGGTGGAAGAAGGCACGGGGTCCCACCGCCACAGAGCTCACGGCAGACAGGCGACCATAGAATACAACACAGAGAAAGTCCTGGGGCAGCGATGGCAGCACCCAAGGAGACGGTTCTGGGGAAGATGAGCCTCATCTGCAGAGACTTCCAGGGAACACGAGCTCCAGGAAGAACAAGACAGTTGCCACCTGAGCATTAGAGCTGCCTTTGAAAGGGCCACGCTGAGAAGCCCGGATGGAAGCAGCATTTGGAATCTGAGTCCTCTGCTACGTCAGGAGCTTCCACTGAGAAACTCAGCATGTTTCCAAGGTTGTGTATAAATTCAAGGCAAAAATGCGCTTGGAAATCACAAGCTCCTTCCCACAGGAAGTGGGAAGAGAGGGAGAGAGAGGGAGAGACAGACAGACAGACAGACAGACAGACAGTATTAAACATGCTGCCCGGTAACCACGGCTCCGTGCAGAACTGAGCTGGTTGGTGAGCACTCTGCTGGGTGTTGTCCGGCTATTGGCCTGCTCAGTAAGGCTGTGGCTGCTCTCTGATGGGGTCCATTTCTCTCTTCCACCATTTTCCAGACATAGGCATCCTCATAGGAAAAAGCCTTTCTAGCTCAGAGGCTGTGTCTTCGAAGGCATCCCTAACTTGGGAAGGAGATGAGGAGGTGAGTGAACCTACCACAAATGTTCATTCAGTAAATTAAAGATATCCAGGAGTCCAGGGAGCTCTGTTTCCATTTGCAAGAATTAGCTTTGTATTCTGAAGGTCAGTGGCTAACAGAAAGTAAGACACATGTTCATTTTTCACTTTGATAAATACTTTTTGCTTTAAGAAACTATGATTGACAGAATAATAAAACCATCCTCCCAAGGTCCACCATGATCAAGTCTGACAAATCCCTAGTGAGTAAGAAATTATCCTCAGTATACAGGGCAGAATCTGAGACATAAGACAGCACCGTCTGTGCACCATGTCCCACTACCAGTGTGGGGCTCTTCTTGTACCCCACATCTTCCAGCCCTGACACTCACACCAATGTCAAAAGATGGGACAAAGAAGCAGAGCGAGTGTGGTGCACTGTCTGTCCCACAGGAGGAGGAAGTGGGCACTGCCCACCACTTCTGGACTGGCTGAGGACAGAGAAGTCGTCTTCGATGACAGTCTTCAAGGCATCTGCCTTCTTCCCTGCAGGCTGAAGGGCCACGCTGAGGAGCCTGCAGGCTGGTGTCTTGCTCTCCACGGTGAACTCCACTATGTCTGGCTCCCACTGACCTCCATTACTGGACTATCACTGAATGTCCAGCTGGAACCTTCCCATGCTTAGAGCTAAAGCACACCAGGAGGTCCTTGACCTGCTGTGTGACCTCAGTGGTGCCACACACCCTCTCTGAACCTCTCTGGCTTTCTGAGGGCACAGCACAGGATGAGGCTCCTCAGGGAAGCTTTGGGAGAAATGTACTTTTCTACTTCATGAAAAAGCCAGATAGGCAAGGAATGTCAAAGAAGGTGTGTAGAGAAGGGAGGGAACGTAGTTCTAAGCTTCTGGATGAAGAGAGAGCCCTCTTCACCCCATGACTGGTGATCCTGCTGCTACAGGACAGGTGCGGAGGAAGACGGCCTTGTGCTGAGGCTGAGTCTCGCCTGGAAACCACGACCAAGACATCCCATTCTCGATTCTGGCCCCTGCCACACACTGTGTCCCTTCCCTCCCAATTCCTCAGACCTGTTGCTTCTATTTAAGAATGAAAGAAAACACACCTTAAAACTTAGAAAAGGGGTAATGGGTCACAAAAAAGCTCTAGTGGCTGGTGATGTGGAACATTTTTTCATATATTTATTTGCTCTTTAACTTTGTCCTCTGAGAAGTGTTCATTTCAGATGCCCATTTTTGGATTGGATCTTTAAATTTTGGGGCCCTGGTGTTTTTTAGCTCTTTAAAATTCTAGAGAGCAGCCCTTTCTCTGAGTGCTTATTAGTTAAGATTTTTTCCAAATTTATGGGTTGTCCTTTCACTTTGTTGGTAATTTCTTTTGACGTGCAAAAACTTCTTGATAAGAGCAGGCCCCAGTTGTTAATCTTTCAAGTATTACCTGTGCGATTTGATTTTTGTTCATGAACTCTTTGCCTTTGTCTCCAAGAGTTCCTCCTAATTTCTCTTCCATGAGAGTTAGTGTTTCTGTTTTAATATTTAGATCTTTAATCCATTTTGACTTTAGTTTACTGCATGGTGATAGACCTGGGTCAAGTTTTAGTTTTTGGCATGTAGAGAGCCAGTTTTTCCTGCACCATTTGTGAAGGAGTCTATCTTTCTTCTAGTAAGCATGGCTGATAATGGTCAGATAAGGTGGCTGATTGTGTTTGTAGTGGCTTATGCATCTTCTAATCTATTCCATTGATCCTCAGGTCTGTTTTTTGGCCAATACCAGCTGATTTTAGCCTTTCAAAGTCAGTGAGGGCTCATGACATAAGAGAACCTGTACTGTAACATCCTATAACTCAGTGATATCCCAAATTTTCTGATCAAGGAGATTCTGGGGCCACAGAGGAAAGTGATCGAAGATGTAGAGTGTGTCTAAGGAGAGTCACATGGAGATAAAGCATTCTCTCAGGCTTTCACAGAAAGCAAACCAGTCAAGCAATGGCCGTGATTCATCCACATGGCTGACACTGACAAAGGATCTACAAACTGCTGTACAGGGTTTCAGGGTAAATCCTGAGGGGATTTGACCTTGTCAAATACAGAAGTTATATTTCTTGTTATATAGACCTTGCTTTATCTTGGTCTTAACCATCCAGCAGAAAAGTATAAAAATGAGGTATAAAAAGTAAAGCCATATTAATATGCTGAGCTGTAAAAGGCTCAAGTCCACAACTTCCGACATGGCCAGTCCTGCAGACAACTGACTACTATTATGGCCTACTGGACTCTATTGGATTATTGTGCTGAATTCACACACCTACAAAATTTAAATGGCAATGGAATACCCATCTCTGACAAAACTAAACAAAAAACGGGGACATAAATGAAGGACCATTTTGTATCTGTATATACAAAGTAGTTAGCATAGATATACAGCTATTTTCTCTTAATTCAATGAGAAGAAATATTTGTACTACTAGTGACTGGATAAGATATCACGTCTGCATCTTGTACTAAGAATAACTACTATGAAGACAACAATATGCAATGTATTAATTATTGAAACTGTCCTACTAACCTGTTTTGAAACTATCTCATTGCTATTTGTTTCTCAAAAAAATTAATTTAACAAGGCACTGGAGATACAATAGCATCTGGGTGCTGCACATCCCTGCCAAGTTCTCCATCCTCGCTGGCAAGATGGGCATCATTTGGGGCACTGCCAGAGCTTTCTTTGCAATCCAGAACCCCCAAGTCCTCTGCTTCTGTTTCTCCTTCCTGAATCCTGGGTCCCAGTGTTTATTTATGTGGGGGATGGACGCGAAGGCAGGCTTACCCCCGGGTGCCCATCAGAGTAACAGTGACTTACCTCTTGTAGGAGTTCCAGCAGTGCTGCAGTATCCACTATAGACGAAAGGAGATTATGAGAGAATGTTGTGGAAAATGCATTGACTGAGCTAAAGGACTTAGTGGACTGCAACGGGGATGTCCGGGGTCGGGGAGATGCCTGGAGACACACCAGACTCTGGGGGATCATTTTAAGCAACCTGAGTAGGTTGCCTTCCTATCGGGAGATGAGAGGGATTTTGCAATGTACGATGCTCAGACCTGGAAGGCAGGCTCCTGTGTCTGCTTCTCCTTGTTGCCCCTGGGTTCTTCATTTCCTATGAAGCAAGGTGCGCCATGACCTGAGGGTGCTCACATGCAATCCACTTGGTGCCCTCCAGAGGAGGAGTCAGAAAGATAGTCCCTACAAGGGACTCTTAGGACAGCAGAGGCAACCTCAGCAAGCAAACCTATGGGGACCAGTTGCCAGACGCTGGGCGGTGATCTCCACATGTGAACTCCAGGTACACAGCTTCCTCCGCACCATGAGTCCACAGATCCCAGCCTCTGCTTCATCTCTGTCCTATGCAGAAGATTAACTCACAGGCGCAGCATGTTTCTGAGGTGGAGCCTGGATGTGGGCGGTCCTCCAGGCCTTGGCTCTCCACACAGTGCTGAGTCAAGGCAGAGGGAAGTGGTCCCATGGGATGTTGTCACAAACCCATGTGACAGGGCGCTGTGACAGGCTTCCACTTGAAGGACAGGCCATATCCCAGGCCACACTTATTTTCTGTCAGCACTCAGAAGCCATTAATTTTTCCAGAATAAAAGCTTGGTGAGGAAAAGGGCAGGCTCTATGGAACCGGATAGACCTGGCTTGGAACCTCACATCTTCCTGAGGAAGTTATTCAGTTTGAGTTGGGGGCTAACTTCCCTATATATAAAGTGAGGCCCGTGCGTCCTTCCCCAGACTTTATGACCATTGGAAACCACAATGATGTAGCCTGCTTGGCACAGTGCCTGGGACAAAAGGAAAGAAAGTGTCCAATGTCTAAGAGCTCTCTGAACGCCCCTGTTGGATGGCCCCTGGGCTTTTAGGTGGTCTTTACGGGCCCCCTGGAGGCCGTTCACATGCACAGAAAGGCAGCAGGCTGGCTGCAGGCTCCTGTCTGTGAGCTGGTCTACGTCCCAGACTCTGCGGACTGGGCTGCTGCCTGCCGGACACAGTGGAAAGCAGTTGTCGAAAGTACTTTGCTTAATCGGTTTGTGCTCAGAGGAGCTTGTGAGGACTGTGCGCATGCATGCTTTGTGGTCAAACACCTAGTTCTGGAAGGCTTGCTTCATGAGAAGCCTGTGTGACTCCTGGGGACCAGCCCAGGGCCGCTGCCTTCAGACAAGAGAAATCCTGCCTCCTAGACAGGGCTTGTAGTACCTCCCTCACCCCTGAGGCTAAGCTCCGAGGAGAGTGGCCAGCTTCTCCCTGGGCCTCTTCAGGCCACATGTGCTACCGCAGTCATGGCCTCATCTAGCCATAGAGCCAAACATCTGCCTGAGAAGCTCAGCAAGTGCCCACCTCAGCCTGGGAGTACTGGAGATTCTCATGAAATGCTAATAATCCCCCCAGTGGCCAGGATGCTGCCCCATGAGTATGAGGCAGACTCTGCTTCTAACACACTCTTCGCTGGTACTAAAATCAAGTATCACCCTCAGGAATTGCACGCAAGCATTCCCAGCAGGGCAAAAGGCAGGGTGATGCATCAGAATGGGACCCAGTGGGGCCACAGTGCAGATTCAGGACCACAGGACACCCCCAGTGGTTCTATCAGAGAACAAAAAGACAACTGCAGGTGCCCCACCCCACTTGCTAGAGCATCTTACTGGTGGCCATCATTGAACAAACTCCAAACCCAGAGAACAGCCAAAGAAACACCAGTGGCTGCCACTTCAGAAGGGAGCTCAGACTGCTCTGGGGCCCTGGGGGTGGGTGGCGCTTATTCTGCCTTCTGTGATCCGTTCTACTCACTGCCATAAGCGGCTTTGGTGTGGCACCATTGCCCTGCCTACACCTTTGGCTCCTCAGGCCTTACAGTGGTCCAAGAGGTTACCAGCACCCTCTGCAGTCTGAGGCAAGACGGTGACGGTGGTGACAGGAGGGTGCAGAGTGCCTGGGCCGTCTGCGGGCTGCCTGTGGGTGCTGGGTAACAACATTTATTAGAAGTCTCTAAAGAAGTCCCTCACACTGGTCCTTCTGAGAGGGACTGCCAGTGTTACACAGGAGCGAGTCCCCTGCCTGCCCCGGCACGAAGCTACCATCCCCAGCCAGCCAGCCTTCTGAGCAGCACAGACTTAAAAATCTTGCAATTTTATTTGCATATAAAGGCCGCTAGATATAGAATATCACAATAAATTTAGAGAAACAACTGCTTTCCTAAATTTCAAGGTAACGTAAAATAGAATAAAGCCCAAACAACATTTACAATGGGAAAACAGAAATGACTATTAGCGACAATATTTTGTGCTAGCGAAGATTGCATCAACACACAGTGCAAAATGGGAGGGAGGTAAGAAGACAATCGGGGTATTTAAATAGAAAGGACAACTAAGCCTTATTTCCGTTAGCTTCCATTGCATCCACTTATGCCTATACACGCTTGTCACTGTACCTAGGTTTAACCCAAGCTCTTTCAGACCTTGAGTTCGGAGGAGACATAGCAGTTCTTCGGGAACTCGATGCACTCGTACACGGCATCGCCCGTACTGCGCTTGGCAAGAGTAAACTCCTAACTTAGTCATCATACACAAAAAATACTTATATCTACACACCCATGTTGAACAGGAGTCCGTGCGCTCATCTTTTAAAAACTGCATGAAATACGTGCTCTCGACAGATTCTGTTTCCATATTTTTAAAGCTAAAATAATTTAAAAGCAACAGACGAGGAGACCTCGTGTAGCCATGCGGCCGAGCTCGCTGACCGCGCCATCCGGGGCGCAGGCTGTCCTCCTTGGGTGACACAGTCTTGCCCAGAACCAAAACGTGGGGAGGACGTCCATGCCCACCTCCAGGGCGCAGGCTGCTCTAAGCCGCAGCAATAACTGCAGAAAAGAAAGTTTACCGGGAAAACAACGACAGTAACAACACATCAAAAAATAAAATACTTCAAACAATACTCAACAGTTGTGCAAATCAGTGTGGTTTTTAAAACACTGCCTACCTGTTCCTTTTTTATTCCTTTTTCTTCCAGCTTAAAGCATATTAAAATAAGATTTTTATCACCTTTTTAAAAGAAAGCTTGGCTGTCCTTTGGCGAACACTAACCATTTACAATGGCATGGCCTTTGAGAAAACAGAAGTCCTCTTACAAATTTACAATGCTCCTCTGGTTTCAAATGGATCCCCATTAAAAAAAAAAAGAAAGAAAGAAAAAGAAGAAAGAAGAAAGAAGCACAACCTCTAGCATCTTTTTGTTTGTTTGTCCAACAATTTACAAAAAGAACTTACAGGATTTGGAAATAAACGAGTAAGAGCGTGTAAGTGTGTAAGGAGAAAAATGGCAGTTTGTAGCGCTTCCCCACACTCGCACCACCGCAGTCCAGAGGCTCAGGAGCCCTGCGGGTTGGGAAGGTCGAAAATGATGGGCGGGTTGGTCGGCTGGAAGCTGACAGTACACGTGGAGGCGTTGATGTACGTGGTGTAGCCGTCGGTCATGATGCCGTACCCTGTAAGGAGAGAGTGTCCCTGTCACCTTCACCGCGACAGATGCACGCGCAGGGGGGCGCAGGCAGAGGCGGGGAGGCGGGCGGGCGCCACGCCCTCCCTCCCAGACCCACGCTGCCTGCCCGCAGCCGCCCGCTCCATTCTCTTTTCTCTGAATCCAAGGGAGAATTCTGCAGGCCAACAAAGGGCGGCCCTCTGCTGGCTCTGAGGCACAGTCCTCCTGGGGAGAGGCTGGGACTTCTTGACTAGCCGGCGGAGGGAAGCGTTGCCCCTCTCTGTCTTCAGGGGGGTTCATTTCAGCGCCCTGTATCAACTGTTAAGTTTTAGGGACCAGAAGAGGGACTGCTCAGGGACAAACACAACAGAATGTGCAGAAGGGCGAGCGGGCGGGGCGAGCTGCTGGGCGGGGAGCCGGCTCCGCCAGCTGCTGGAAGCGAGGCCTCGCGCTGCGGGTGCTGAGGTGTGTTTTCTTCAAATGCACAGACCCGGCACCTGTCTGGGCTGCTCAGGAGCGTCCGGGCAGGACGCACGTGCCTGCCCTTGCTTCACACTGACCGAACACCAGCATCCCCCGCGGGCGACGGAGACGGCCTACGACCACCGGAAGGAAGCCTGGCTGCCGCGTTACCGTAATCCAGCCTTCGAACCTCAGTGTGCAGCCTCCTTCGGGATGAGGCCTTAAGCCACAGAAACACAAGCCACGAAGAAACAAAATACACACGACTTATAGAAATCACTGATAAGGGTCTTTTTATTTTTTTTCCACTTGCTAAAATTTCTCCAAGTAAGCCTGCGGAGAGCTTAATGAGGGTCAATGGAAAAATCTCTTATGAAATGAAAAGAGGCATTTAAAATGTGCACGGTTTAGTTCTGGGGTCATAAAGTCTTGTTATCTCTCTCCATCAAGAGGCTGGTATTTGCCCTCTCGCTGCCCTCTTCAGCTGTCTTAAGTGAATAAAAGCAAGACAAGTTTATTTGAATACGATCTCCTCCCTTTTAAGCAAGTTTATTATTTTGGTGCTTTGGTGGAATTTCTCAGTCGTCTGGCCAGTTCAAAGCTAATTAATGATTTAAGGTTTTTTAAAGGTAAAAAGCAAGCGCTAAAAAGGGCTGCAGGAATTCAAACCTCTTTTCAAGATAATAGTCCCCCAGAAATCCTGTTTGGACAGGAGGACCCACATCTGTTCCCCACCCCCATATCTTACCATCCTATGCCAGGGAGAGAGAAGCCCCCTCCTTCCCTGGCCCTAGCCACAGACAGGGCAGGGAGCGTGGTGTTCCGGTCACCCTGCTGCTGGCCGCCCCTGAGGCAGGCTGACTTTCCTCTGGCCTCAGTGGGCAGACTTTCAATTGCTCCTCATTACCCATTTACCCGGGGAGCCACCAGATGAGTAGGCTCTGAAAAGCAAACTGCATTTTGGCTTCATCACGCACAGGGCCACGCACACCTCAGCCCAACTGCAGATTCACAGCCTGGTCCAGAAAGCAGTGGTCAGCAGGAGTGGGGAGACAGGGGCTGCCCACAGGGGTTGCAGCTAGCAGAAGCTGGCAGGCTTGGCAAACCCCAGGCTTGCTGAAAGAGGGCTCTGTCTACACAAAGGTCAGACCCTTCTGGTTTGAAAAGGCAGAGAAAACCCAGAGCTCTGAAACCTCCTGTGACTTGACTCAATTTACCTAGAAAGGCAGGGAGCAGCCGGTGGACCAGCTCCCACATAAGGAGATTTAATTCTGCTTAACCTCAGCGCGAGCCTGTGCTGAGGGTTTCTGAGAAGTCCACTGTGGTTTTCTGAGGTGACGAGGAAATGTCTCACTGCAAACGTCCTCCATGCCTGCCAGTCTGCTCCATGTCTCAGATCGCAGTGCGTCCTGAGGCATTTTTCAGAGAGCATCTTATCTTCCTAGGTCTGTGTGTGCTCCATATGGATCACAATATTTATAGATAGGAAGGGACTGTGGAGGCCTCAAATAGCTTCTAATATCCAGAGTATTTCTTTTAACTCCATCAAAGAGAACATCTGTCCTGGCATAACTCAGGGCTGCCCCATACCAGCAGTTAGCACACAGATTTCATAAGAGCCTGGGATTCCAGAAGTAGCCTGGGGGAGGCTCGGGTCTACAAGAGGGTGGGTCAGGCCACCTTCCGCTCTGCACTTGGATTAGAGCACCACACGCTATCAGCTACAGATAGGGGGTTTTCTTGTAAGGTATCATCTTATGAAAGTGTTTCATTGCTATCAAGAGTGAGGGTGACTGGGTGAGTACCCCCATGCAGCCACCCTCTCCTGTCAGGAAGGGGATTGTGGGCCCTCCCCACCCGCACTGCCAGCTCCTGCCCACACGCTTACCTTCATGAATCCCACCAAACACGTGCAGCTTGGGCCGGACCCTCCTTTGCACGGTGTTCAGGAGCTCCACGCAGCCCACCCTCTGCAGCTCCTTGGGCACCCAGTCTCGAAAACCTAAGGGCAGGGTGCAGTCAAGCTCTTAATCCTCCTCCTCCTCCAGGGGAGGTTTCTCGCTGACGTCAGGGGGATTCATGCATTATGTGGAGGCCCTGCCACTGAAGGGCTCAATGGCTTTCAAGAAACGTTTCACTCATCACTTTGTCTTCTTCAGATTCCTGAATTTTTTTCTTTTGGGTTTCATTTTTTCCTTCCAGTTAATGAAGTTTTTTTTTCCTGTAAAGACTGATTGATTCAACCACAGGTTTCACATCTACTCCACGGACCCAATGACACGTGCCACATTCCTGGTAGCCTGCCCCCAACTCGCACTCCCCAAGCCTCTTACTGTCTCTCTTTATTATACCCTCCTCGCATTCGCTTACAGCAATGGACTTCAGAGGTGGCACAGAGGAGGGCTGGGGAGCGGCTGTCTCTTACAGGGCTGCAGCAATGTGGCTCTCTGCAGGGGCATCAGCTCAGCAGCCCTGGTGGCTCCCACAGTCCAGGACTCCACGTGCCAACTTGCTTCCCTGTCGCCCCTCCAGCCATAGGCAACAACATGACCTCACAGTGGCATCTGGTAAGCTGGAGCTAATTGACTACTTTTAAAGTAAAAGCCACTTAGTATTGCGCTTAATGCAGAAAATTCATAAAACCTGACATCCATTATAGCCAGAGTCAGCGCTCTAGATGATTCAGCCTTCAGTGAAGTCCGTACGTCTCAGCACCCGGTGCAGGCAGGCAGGTGGGGGAAGGCCAGCTCATCACCACTCTGGGGTCCTGTCCACAATGCCATTAGGTGAACTCTGCTGCCGAGAACTGACCAGGCCAAAAGGGACAGGTTTTGCTTTGCTCGGCCAGCAGCAGACATGTGTGCTGAGCGGCTCTGAGAGGTTGCTAGCGGGGGCTGGGGCGACCAGAGAGGCCGGGAAGAGTTTTGGAGGGGAGGGAGGGCCCGGCAAAGATTAAGCCAGGGTCTTCAACGCTGCCTATAAAGGAGGGGACTGCAAACCCCCAGCAGTTGGTGTGGACTGCCTCATGGATGTGTTTTCCTGAAGGAGGGCAAAAGCCCACTTCATACTCATGCACCTGGAGCCCTACGGTGAAGCTCCACAGCACGGCGGCTTCCTCCAGGCAATGCTCGGCCAACTCTCTGCCCTCTGTCCCACTAGAGATGCTCGACACAGTGCCCATCTGCGTGTGCACCGAAGTTCAACTTTCTGTGGAAACTTTGCCTAGTGGTTCTTTTGGAGACTACTAGCTGTGGACGTCACTCTGGACCTCACTCTGTGACACAGCCCGGCTCACTCCATGGCTTCTATAAGGATACTTGCCTTCCTGGTAAGAGATCCTGAGGTGCTGGAGTTCTTCAGTGTCTGCTGCTTAGAATGTTGCTGCCACTTGCTCAGGTACTGAAATGAACCACGCGGCAATATCCTTCCCTTTATCATCCTATTCAAAGCTGCATTCTAGATCAGCCCCCATCGTGTCCACACGTGCACGCCAAAGGCATCCATATCCTTTACGATAGGCAAAGGAACCCATGCCTGTGCTCTGTAAGCCCGCCAGTGGAAAGGAGGGAACGCGCACCCATCATGTGCTGCTCAAACACACAGGACTTCCCTGTGGAGAAAAGCATACGGGACCAAGCGGCCTGGAGGAGAAGATGCCTGGGAAGGTCAGCTTGGGGCTCGGCATGAGCATTAGGAGCCGCTGGTTTTCAGGCTGGTAGAGGAGAAAGGGTACTGACCTCAAAGCAAGAAAAACTGAAAATCATCTATGTCTCGTAAGTGACCCTCTCCCAAAAGGAAGGTGTTGAAGCAAACTCTTCAGGAGTACGTGCTCAGAAATGCACAGTGAAGGCAGTTTCATGGTGCCTTCTGTTCATTGAAAAAGGAAGGTTTCTCCTATCACGAGTGAAGCACATTCATTTCTGAGCACAGTTTAGCCCGGCAGGAGAGGCCTGGCAACAGGTACTTCAAGAAGGTGGGTGCTGGGTGCAAATGTTCTGTAGCTAAGGCGGACCAGGAAGAAGTTCAGGAATAATTAGGAGACAATGCAATGTGGCATTGGCCTGCCCATGACGCGCAGCAGTGGAGGGGGCTGGAAGCACACCAGCAATCGGGACCGGCCACAGCCCCGAGCACCTCTGGTGGAAGCCTCCTTAAAGACCTCTCAGATAAGTCCCCACTGAACACTGTGGCTTAAACAAAATGAGATTCTGTTCTCATACAACCAGCTTAGATGTTCGACTTTAAAGATCCCCCACGTCCCAGCATTATGCGGACGAGGAAAATGAGCTCTTTGGAACAACAGTGCCTGTCACTCTGCCACCATTTGAAGCCCTGAGATCGAAAGGTCTGGTCTTCCTTACCCACCCACCCCCTCACTCTGAAAGGAATCGAGTTCTTAAAATAAATCATCAACCTCAAAGGACTGTGGTGTTCCGGACTCATTTGATTTTTTTCCCTGACTTGACTAAATCAAAAAATTTAATTTCATGAACACCTGTAAGCCTGGCAGAACCGCTGAGTTTAATTATCGTAGTGGATTTCTTTAAAGGCACTGACTTTTCTTTTTGTGTTCTTTTCCTGTGGTTGGAGGAAAATGATTATGTCCCTGGTACATTATTCAGCATGCCCAAGGAGAAGTCCCTCCCCAGGACAGAGTGCAACCAGGGCTTCACTTACCGAGAGGAGGCCCGTGTGTCATGAGGATGTCGATGCCCTCGGGGACGAGGTTCCACTTGTCCAGCAGGGACTGGCCACGGGGGAGGTTAAAGCCCCATCCATTAAACCATGGGGTCCTTGAGGGAGACAACACACAGGGGTCAGGCTGGCAGCCGGGTCTACCTGCTCCCTTCCTGTCTTTCTCTCCCCTCCTGGATGGTTGGCCCTGGCAGCACTGTGCTTTCTGTTGATTGCTTCAAAGCCACCCCACAAGAAAGTGGGTGTGGAGCCTAGGAATTGTCCCACCAGAAAGACCTTCCCAGCGCGGCTCTAGCACAATCTCTGCAACACTTTGCTTTTCCCCGAATCTCAGCACTGGCAGACACCCAGCACTGGTCTGAAGCTTTTCCAGCCTTCCCACGTTTATCTCCCTCCCCTCGGTCATTACGAAAGAGCCTCCTCAGAAAAGAAGTTTCCTACAGTCTCCCAAGCCATGGACAAAGGGCTGGAGGCAGGATCTTTGTCCATAACTTCTGAATACTCTGGATTGAGACTGCTGAAAAAAACATGAGGCCCTGAAAAGCAGAAAGGACAACCGTGAACAGAAAGCAGGGGACCTGCCTTCCTTCCCCAGGGGGAAGATCTGTGGGGCTTCCCTGGTCAACCTGGAATCCACTCCTCCGACACTGGCATGAGAATTTCACAGGAGCAAATGCTGCACGGTGAGTTCCTGAGGCGGTGCTACGCCGATGAAGGGACTTACAAGGGCAAGCGCCTCTCTCTAAAGAGTGCTGGTGATCATAGCTGCAAAGTCCCATTTGCAAATACGCTATTTAGGGAGGTGATTTTTTCCTCTAAAAGCACCATAGGCTGAATCACATTAGTTTACAGCGCTTCCTCACTGTGTCCTGTTCCCAAAGGCCTAGCTGCCACCGCTGCTCTTTGAAACTGAATCTTGCTCTGTAGGAAAATTTCAATGTATGCGCACACCCTAAAAAGACACGCTGATCGTCTTTGTGGCAAAGCCCAACTTCCCTCTCCTCATCACCCTGCTTCCTCATCTTTAGGAAAGAGGCAACTCCGACCCTTGCGGCCAGAGCTCACCCACTGAGGCCACACTCTAAAGACAGCCATCGCAGCAGCGACAGGATCATGAGAAGCCGAGCTCACACACAGCAGCAGAGAAGCACTGGCGACAGGGCACAGAGCTGGGAGACGGCTGTGGAGCGCCTCGGGGAGACGCACAGCAGTCACAGCCCCACGCGCTCTGCGGAGGAGGGGCTGTGCCTGGAGGACACTGCGTGCCCCAGCTAGGACCAGGAGCAAGAGGGTATGTAACTTACTTCCTAGCCACTCGCCAGCCCTCTGCCATCCTCTGGGAGCTTCCTGGAAGGGCCAGGGATAACAGGTCAGCAGAGCGGCCTGGCACGGGACAGCGGCTCGCAGCACGGCCCGGAAGCCATGAGCGAAGGCAGGGCCAATCCCTTCAGGCCCCAGCAATTGCCTCTTCCAACCAGACCCCACCTCCTAGCAGTGCGTTTAGCTCTCAACTCCTTGGGGAACCCACCCAGAGGTACTGCGCCCATCGCCCGGGCACGTCCCCAAAGTTCCACTGCAAATGTGTGAGGTTTTGTGGGGGCATTGGGATGCAGACCACGGCGGCCACCACTCGGTTCTCCTACACTACCCAGATTCACTTACTACCACCCTGGGTGAGCCTCTCTGGACTCTGCCAAGTCTGTCTGTCTCATCCTCGGAGCCAAACAATTTACCAGCTTCACGGTTCTGCCATCGAGCTGCGTCACAGCCCAGTGGACTTCTGCAGCTGCTTCTGCCGGCCAAGATCTAACCCCTCCTTCTGATGAGAGCCCCTGTACTACCTGTGTGTAAAGCTGAGTCCATCGTGCTGGGCCAGAGCAGGTGCTGATCTCCCTGCAGGGACCAGCACAGAGATGGACACGTTGCCCACGCTGGTCAGTGAGCCTGCAGGACTTCCTTGGTGCAGCCTAGAGAAAGGTCGTCGTTTCCTCGCCCCAGGAAAGCTCCTAGCTCTCAGGAATTACCTGGCTTCTGGAAGTACCTGGATGCCTTAGCTAGTACGTTGAGAACCAAATCACTGCAAAGACACCCAGGCGAGGAAGAGAGGGCTCAGGTGACACAGTCAGATGCAGGAGCCAGCCAATAAAGCCCTCGTCTTCGTAGCAGCTTAAGTCCTGTTTCTTGTCCTGAGGAGAGTCCTGCTACTTAGACTTACTGTACATAGTGCAAGAATGACCCGTGTGCTCATGAGGCTCTCAGCAAGGTCCGAATGGCTCCCAGAACGTGTGCCTGCATTCGCTCACACAGCAAAGGGGGACCGAGGCCCTTTAAGCGCTCGATTGCCCTTCCGACGGGAGTGTATGGGTCACCCAGGTGGACCTGACGCACGCCCCTCAGAGGAAAGGCGTAGGGAGGGGAGAGGAGAGAGACAGGGGAGAAGGCTCAACCTGCTGTCATCTTGGAGGACAGAGGGCAGGCCCAGGAGGAGTGTGGGTGGCCCCCAGGGCCAAGAGGCGCTCTCCTGCATGCCTTGGGAGAGCAAGGCAACCTGCACACAGGCATGCAGCCGGCTTCCACGCCAGTGAGCCCCGTGTCTGACTTCTCACCAGCGCGTTCATTAGACAGGTGCATGCCAGGTGAGGCTGCTGACTAGGTGCTGACGTGTGTCACACAAGAAGCAGAGCCGGTGCAGTGCCTGCCTCGTGTGAGCAGGGATGTCGCACCGCTGGGAGCACAGGGCCTGTGCCCACGCTGCTGAGCCTGAGGACTCCTGGGGTGAGAGGTGGCTTGGTAGGCCCCATCCTGGCAGCCCAACACGCAGACTTGGGAGAAAGCAGGGAGCGCCTTTAAGGGGCCCCAGGACTCAGTCTCCTCTGTCCCTTCTTGCAATGTTTCCTATCTTTAGATCCCCAGACACTGTCACTGGAGTCCAAAGTGCAGCCTTCCCGCTTGGGAGCCTGGCCACCTCATGCTACTGTGGTCCTTTCCTGAGACTCATTTTCAAAATCAAAACAACAGAACAACAGCCTCAGAGCCCGCTGAGAACCCAGCGAGCGCTTTGGCAGGAGAGGGACAGAGAACAAAATAAGCAAAAACAGCTGTTCTCCTAACTTCTGACAGCAGCTTCTGAGCTTACAGTTCTCGTGTGAAAGCAAATGAAGCTGGCGTCGAGTCCCCCACGCGCCCACGCCATCGGGGCGGCAAGCGCTCTGATGTGCCAACGAGGGGCTGCTTGAGGCCCAGGGCACCGGAGTCTGCCAGAGTCAGAAAACACGACTTGATCTTTTCAGTCATTCCAACGTGCCCCACAGGATGTTCTCCTAGGTGCCCAGGCCACGTTCCCCCAGGAAATGCTTTGTTTTATAAGAGCTCCATAAGGATTAGGACAAACTCTGTCTATAGATTTCACTGGGTCAATGTCAAGCTTGTGACAAAATCCAGAAGCTTCCAAGGGAAGGATGAAGTCGTAAAGTGTCCTTTATGAGCATTACTCGGGCTCAGCCATGTTGTTCCTGGAGGCGGGCACAGGTGAGCTACAGGGAGGGGCGCTGGTTGATGGAGTTCTGGACACTTTCCATACAGCATTCACACAGATGACCGAACACAAGTCCACAGGCGAGCACTCGGTGTTTAGATAAAAACCTGCAATCAGCAATGCTCGCAAGCCCGCTGTTCTGTGACCAGCAAAGAGTCGTGACTTGAGCCCAGCTCCAGTTCTGTCTCCTTGCATTGCAAGGTGCTCACAGAAGCTGGGGAAGGCTGCAGCAGGGCAGCACAGGCCAGCTCCACAGGCTCTCAGCCGAGGAGAGCGCAACCAGCAGGTGACGTGGGACTGCGCCTGAGAGTCACCTGGTGAAAGCACAGCGTCCTGTGGGCTCTCTGTCTCCCTGCATCCGCCAGCCGAGGATTTTCCACAAGACCAACCAAGAGGGAACTGCCCAAATATGCAGTTCAGAATTAGCCCACACTCGGGCGTTGAGGAGACGAGATTTGGGGGTTCATCTCCCCCTGGCCTCAACTCACCAGCTCCTGTGGGCCTCAGAGTCCCCAGCAACTTCCTCCTGAGCCATGCACGAGTGGGTGCACTCACTTATGGGACCTAGGGGTGCTTGGGTGCTTGGCCCCCTGGAAAGGCCCACAGGGGAGGCAGAGGGCCAGGAGTTACGCGAGCAGCTGACCCACCCCGCAGCATCTCTTCTTTTCTCACCGACCTCCGCCCTGCAGGCCAAGCCTGATCTTGCCAGGACCTGAAGGTCCCGGCTTCCCCCTTCTGTGCGGTGGGCTGTTCGGGCAGAGCTGGAGCACATCAGCATCCATGAGGAATGAGCCTTCAGTTTAGACTGGAAACAGGAAACCCCAGCCTGGAGCTCACCAGGCACTCCTGGAAAATGCACTCAATGCATGCTCAGCCAACCTCCAGGGCCCCACAATGGGTTTGCTCTGCAGCAATGGGGTGCGGTGGGCAGGGACAGGAGGCGGAGCCCAGGGGACAATGGCCATGGCCCAGGCCAAAGGCTTCGTAATTAGCTGTGACTAACGAACACCACATGGGAACCAACTTGTAAGAAACCAGAGCACAAAGCCCTCATGGCCGTGGCCCCTGAGAGTGGAGCCCCACCCCCTCCCAAGGGAGGGTTAGCAAAGCTTAGGAGGGAGGGAAGGAGGGAGGGAGGGAGGGCGGCAGAGAGACAGCTCAGGCTCACTGGCCTGCAGCGTGCATGCACCCCAGCTTGCACTGGGTGCGTCTGTGGCTGCTTCCCAGGTACCCATTCCCTTGCTCTGGAGATTCCGGGCTCCTGGTCTCACGCTGGGGCCAGGCGCAGGGTGCAGGGTTCCAACAGTCAGAACTTCTTCCTCACAGAGCCAGCACAGGGCAGGCTTTCTGTGTGGAGCCACTGCAAAGGTCTGTGTGAGGCCGGAGCCACCAGGATGTAAACCCAGGGCAGCACAGACAGGTGGGCGGCTGCTTACCTGGTGCAAACTGTGGGCTAACGGGACTGGGAAATCCTGCAGGTTTTGCAAATGAGAAGTCGTATGCACAGCACTAGAGTGTCTGCCTGTGTGCGCGAAGCAGGCTACCATCTACAGACACCTGGCAGGGAGCGCAGATGTACAGCCTTTGATTCACATACGACACAGGTCAGCAACACGCCCGACGTGGCGTGCACGTGTGTCCACACGCAGCGCTGTCCAAGTTCTGTCTTCTGTCTGGGATTTCCCCTGCGGGGCTCTTCCTATTGTAGACTGCTGCTGAAGACTTCAGAACTCTTCAGAGCATGAGCCAGGGCTCCTGGTGTGAGACGGAGGCTGAGTGCTCCTCTGAGGCCCTTCCCCAACTCGCAGGTTTTTGGAGCAGCAGCAGGTTTGCAGAAAGGTGCCTGTTCTGCCTGAGAAGGCGAAGGCACAGGGCGGAACCGGAAGGTGGGTCTGTGGTGCTCAGTGCCTCTCCAGGTGGTGGAGCTGCACGTACACTTTCATTTTCCTTCGTCCACATTTCAGTCTGTGACCATCACCCTCCCCGAGGAGCTGGGTGCTTTCGCAGTGCGTCTTGCTTCCCTTCACGGCTCCTTCCTTCCCCTGCATCTCTCAGTCCCTGCCCCATCTGCAAAAACTCCATCTCCTTGTTTCCTGTCACCTTTTTTATTTCCTCTTTAGTTCATTTGTACTCTGAGTTTCCCATGTATGAGAAACCACGCCTCCTCAAGGCTGTGTCGGGGTCATTCGTTGACACTGCGTCTCAGGTACACCCACTTCCTACACGTACCTCTCGCTTGCCTCATTGTGGCCCCCTGAGCTCCTCTGTGTGCAGACACCACCCTGTCTTCACCCACCTGCTGATGGGCACCTGGCTTGTCCCGTGTGGACTGCTGGGACAGGGTGTCTAACTCTTTGGGGAAGATGACGAGAAGGGGAAGCACTGGATCGGACAGGTGGTGGATCTTCAGCTGGAGTTGTTTAGAGTTGGGGGTTCTTGGAAGGTATGTAACAGGCGAGTTTCCCTGGAGACACTAATCAGTGCTGTCCACCTCGCCGGTCGGCACCTGCACACAGCGAGACCCAGACGCTGGGCAGCGCTTTCCACGTATGGTCTCTTCTCTGCACAGTGGGCCTCAACTGCAGCTTCTTTCGGCCTGGTGATGGGCCATGCCTGACCTGGGCTGCCTGGGCTGCATACCACCCAGGCCACGGAAGCTGATTTAACCACTGCCAGTGAAGAGCCTGCACCTTTCATACTGCCTGTCGCAGGCTGCACGGCTGTGGTGCTGACGCCTGACGTCCTGCTCACTTGGCAGCTTGGCGCTCCCTGAATGCCCTTAGACATGGCAGCGACCCTGGTGCTGCCCCACAGGAGGGCCCAGACGAAAGGTAGATACCACGCCTAGTCAGCCCACGGACAGCTCCACACCCCATGCATCTTGGACACACAGCAGCACTTGGTATCTCCTGGGGAGGGACGGGACATCTGCCAGGCGACACTTCCACTTCTGCAGCTGCCAGGGAACACGGGCCCCTCCATGCTGGCTCCCCACAGCCGTGTCCTGCCCATCCACCTCTTCTCTGGGGCTCAGCCACACAGTGCTTTTCTGTGTGGCCCAGACACTGTTCTGACAGAGGGTGGCTGTTGTCCTCTGCACGCTGCAGATGGGAGAAGGCAGCCTCCTACTTGCGCTTTTCCTGGGAGCTTCACCTGCTGCTGGCCACAGTCTTCACAACACGGCCACCACCAGCCTGCTGCCCAGTTCTGTCCTTGGAGAGGGGGTTGGGAGCTCTGTGCTTCAGAAACAAAGCCACTGCAGCTTGGTCTCAGACACGGTGTGCTCAGAACTACTAAAGCGCAGGCCACAGTGTCAGCCCAGCCTCCCAAGCACGCTGGCCTTCAATCCTGGAAGCGAGGCCATGCATTGTGCACAGAGGGGAGAGAAGCTCTTTGTGTCCACTTCCTTCCTGTGACTTCCTCTGTCACTCCTGCTAGGGGGCCGAGCCAGCGGCCCTTAGAGGCCCTGGTGCTTCCATGTGGGACCCTCAGGACAAGAACGACCCTGCTCAGACCAGCGGCCCCAACAAGAAGGCCCTCAGCTCTGCTGCTCCCCACCCTGCCTGGGACCCACCTGGCACCCAGCCCTTGGCACAGAGGAGCCTCACAGCTAGGACAGCAAAGTGCCCTGCACTCAGGGCTGAAGGAAAAGCAGAGGCTTAGTAGGTGGACAAAAGTGAAGGCAAGCAGCATTCTTTTGGGGAGGAGGAGTGTATTATTTTATCATGGAAAATACACACAATGCGCAGTTTACCACTGTAACCGTCTGAAGCACATAATTCACTGTAGAAACCCGTGTGCAGTGTTGTGAGACCACGACAGTCTCCATCTCTAAGATGACTTCCTCGTCCCCCGCGGAAGCTTGGCACTCGCCGTTCACCAGCCCAGGCCTGGTAGGTAGCGCGCTCACCTCTGTCTCTCCTCTTTCCTCCTCCACAGACCCAGCAAGGAGCAGCACTGAAACCAAGACCACCAAGCATGGGGCCGCAGGACAGTGGACAGCAGGACAGTGGCCCGGAGTGGAGCTAGAGCCTGCCCAGGGCTCAGGAGCTGGGCACAGAGCAGCCGCGCCTTCCAGGAGCCATGCAGGTGGAGGCTGTGTGCCTGACTCAAATTTCTCAAAAGTGAGGAGAAGGGGAAGGGTGGGCTCAGGGTGAGCTCTGCCTCATCACACAGCAAACACTCAAGGACCGCAATGGTGCAAGCCTGTCATCCCAGCACTCGGGAGGCTGAGGCAGGAGGGTTGTTAAGAGTTCAAGACCAGCCTGGGCTACAAAGCAAGCTCAAGGCCAGCTTGAGCTGTATAGTGAGACCCTGTCAAAAAAAAGAAAAGACCCTGTACATGGTGAGAACCGGCAAGACCTCTGCCCCCACAGACAGGAGAACACAGCTCATCGTGTTCGGTCTAGTTTAGGGTGTGCTTTTGTGGGCGCCATGTATTCATGCTACAAATGTTGGTTTCTCTTGCAAATTATTTAATATTCTGAGGCACCAAGGGGACAGTGCTGGGAGGCCTTTAACACTCGACTGGAACGCTGCTGCCTAAGCCTAGACCCACAGAGAATAAATAACAAGGGGATGATGAAGTCCTATGTGGCCACTAGCCACGCATGGGCAGCTCAGCAGCTCAGCAACTCCAGCCCTGTGAACCCGAGTCCTGCCTCTGGCCCAGAACAGGCACTTGAGTATTTACCAGCTGAATTCGGTGACAAATGAGGGTTGAGGGGCATTTGTACCTTCACGAGAAAGTGTGCATTTCTCAATGGGCTGGAAGCCCACAGCATTAGCTCTCAGCTCAGTGTGCATGCAAGTGAGCAAAAAACGCTTAGACAAAAGCGAATAGGACAACATGCCCAGAGTCGTCTGGGGATGGAGCTGTGCGTGAGCTCTCCTCTTTCCATTATTTATCAGTTTTAAAATAATGACTGTACAGCATATGGAGAGAAAGCGCTCTGCAGTGTGAAAATTCTTAATGTGCTTAAATGCAAGTGACGCTGATGGAAGACTTAGAGAACCACCTCCCGGGACCCTGCTCTCGCTTGGGTGTTTCCTCTGGGGACATGCAAGGATCCCTAGACTCGGGGAAGTTTGCTCAGGAAGCTGCCACGAAGCCTGCCTTGCTTCTGTCCCCTCCTCACTTCCATTTGGGGCCCTGGGGAGGGGTCTCAGCCCACTCATTCACTGAGTGACTGCAAAGGAGCCACTTGCCGAGCTCCCCCTTGGCGCCCGGGCACTCTCCCTCCTCTGGGGATTCGGGCGTCGGTGCAGGCCACACTGTCTACATCTGCGTGCCACTGTCCTCACTTCAGCTCCTTCTCCTCTTTGTTAGTTCAGCGTACCCCACGAGGTGAGCAAGATCCCAGTGTTAGGGACAGCAGGGAGCAGAAGGAAGGGTTGCACAGACTTGCTTCTGACCATCTACACAGACGCATCACAGAACCCTGTGACGCAAGGCAGAACTTTGCGGGTTTGGGTTCCAATCTGTCCTGCTTGCCCCTTGGTACATGACCTTGGGCAGGGCCATCACCCGCTCAGTGCTGACATCTGCAAAGTGCGGACGATGCCAGGGCTGGCCTGGCTCTGTGTGCGGACTGAGTGTGACAATGCTTAGCAGAGCTGGCCCCGGATGAAGAGCTATGCGGTGCCTCTTCTCACCGTGATAAACTCTGACATTGTCATAAATATGGAGACAGCGAACACCTTCACTTCTGCTCTCTCACCCAGCTCTCCTCATCACCAGGGACTTCACCTCCTCTCTATGTCTAGCACTTAGGAGGAATCACCTGGATCCATCATGGTGACAGATGGCCAAATGGACCTAGGGGATAGCTTGGGAGATGGTGAGGAAGACACAGACCAGTGAGTCAGAGGTCGCAGTTTCCTCTATGAGTCTGCAGACTCACAGATCTATCACCTTGAGAGTTACCTCTCTGAATTCCTGTTTCCTGAATGGTGAGACAAGGGGACAGTGATCCCCAGGAACCGTGCCAGGCTGTCACACAAATGCCTGCATAAGTGGCTTGCCAATCAAAGCAAGCACTTCCACAGGGTGGCTCCAATTCCTGGTCACTGCTTGTCTCAAGGTCTACTGACACTGGTGGAGGCTCAGAGGAACAAGCATCAGTGACAAGCAGGCCGGGTGCAAGTTGAAGCACTGGGCCTCATTCACCCACCACTCAGGCTCTGACAGAGCATCTCAGACCGATTTAGGACAGTAGGAGAGCACTGCCCAGGCAGGACGCAGCATCAGGGGAAGCGGTGAGCCCGGACCCGGCTCTCCATCACAGCACAGCGTGGGGACCCACCGGCGTCTCCCCACTGGTGCCAGCCAGTCGTGGATTATTAATTGGGCTCAGTCACCATCACGGGTGGCACCTTCTATGCAAGGCTGCAGCGCAGTGCCAGGGGAGATCTAAATTTGAGACGCCAGGTGCTGCACCCCCTCCCCACTGCCGACTGCTGGGGTACCAAGACAGGCACAGGCAGAGCCTCTCCCTCACTCTGCCCATTAAAGGTTTACTGCACCCTCAAGGCTGAGCTCACAATTATATCTCCCCAACCTGCAGCCTTTTGTTTAATCCTCATTTGTGGAGTTTATCATACTCTGCGTTATGACTGGAACGTGTGTATGCATGCACTGTCTGCATTTTCCACTGTGTTCTGATGGCCATTTGCATCCAAGTCCTGCGAGGGATCAGGCGCTGCCCTCCCCCAATGCTGCCGCGTGACCCAGTCGAGTCCATCCCGGAGCCCTGCGAGACCTAGAGTAACACCTGGCCCCACACGGACACGAGAGAAAGTCCTGACAGTGAAAGCTGCGGGAGAGCGCACGGCAAGCGCCCACCAGCGCTGCGTGGCGGACGTGCCTGGAGACGTGGGCAGGAGGAGGCGGGCAGAGTTGGGCTTTTAAGAAAGCAAAGGCCATTTACAAGTACTGGAAAATATATATGTCCTCAGGGCCAGCGCTGTACAACGCGATGCCCACTGTGTCATCACGCAGCACCAAGACGGATTGTAGGTATGAAAGCCACACTCCATTCGTGACACTTTGTACAAAAAAGGAATGCAAAAGCACCGCAATAACATTTATGGTAGATACACATTCAAACGATGGCTAAGCTGATCAAGTATGCTATTAAAATGAATTTTTCCCTTTTACATTTTAAAATGGGCACAATCTTTTCAAATCACATACGCGATCCAAGTTATCTCTCTATTGGGCAATGCCGCCCATACAGACCCTTGCATCCCAGTGCAGCGGTCCCCAGGTAAAAGGCATGAGCCAACGGAAAGTGACAGTGGACGCCCTTCTCTGACAAAACCAAACAAAAAGGGGATACAAGTGAACAACCATTTTGTATCTGTATATTCAAAATAGGATAGATATACAGCTACTTTCTCTTAATTCAGTGAATAGAAAGATTTGTTCTAATAGTGTTTGTGGACAGGATATCATGTCTGCATCTTGTACCATGAATAACCACTGAGAAGACAACAATATGCAACATATTAAGCATTGAAACTGTCCTACTAATTGGTTTTGAAACTGTCTCATTGTTATTTGTTTCTCAATAAGATTATTTTTTTAAAGAAAGCACAGAAAATGGTGCCCACAGTCTTATTCACCACAAGACCACTTAGAAGAGCAAAATATTGGAATCTGTTATGTCCTACACACTGCACTAAGAAAGAATAGTTAAGAAAATGACCATTACTTGAAGATTCTGTAAAATATATGCTGCATACACATCTGTTATGAAGAGGAGGCAGCAGCACAGACATTTCTGAGATCTATGTCGCTTGGGAAAAAAAGTCAACCCAGGTTGGGCACATCTGCAGTCCTAGCACTCTGGGAGGCTGAGGCAGGAGAGTCAAAGTTCCAGCCCAGCTGGGGCAGCTCAGTGAACAAGACGGTCTCTACATAAAGCAATTAAAAAGCAGGTTGGGGAAACAGTTTAGCAAGAAGTTCCTGGGTTCAACCTCCAGTTCTACAAAAATAAATAAACAAATAAACAGACGAGCCCACGCCTGCCTGCACCTAGTGTCTGTGAGCCCACACACACCGTACCTAGTGTCTATGTCTACACGCAACGTCATGCATGCACCACATGTATGCTCAACCATGACCACATGCCAAGCTCTGTGCTAGGGAACAATCAGCACCGCAGGCGCAGAGCATCCAGGGAACAGGACTACACATCACACCAGAAATCTGGAGAAAACAAGGTCACCACAGGGATTGGTCACACTTAGGCTGTCCTGGGGACAGGCGAAGTGAAGGAAGAAAGCCGTTCTCCTGGACAGGGGCAGGGTTTCCTCAGAGGCCACACCTCCTGGGACTCCTGGGCCGCTCCGTCTGGCCCAGCTCACCCTTTAGGCACCTTCCTGAACGAGTGAAAGGCATCAGGTCACAGTGGCCCACGGAGACCTGGGTGACGCAGCGCAACTCACGATCGCTGCATCTGGGAAGTGGCCCCTGTGCCTGTCAGCAAATGCACGGACAAGGACAATGTGTTTACACACAACGGCACTACTCTGCCACGAAGAAGGATACATGGGCATCCTTTGTATGAAAATAAATGCACTTTGCAGTCACAGTGCCAAGTGCAATAAAACAGACACTCACGCTTGCATGCTGCGTGGCTTCTTGTCCATGAGAAGCCCAGAGTGCAAACGAACTAAAGAGCAAAATAAAAGACAGCTGATGGGACACGGAGTAGATTTTCCACAACAGGGAAGGGGACCAAAAGCTGGGGAGGTGGAGGGAGGGAGGGTGTGAAAAGCACTCAGACGCATCCTGGCCCAGGCTGTCTTCCCATCCTGGCCCCAGTATCTCTCGGTGGTGAACGTGATCACCGAGGACCGCAAACAGCCTGATGAAAAGAACCCAGTAGGTGGGTGAGAGCATCCGCCTTCCCGGAGAGTCTGTGATGGAGGGGGTGGCCGCCCGTGGGTCCTCTCTGGGGCTAGAGACGGGACAAGGGAAGGTCGTCACTTCTGGGGTGAGAGCTTCTATTCCGTGGGCACGGGGAGAACAGGGCGCCATATGAGCGCACAAGCTCTCTCAGAGCTCTTGCCATGCCTAAGGACCAAATGCACACTGGTGCTGGGCTCATCAGCATGGTGACCTGCAGAACAGTGCGACCTGTGACTAGTCAGAATGATAGAGGGCGGTGGAAGTAGCTCGCCTCCAAGGCAACCGGCTGGCGCCCCTGGGCAGTGGATTTCTAGTTTTCACATTTCCAGCCACTGAATTCCCTCAGTTATGGTTTCTCCATTCCCCCTTTGATGCCTGGCAGGATGCTGAAGTCATAAATGTTCTGTCCAACTCTCTGAGTTTGCTATCTCACTCAGCAGCATAACCCACAAAAGCCAGACTCACAGAATATGTCCCTGATTTTTTGTTGCTGTTATTGTCTTTTTGAGTCAGGGTCTCCCTATGCAGGTCAGGCTGGCCTTGAGCTCATTCATAGCCCGGGCTGACCTCAAGCTCACAACGAAGCCCCTGCCTTGTCCTCCCAAGTGCTGGGACATGCCACCATGCCCAGCCTATCTTTTCCTTCTCTTTTGGTTTTAGTTTTTTGCTTTGATGCTAAGGCATGACATACTCGGCTCCAAACACTTAGGCACAATATTAGCCACACTCAATCCATCTCTGGATTTCCCCCAAACAAAACCAGGTTCACGGCTTTGTTGTTTCTTAAAGAGTTTTTGATGAATTTCAGGGATACTGAAAACAGAAACATTTCATTTTTCCTATACCCAGTCCTATTCTTCTCTTATTACCAAGCAAGCCTGCATGAAAACACTCTTTGTTTTATAAATAGAACACTGTTCAAGGTTTTCTCGAGGTGTCTGCTAAAAATAAGGAGGGCTACAGCTTACAGCCCTTCTTTATAGCCTTCAAAATAAAACAAAACAAAGCCGCAGTGCCTGAGTTTAACTGCATGTTGCATTTCAGGTCTGAAAGGCAGGCGTGTTTCTTTGAGCCAGGTCTGCTCGCTGGAAATGAAATGCCCCAGAAATTAGATTTCCTCTGTTTACCCAAGGCTTGCCAAAGGAGGGGAATGACACCACAGCGGTATTTTTTTTTTAATGCTTCAAAATGAATACAACTCAGTGGTGCTATCCTTTCACTCTATAAAATACACAATTCCTTTTTGAGAATTGCTTACTCCGAAGAGTACGATCATCATTCTGATGCAGATGTTCTTGGTTATTTACTCATAAAAGAACAGCAATCCTTTAAAAATGAAGGCAGACTGTGAATTAGGTGCTGTGTTCTGTCTAGACCGCTTGATGGGACTTCAGTGTCACTGCGTGAAAATGATACTGGGTCACCCTTCCAGTTCCCAAAAGCCAATTCATACGAAAGCTAATTGCACGAGGATAGTGTTAGAGTGGCAGGAACAGGAAAAAGCCTCCACACCTCAGCTCTGTGCACTGGGACATCTCTCTGTGCCCCAGTGGGATCCAGTTTCCCCATCTCCAGGTCTGTGGTGGCTCTTGGGGCTGGACAGGGACAATGGCCAGGGAGGGGCATGCCAAGATTTCTGGGTGTAATTTTCCAGGCAGTTTCCCACTCTCTGTCCAACAGATGTGACCTCCTGCGGGCACCTGGGTCACAGGGTTCCATGGTTAAGTGAGCTGGAGGAGTGTTCTCTCTCACTGTCCCCCAGCAGGGAGGGGTCTGGTGACCACCGCCACAGGAGAAGTCTCTGGGAGGCCACAGAGAGTAAAACCTGCTGAACTGGATTCCACTGCATACATTCCAGATGTACCATGCTGCCACAAACCCAGCCCATGTTTTAGAACTGTGTCAGTTGGAACAGGTCACACTGGTATAAGGGAGTCCTGTGACACTTCCTTACTCCAATGTCCCAAGCCCGTGAGACTGAATCAGGACATTTTCTGAGGGTTAAATTAAAATATATAAATTATTTATTTATTTATTTATTTATTTGTTAATGTATTTAGTATGGGGTCTACAGGGTCTCACTACACAGATCAGACTTGCAGTGATCCTTCCTGTTTTTCGGCCTCCCAAGTGTTGGGATTACAGGCTCATGCCACCAGGCCCAGTCTCAATCAGAGGTGGGGCCAGCACGGCAGGCTAAGGATCGAACCCCTGGCCCCTGAACAAGCAGTGTAAGTACTGGCCGTTCCTCCCAAGGAACAGGAATTGGTAGTATAATTATCTTCGCTATATGGAGTATAATTTTTTCCCTTCCTTTTTCTCTTTTCCCTCATCCCACTTGTCCTTTCCTTTAGAACGGTTTTTTTCTTTCACAATATCTATTCTACCTTTTAGATCTTCTTTACTTTTTCAGTTCCTTACAATAGGGAGATGATGTTATGTTTACACATGAAAATCTGGTTTATTTTACTCATGAGCATGGTCTCTAGTTGCATCTATTTACCTAGAAAAGCCTCAAGTTTAAATTTCTTTAAAACAGAGTAGTACTCTGTTGTATACCAATAGGCCTTTTTATCCATTCCTCTGTTCATGGACATGTAGATTATTTCCAAGATTTAGATATGACCAATTGCACTGCTATAAATATGGATGCACATGTATCGCTGTGGTATGATGTTTTCAGTTCTTCTTGGAAAATACCCAGAAAAGAAATAGCTGGATGGAATGAGACCACTAATCCCAGGTTTTTTTCTTTTTTTCCTTTTTTTGAGGAATCTCCACATTGGTTTCCATGATGATTATACCTCTCTGTACCAACAGTGGGGAAGGGTTCTTTTTCCCCACCGCGCCTTCAGCATTTGTTATTGGTTGACTTCTTGATAACAGCCGTTCTTCCTGGAGTGAGATGAAATCTCAGTGGTGTTTTAATTTACATTTTCCAAATGACCAATGATGTTGAACATTTTTTCATATATGTATTTGTCATTTATATTTCATCTGAAAAGTGTATATTCATCTCACATGCCCATTTTTGGATTGGGTCTTTGAATTTTGGGGACCTGATTTTGTTTTGAATTCTTTTTTTTTTTTTTTCTGTTGTTGGAACTGGGATTGAACTCAGGTCCTTGTGCTTGTCAAGGAAGCACTTATTCTACTGAGCCATCTCCCTGGCTCCTCAATTCTTCATATGTTCTAAATAAATGTCTTTTGTCTGAGGGAACAGTTGGACAAATTTTTTCCCAGTTTCTGAGTTTTCTTTTTACTCTGTTGCTGATTTCTTTTGATGTGCAGAAACTTTTCAATAAGATGAGATCCCGGTTTTGTAGCACTTTGTAGTATTTCCCAAACAGTTTGGTTTTTGTTCATGAATTCTGTCTATCCTTATGTCTTCAAGATTTCTACCTAATTTCTCTTCTACTAGATTTAGTGTTTCTGTTTTAATGTTTAGATCTTTGATCCATTTTGACTTTAGTTTAGTGCACTGTGATAGACATGAATCAAGGTTTAGTCCTTGGCATGTGCAAATTGTTTTCCAGCACCATTTATGAAAGAGACTTTCTTCCAGTGGACACTCTTTGGCCCTTTGTCAAACATAAGGTGGCTTAGCATGTGTGTTGTTTTGCCTGAATCTTATAATCTGCCCCATTGATCCTGAAGGTTAAAATTTTACCTTTTGCAGTAAAGAAGCACAGTGTCTGAGGATGAATCCCTTTCCAAAATACACAGGAGGTTTGTCTCTGCGGTGGAGGAACTCCAGATGGGCCTCATGCTGTTGTGATGCTTTTCTGCTGCTGCTGCAATCAGTTCTTACAAACTTTGTGACGTTACACAACGTGAACTTACTGTCTTTGGATTCTTGAAGGTGAAACTGCAGAACTGGGATCAGGCTAGACATCAGGGTATCGGCCAGCTGGGTTTTCTTAGGGTCCATTGGGGAGAAATGGCCTGCACCTTTCCCAGCTTCGGGAGGCTCCATAGGCCAGGGTCCCTGGGCCTGGGCCACAATACACTCTGCGCCTGTGGTCACAGCCCCGTCTCTGCTGGCAGCCCCATGCTTTCTCTTACTGGGTCAGTGTGATTGCATCAGGCTCACTCCAGCACCCTGGTTCAATCTGCCCACGGCAAGCTCCTTTGTGTAATCACACCCTCGGTGTCACCTCTGTGAGGGAAGGTGATGCCTCCCAGTTTCAGTAGCAGCAGAGACAGCCCCTGAGCTTCTCCCTCTTCACCCCCATGATGGCCATGCCTGCTCAGCAGCATTGGCCCTAAAGGGCAAAGGTGAGACACAAAGGGGACAGGGCTGTGCTTTCCTAACTCAGTGGAGTCGCTGATGCACCGTGTCACCTTGAGAAGCCTCGAAGCTTGAGTGAGTGCCTCAGCAGCTCTGCGTGCCCTGGGATGTAGGGGGTGTGCCTTCCTCTAGAATGCTGCTCACTGTGCCTGCTCGAGACACCGCAAGGTTTGGCTAGGTGAGTCGGCAGGGGCCAGTGTCCTCACTTTGTAAACATCCTAAGCGTGTGCAAGAGGAGGGAGGCCATGGTGCAAGGGCTGCAGCCACCCCAGGAGCGGGGAGCCTGGGTACACTATAAGGGAGGAAGACAGGCCCGTTTCATGCCCCTGTCACCACCCTTGTGGCTCCTGTTGCTTTTGCAGTCTTCTGCCTCCCTCTTGAACCATGGTCCACTACCATGTGCCACCCTGCTTGGGCGCCAGCGTATTCTGGACTGAAACCCGCACACACTGAGCTCAGATATTTTTGTCCGCAATGAGAGAAAAGTAGCTAAGACACTGGGCTGGGTGGAGCCCAGGGCTACGGCTGGAGGGAAGGGAATGACCCTGAGGAACCGGGACCAAGAGATGGGGGAGGGGTCAGCAAAAGAGTTAAGAAGTGATATGTGTGTCAGCTTCCACGGGGAACGTGTGCATCAGGTACTGCAAGTACAGAATGATAAAAATAAAAATTAAAACATGTTATGAAAATTTAAAAAAATGAAAAACAAGAGTAGTGAGAATTTTAAATCTTTAAATCATTTTCATGTTAATAGGAGCTCACTGGTTTCTGATTCCACCTGAAGATGTTATCTTTTGAATCTCTCTGGCAGGGAGTGGACAAAGAAAGCATATGTGCCTCTCAGGAGCAGGGACGCTGAGCACATGAATCGCTGCAAGGGGCTCGGCTGAGCCTCACGCAGGGCAGGCTCGGGGGCGTGCCCCTCCGTGTCGCTGTCATCCAGCTGGTGCACACAGCGAGCACATCTAGAGCCAGCATCATCGCAGAGCGGGCTTCTCGGCGGCTCTTGTGCGAGGACCTCTCTGCTCACTGGTTCTGCCAACACTGATTCCTCCCTACTGATGCCAGTGTGCTGGCTGAAGGGTCTACAATTCTGTTCTCTGGAAAATGGGCCATCACTGCCCAATACCCCTGCTGTCTCCTGTTTCCAGCTCCACCTGGCGACCTGTCCTTGCATCTGTGAAGGGGCCACAGCCTCTGCCTGATCCAACACCTTCTCAATGCCTTGGAACAAACAGTGCAACCTTGGCACTGCCTGACTTCTCCAGAAGTGGTGATTCCTATGTGTCAATTTTTTTCTCTTTATGAAGGAAAACTCTGTAACAGTAGCAGGCACATCTGATCGTCACAGTGCTTCTTCAGTCAACAGCCCAAATCCAAGCTGCTTCAGAGGCTCCTGCTGAGCACATCATGGCGAGACAGAGAGTCTCTGGAGCCCCAGAAAGGGGAAGAATAGGAATGGGAAGGAAGCTTCCTGGGCCCAGGAGCAGGACAACCCCAGCCACCAAGAGTCTGAGCCCCAGCCCTCACAGCTCTTCCCCAACCCGGAGGCCTCCTGGGCCTGCAAGCTGGCAGCATGGGGCCCTGAATTTTCAGCTCTGACTCCACCAAGAGCTGGCACCGCACTGTGTTCACATCTGCAGATGGAGCCAGAAATGATGGGCTAGGATTTGGTGTCCGGATGGCCTGTCCACGAGCCAGTCTTCTTCCCAGGACAAGGACAGGCACAGGAGACCAGAAAATCATGCCCAGCATGCACAGGAGGAAGACAGGAGACCTCGGCCCTGACCAGCAGTGCTGTCCCCTGAGGTTTCTTTCTCAATGTCGTCCTGACCCTAACCCTGTTCTTCCACCTGTCAATGGGCAGAGTGCTGAAATTCCTTGTAGCTTCTGCCACTGAGGGTGTAGAATCTTCAACCTGAGAGAACAGAGCTTGGTGCAAACGCACTTCAACGTTCTCTGTCTCCCCTGTAAGCTCTAGGAAGGTGGCTCTGTTTTTCCTGCATTAGGCCTGCCATGTGCTAAATACTCAACCCTTCTGGAACACAAGGACAGGCTCTGAACCATAGTGTCACATGCACAGTGGCTCTCAGCTCTCACAGGGAGACGTGCACACCGCGAGACTCCCAGGCCAGGCGGGCTGAGAACACACACTTCTTCGCCAGCCCAAGGCAACACCGAAGCTGCAGTCCTGGACCAGAAGGGGAGCACCACAGCTGCTAAGAGCCCACGTCATGCGAGCTCCTCTAGGGGCTGGGCCAGGAGGATCTCGGGTTCACACCCAGCAAAGGCCCAGGCTCAGCCCAGCACTGGCGTGCAGGCCAGCGTCAATCATTCAAATCACGGCTGCCTGCTTTCACCGCCTCTGGGCACCACAGCTGCCCCAGCCGGGAAAAGGCAGTGGACAGCAGCACCTGCCTCGCGAGGACCATGATGGAAATTGCACAGCCGGGCACTTCAGCAGACTGCCCCTGTTCTGTATTATCAGGGGTCTTTCTCACCCACTTTGATGATTTAGATCGCATTTTGATTAGTTCTTCTAGCAACAAGACGAGCTCATGTAATTCACAAGTCCTCAACCTCACGCCGGGAGTCTATGGATGCCGCGGGGCGACGTGCATGCTCTCTGCTAGGGCCTGGGCCGCTGACTCAGTGCCAGGCAAGGAGGCTGCCCCTTAAGAACCCAGTGCACCCTTAGATTTTTCAGGTGAGTGGCCATACTTCCCCAAGCAGGTCACAGCTGGGTTCTGAGATAAAGACAATGCATCCCAGTCCCAGTGATCATTCTCAGGCCAGGGAAGGCCCTGGTGAAGGTCACCTCTCTGACATTGCCAGGGCTGGCACAGGAGGTTTGGCAAGCTTCCTCTATTTCAGCTGGAGGAAATTAGCAGTGAAACAAATTAAAACAACAATGAGATTTAAGTGGCCTCTACCAGGAAATTAAGTTTAATGGATATTGTCAGCGCTGGGTGTACCTCGAGCTGCAGGCTTTTGGGGTTGGGGTGAAACGAAAACCCAGGGTCTGACCCTGTGCTGCCCATCCTCAGCCTGGGGTGGGTTTCCTCTTTGCTCCCTGTGTCTGCATCCACTTGCCCCCGCCCCATCCCCTCGCACTTCCCCTTCACTCTGTGACACCAGCCAGAAGGCTTGGCAGGTGGACGTGCCTTCCTGAGAGAGAAGCTCAAGGGGGCGGCAAGGTGGCCTCTCTGGACTCCTCACTGGTCTGTGAGGGGCCTTCAAGCTTCTCTTTTCCCCAGCAAGTTCCATACCAGGAATGCATGTGGGCTTGGGAGCGGCCACTCTATTTCTACCCCTTCCTGCAGGAAGGGGATGACCCACCTCGCTTTGCAGGGGGTGACCTGGGCTGGGGCTCTGCCCAACTGACTCTTACTCAGCCCCAGGCAGAGTCCACTGTCCAGTGTCCTGTGCCCACCCAAGTGGCATGCGTCCTTCTCACCGGCTCAAACAGCTCTGAACTCCGCTCTGAAATTCAGACCAGGCTTTCACCTCGCATTGTAACTTGCTGCCTCAGAAGACAGAGAACAGGAAGAACCATAGCCGGAGGGCAGCAAGCGCTGCTCTGTGTGGAGCTCCGCTGGTCTTCCAGGTCGCTTCCCGTTTGTTCTTGAACCCCTATTAAGAGGCCCACAAGGTGGTCCATGGACGGGTGGTGGGAACCGAGGGCACCGTGCTGCGGTGGCCAGTGCGTTATCACTGAAAGCCCTGAAAGGTTCGCCATCGCTGCTGTAGACCTCTGAAGAGTCCTGGCCACTGCTGAGCTGGGGCTTGGTGGCAGAGGTGCCCGACTGCAAAGCCCGGGCACTCACATGCACTCCAGGAAAAAGACTCCAGCCAGGGAGCCATGGCATCCAAGTCAGAGGGCAGGAGATCAGTTTTGTTGTTTTGAAACTCACGGATAATTGCGTGGCCTTACAGTAATCACCAGCTCCTCTGCCCTCAGCTCCTGCAGGCGAAAACGAGTGCTACCTGCTGGCTTACCTGCACGCCTCCCAGAGTTATTCTGAGAGCAACAAAGAGAGCCAGAGAAGCCATGAAAGTCACATAAAGTGCTGGAAAAAAACAGGATGTCCAACTGGAAGCCTCAGGGTGCCATGCCATCCTGTAAGGTGGCAAGGCTGTGAGCCAAGGCTGTGAGGCTGTGTCTGCCACCCTGTCTGAGCCTGCACTGTCCCCACGGCCAATGCTGTCTCCAGAGGTTGGGGACTCCTCCTCCTGCCCTCCTGTTCCCAGCATATGGCTTGGGCTTCCCGGGAGAAGGAATATGCCCAAGTTGTTAGAGACTGACAGCAACAGCCTCAGAAGCTCTCAGAAAAGAAGGAACAGACAGACAGACAGACAGACAGACAGACAGATAACTAAGATAGTTGTACACTATTTTCTATGGTTTATTGAAAGAAATAGTAAATGCTTACTTGCTCGATCAATTTTATATACCTGTATCTGGTAATCTGAAATACTCTGAAGATAGCCACATGCACTATGACAACCATTGACGATAATTTCCTATCATCTTGTTTTGAAATTCTGTAGGTTTCTATTAATATTATTCTCCTCTAAAAAGACTCCAGCCAGGGAGCCACGGCATCCAAGTTTAAAAAGACACGGCCTGTAAGGAGTTTACAGAGGGTGAAGTGGCTTGGTGGACCAGACAGTGGGACTGAAACAAACGCCTTGAGAAAGGCACTCTGTGTAGACCTGAAGTGTGCGGGACCCAGATCTCCTGGGTCAGACCCTGTGTTTCCAGATCCAGAAAAGCACAAGCCCTCCGAGCCCCGAGGCCTTGGCAATCGCTAATTATGTGGCAATTATTCTATTTTGGGCTTTTGCTAATGAGATCTGGGAAGTGTCTTAATTACCTAAAATTATGAAAATAATTTCAAACTTGACTCTAGGGCTAGTTTTACTCCACTTAGGAAGAAAAACAGAAGCCAATGTGCACAGGGTTATTTTTTATTAAAAAATCATTTATGTTGGCCGGAACATGGCTCTGAGGCTTCCTGCTCGTCTCAGTCCGTAGCATCCGGGACTCTAGCATGAAAGCTTCGAGCACGTTCACACTGTCCCTACAGTGTGCCACAGACTGCAGGTAGACTTTGGTCATTTCCAGAGAAAAACATGATTTCTTTGAATTAGAAATTCAGGACACTGCTGAGCACAAAGATGAAGCAGGTGCAGAAGCAGAACAGAGGCAGCATGAGGCTGGTGGCTGAGATAAGGTACAGCTCGCCTGCAAACTGCCTCCCGTGGCCACGTACAGTGGGGTCTGCACCCATTTGCATGTTCCTCTGTAATTTCTACCCTATTTTTCATGATGTCGTAAGGAAACTAGCTTGGTGTTGCAGGTCATAGCACAATCACTGGGCCTGCTTATTGATGTTGCCTTATACAGTTCTTAACATCTTGTGCCTCAGTTTCCTCAGGTATAAAGTGAAATGTGAACTAAATCAGTCCCATGGGGACAGATATAGTATACTCTGTATAAGACCCTGCATATGCCCTAGACTATGCAAACTATGGCCCGGGAACCACTTCCACTGGCTATCTTTGTAAATAAAGTTTTATTAGCACACACCACACCTGTTTAGCTCTGTGCTGTTGACATCACAGAGCTAAAGCTTCATTGGGACGCAACCTCACCTATTCAATTCTCTGCTGTCTGGGCTGCTTCTTCCCTGGGGCCATAACAGAGTGAGCACTGGCGGAAGTGACCTGTGGTCCCCAAGCTCTAGGACACTGCCTACCTGGTCCCTTACAGTAGAGCCCCCCTGGCACCGCGCTGAGTACCCACAGACAGTGCAGCACGTGATCACTAGCAGGGCAGGTGTCTCCAGGAGCTGTGTAGCCACTGCGCAGATGGAAGAGGTGCTCAGGAGGGCTCCTGCCTTGCTCAAAGCAGTAAAGCCAACTACACCAGGCTAGAAGTGGCCCTGAGCGTCCAGCTTCAAGCCCAACATGCTTTTTGGTGAGGGGTGCCCACATGTCACCTCCCCGTGAGCAGGGTCGAGGCAGCAGCACAAGGAACCAGCAGGCCGGGATTCTTCTGACTTGTGCTCAGCTCTGCCTACCGTCAGTGTGGAGCCGCCATGTGGGTGCAGGGAGAGGCTGCCTAGAGCTGCTCCACCGCCGCATTAGCTAGGGCTGCAAGCAGGGGGCTGAGGTCAGGTGTCACGGCTCTCAGCGCATTCCCACTCCACCGGGGCTCAGCACACTAGAGACTGCGAGAAAACCCACTGAGCAGCGCTTGCGCAGCCAAGGTTGCTGGAGCGCCCGGCACGCCTGGGGGTCAGAACACGCCTTGGGAGAGAAACATCGCTTCCCAGCTTCAAAACTAGTATTTTCTCATTTCTAGGAAGGGACTGTACCACCCGTACCCACACGACATATTTTTTTAATTAATTAAAAGAAATTAAAACCAAGGAAATGCCCTTTTAATTACAGCTGAGGCATTTACTGACCAAATAGTTCCCAGGAGTTATTACAAGCAACACATGGTTTCCAGTGCTGCTGAGAAAAGATGTAAGTAGCAGTTTATTCTCCTTCTAATCTTCTCAGACTTTTACAATTCTGAGTTGACCGTGAGACAATTAAGAGCATCTGTTCCATGTGGAAAATCAGAAATGGAACTAGCGAGGGATCATATTTTTATACATTTGCCATCAACCCCTTCCATGAAACCAATCTCTTCAAGGCATCTGTAATGTATAAAATACATACAATTGACTACATCGTGCGGTCATGGCTTAATTACGCCTCAAAAGATACGTCCCTCCCCCGTCCAGAGACCTGGCAACAGATCTGTGGTTCATTCTCCTATTTCTCTCCCACTGTGTCCTTTAATTCAATCCCAATTATAAAAGTGGGAAACACTTCTAAAGCTTTGGTCCCCAAACGCTCCTCCAGCTTTATTCTCTTGTCCTGCTTTCTTTTTGACATATGTTAGTCCCTTCTGAAACCCAGCGGGCACGAGAGCTGAGCTCCGTCCCTGGGCTAGGCTGGACGTCCGTCTTACTCCTGACACTGGCCCCTCGCTAGAGCGCACGCTACATGAAGCGGAGCCCTGTCTCATCTCCTACTGTACCCGACCAGCCGTAATTAGTGCCTGGCGCACAGGAGAGGCAAATAAGCAGTCATATTGGCTGATGGGGCGGGGGCTGGGCCATGCTCAGAGACGGCAAGAGGGAGTACTGCGCACACTATAAGGGCACACGGTGCAGGCAGACAGGGAAGAATGACTGGAAAGAGTCTTTAGGTGAACAGACAAGACGCAAGAGTTGCAATGGAAGGAAATCCCAAGACTTCTTTGGGAGGAGAAAAATGGCAGAGAAGAAGCTCCACACCAAAATAATTAGGAGTGTTTTAAAATTAACAGAAATGAATCCCCAAATAATGAAGATCCATGCAGTGGGCATTAGTGAAAAAAGATCAGTATTTGGGGAGTTTGCAAATAGAGAACTGCACGCTGACTGCCCACTGTGTATAAGGCAGTCACCAGGGCAGTGGATACAGTGGAGAGGGAAGTCAGCTCCCAAGAGCCCGTGGATCCCGTGGTCGGGGGGAGAACAAATTGCCAAAATCTTTTCAAATAGCACGATGCGTGTCGCCATCCGTTCCCTATATTATTCAGCCAGGCAACAAACATGGCGCTATTATCTAGCGAGTACAGTAACCAGCTGCACCCAGGAACCTTCCGGAAAGCATCCCAGGCAAGGGGACACTTCAGCAGATTTTCTCTTGGGATTCATTTGTTAAGTTATCACCACCAGCTTTGATTTTGACACGCTGTGGATCAGTCACAACAGCAACTCTGCACACATCACAGTACCGTCTGCCTCCACTGGTCACATACACTGAGACCGCAGAGGCCACCCGCTGGCCTGTCCACTCCCCGGAGACCCGACTGGAAGCAGGGCATCCAAAGCACTGTCGCAGCAACGCGTATTCATGAAGCACACACAGCAAATGTAGCGGCTAATGCCAAGTGGAAGCTCCCGCTTCTTTAGTCACGCACCAGGCACCAGGCCGGGCCACTACTACTGCTGAGCTGTCAGCACTTCTCTTTGTCAGCAGAGGCATCCACACCTGGAGGACACTAGGTGACTCGCCCAGGGCTACCAGCATAGGCGGGAGCCAAGCTCATTACCTGCCTGACATTTGTACCCAGTGAGGTAATAAGTAGTACTCCTCCCTGCATCATCTCCCGGCTCAAGAGAACGACCCGGAACCAGTTTGATGGATTTCCTGTCTACATAAGGATAGTAGGCATCTCTGACATTTCTCAACAAAAGGATGACTGCGTAACAGAACAGCAAACTCATCTTGAGCAGTGGTAGGGTCCCTCTGCTTCACCGCGACTTCCTGGTGCACAGAATGGTATGTCACCCTGTGACCAGGGGTAAATGATGCAAATTGCCAAGGGACCCAAGATCTTCAGGAAAAAGCACCAGTATCAAAGCAGAACGCAGTCCTGTGTATTATTCCGAAAGAAACTTGACCCAAACTTATTGCCATGAGTTCAAACCCAAGTAAATAAACAAATAGCTGCTCATTGGTAAAGTCAGACAGCAACCAGAGAGGATGGGATTGAGTGTTAAGCAAAGAGTCTGCCCTTAAAGCGCAGAAGAGAGAAGTTGAGTTGCAAGGAGAGCTGGCCTCACCTCGTCTGCATTCCACCTGATCACAAAGCAAGCAACATAGAGCCAAGGGCAGGGCCATGCTGGCGCTTGAAATCGCTGTGGACTGTTGTGCCTGTCTCGTGGCGTGTTTCAGACATGTCAACACACTTGCCTTTCTGGGGGACAGAGCCCACAGCATGACTGGGTTTCAGACACATCAGCCCACCTGCCTTTTAGGGGGCAGGAGCCCACAGCATGACCGGGTTTTGGACATGTCAGCCCACCTGCCTTTCTGGGGGCAGAACCCACAGCATGACCAGAGCTGGAAGCACTCTCACATTATGCTCTAAGCATCATTGTATTGTTCGTAAAACAAAGGCACAGTTTCCAAGATGCCCTGACCCCGGGAGGGCCGCACTTCCTAATGACTCGCTGTGGGGCTCAGACAGGGAAGTCTACTCAGTGTGGGCCTCCATTCCATTCCTGGGCAAGACCAGAAACAATAAGCACATTGCACCATTTTTAAAAAGACAAGTACTGTAATCTTGCTTTATTCTGATTTTCCTTTTGGCTTTTCTACCTGTCCACTGTCTGAGGGGTATTTGCTACTTATTTCATTCTCATTCTAAAATTCTGGTACGAAAGCATTGAAGAGCTGCAGATGGACTCATGACAGCTGCGTCGCCTTCAGTTCCCATCACTGTGTGACACGGAAGTGGCTTGCGAGTGACCTTGATTACATAGATTTCAGTGTGGCCTGCTTACCCGTTGGGGTTCTGGGACTCAGTGATCACCCACGTTGGGATGAAGGAACAGGACACAGGGCAATTACTGAGCGGCAGCGACATTAATTTCCTCCCCTCTGTGGGAATTGTGAAATTAAGTTTGGGAGAGGCGCGCATCCTTGCTGGCTCCTCCCTCCTCTCGATCTTTTTCCCCCGACAGCGCCCACTCTAGGTATCAGCCTCTGCCTGAGTGACCTCTGTCATGGAAAAAATGAAGAGCAGAGCCAGGCCGACCTCCTCGGAATGCCCGGTCGGGCGTGCGGTGGCGGAACAGGGCTCCCAGCACAGAAGCCTGGTGCAGCTGGAGCGCCCTGCAACCCTCTCCCGTCACATGCAGACGGAGGGCAAGGCACCAGGGCTGAGAGCACCTGCGGAGCGCCTTTGGCTACTGCAGGCTTCTGCACTCGTGCTGGCTGACTCCTGGATCGCAGAGCGTTACAGCCTACCACCAGTCCTGTCTGCAACCAATCACAGCAACCTTTATTTTAAAAAATATGGTAAAATATACACAGTGCACAACTTACTGTCTAACTGGTTTTGGTGCATGGTGGGGTGGTGAGGAGCACGCCCACTGGTTACGCCGGTGCCACAGCCTTCCGCCTCCACACGTCTTCATCTTCCCAAAGTAAACCCCGTGCTCATCCCTCAGCTGCCCCAGCCACGAGCAGCCACAATTTCACTTTCTACCTCTGTGACTCTGACAACTCTAAGCATTTCACAAGCAGAATTACACCAATATTGGTGTTTCTGTGTCTGGCTTATTTTTATCTCATTTAGCACAGTGTTTCGGGGCTCATCTGTACTGCAGCGTGCGTCACAGCCTCCTTCCTTTCCAAGCTCAGTACTACTTCCGTGTGGTTGTGTATGTTCGGTTTATTTGTCTGTCAATGGACACTTTGGTTTCTTCTACCCTTTGGCTGGCACATCTTATGCGGCAGTGAGCCCAGCTGTAGGAGTATCTGCTCTAGTTCCTCTAGTTCTAGCCGTCCTTCGCTCCGCTCCCTTGCCTAGTGTCAAAGGTACCATCTTCAATAACATGGCAATGGGAGTGCGCACCTCCTTCAGGTCCCTGTTTTCTCCTACTCCCATCATCTGACTTAGATGCTAGAAACAGCTGCAAACCCAGCCCTGTCTGGACCACACAAAGTGGACGGCAGGTAGTCAAAGGCAAAGGCTGTGAGCTTGTCTGGGCCCCAAAGTCCACCTGTGCTGAGAAAATGGGACACGCTCAAGGCCTGTGGCCAGCTGCCCCTCCCAGCAGGAGTCCATCCTGTGCAAAGCCCCAACCCGCTCGGCCTGGCAGCCCTTCGCTGAGCACCTAGAGACACAGCTCCGTGCCACGTGGTGCTGGGCTGGGCCTCAGCCACACAAGACCACTGTTCTCTGGAAGACAGGATGAGGGAATGGCATTCTTGGAAAGTGCTAGACGCTGTGACGTTTGCTTAAGTAAAATAAATTAACACACTACAAAGGAAAAACAAAGAAATCAATGAGCCTGGGCAGAAGAAACAGGCAGCCTCCCCTCGCTGGTACCTCAGCCTGCATTTGCCCCCACGGCAGCCTCCGCTGTCAGCCAGGCTGCTCCTTGCTTCCCTGCAGGCAGGGTTTGCACAACCTACACAGACCGCTCCTCTGCAGAAGACGATGAGCCCCTCGCTATCACACCCAGGCTATGGGCTTCCCCAGCTGACCCCTCTTGGAGGCCACCAGGCACCGGGAGGCCCCTGCATCAGCTTCCACCATGGAAACCACCGCCGTCCCAGGCCCGTTCTGGTTCCCCAGGACTCAGAAGGAAGCTGTTGGCGTTCACTCAAGGGTCTGTGCTGACGGCTCCGGATTTCATTCTGGGAGGCAGAGCAACTGCGTTCTTAAAGGACTGAGTTTCCTAGCAGGGAGGGTGGGGAGTGAAAGGTCACTTTATTCCATAACATCATGAGAACACACAACATGTGCTTGGAATGGGCTGACTGTATAAGGCAAGGGTCCCTGTAGGCAGTGCGGCCACCGTGAGGCTTCCAGGAGCCACTCTCTGTCCAGTGCACCTGGGATTCAAGGCCCATCTGGATGCCACAGTCCCCGGACCTGGAGCCGTCCGTGGATTTCATGTACTATCCTAACTTCTGAGAGTCAGATCTGATAAAAACCCCAAGCCCACAGTAGCCTACCATGCAGGTCAACGATCCATTTCCTGCTCACCCTCTGGTCCTATCAGGGCAAGGTCATCTGAAGAGAAGGCATAATTAAGCATCTGTCAGGGACGACAAGGAGGAGGGTGTTAGGAGGGATTTATTTCACTCAGGACAGTGGCCTCTGACAGGGACCGAGACATACAGCCACGGCCGGCTGTTTATTAGCAATGCCACCATTGGAGGCAGAAGAGCTCAGCGACTTCAGGCAACTTTCGTCCACAAGGGCAGAGTGCGAAGGTTTAGCTGACTCTGGAAGGCATCGCAGGAGGCCCTGAGGAGAGCAGCGTTGCTGCGTTTAGCCCTGCTGCGGCTCACGCGATGCGTAGTTCTGGGTCATCTTGTCGACTCATCTGTCTACCTGCTTGGCTTTCAGTCGTTCATCTAGATCTCACGATGGCTGCGGCAGCCGCCGTGTCTGCTTTATTCCTTGATCTATCTCGGCTGCCAAGCAGGGGCCACCGCATGGCAGGAGTGCAGCGAGTGTGAGCAGTCAGCCGATGCGCACAGCTGAAAAGTGCATTCATCAGAGGGTCGTGATTTTAAATCCTGCTGTGTCTGTATGCTGACAGAGCCCCAAATCCGACACCCCAAAACGCGCCACAGTGGCACGAGGACGTCCGCGCCGCAGGTCACCCTGTATGCAGGTGGCAGGCCAGGCCGCCCGAACACCTCCCTGCTGTCCCTTCTTCTCCCAGGCCTCCCTCTGCCTGTGAAATTCAGATCTCTTGCAAACAGGAAAGAGATCAGGAGGCAGAGAGAAGGGAGGGTCAGGGCCCTAAAAAGAGTGAAGAGGCATTCCTTACACCTGCCCCGCTGATCCCCAAGAGAAATGTGGTCATTCTGTACTGTGTACATGTGCTAATAAAAGTAAAAATGTTAAATGTCAAAGTAGCATGATGGTAGCTCACTCAACACAAAGTTAAAAGAATTTGTAGGTCTTGTGTCTGGCCAGTAGGTTTAGGGCAATCGCCCAGCCCCAGACAATGAGCACACTGGGGTGGCTGTGAGTTTTTATTTTTGTTTTGCTTTCTTCCTCTATAAGACAGATCCATTACCTTGTTCCAAACTATGAATGACCCAGCCACCTCCGCAGGCTGTGTCGGCCCCAAGGAGGCCTGGCTACACGTTTGCTGTCTTGGTCCTTATCTGGACCGGGAAGAATTAAAGCTCTAGTGACCAAAGCTGTGTCAGGGATGACAGCACTCGCAGATGCACTGCCCAGGGCACCTTGCACATACTGCCTCACCAGTCCTCACGTTATCTCACAAGTCAGAAGCCGTCCTCGCGTAAGGATGAAGGTGCAGACCGGGAGAGGTGCATCGAGGCACCCATGACTGGACCAGAGGCTACGACCACACCTGGCTCGCTTCCAAAGCCTGCATCCTGAGAGAAGTAGCGAGACCCCTGTCACGACAGAGACCTCGCTACCCCGTGGGCCACATGCGGGAACCTCCTGGGGGCCATTCTGCACCCCGATTTTATATCCAAGTGTCTCATGGCATATTTTTAGTTTGTGAGGGACTTTCACATCACATGGCCTAGTTCACCCTCAGAGAAACTGTCGGAGGGGACAGACAGAACGCTAGCTTCCTTCTTCAGAAGTGACAGGCTCAGAAGAGGCCTGGCCAGGGGCCACGCAGCAGGGAGGCAGCAGACACACATGGAGCCTGTCCTGCTGAGCACGCTGGCCTCCCGGTGTCATTTTAATTCTTGCACTGAAAGCACTCAGAGGCTCCCAGAGGAACCCCGGACAATGGTCCTTGGGCCGCGGTGCTGGGAACAAGAGATGGCTGAGGGGAGAGCCCTCCCCACGGGGTGCTAGGGCTGCGAGCTTTCGTCTGTGAACACCAGGACTTGGAACTGGACCACACTGCAGGCCCTGGAGTCACTGTCCAGCTCTGAAACCCAGGATGAAGCTACATCTCACCCCTCTTTCTTCTTTTTACCCTTCTGGGGAATTCTTTGGCTTTTAGCTGCTTTGATGACTTCTGAAGACTGGCTGTGACAAAGCTCAGGCGCCTGCTGACTAAAGACCTGGCTGCTGGGCCTCAGAGACCCCAGCCTCACTGCCAGCTTGGCCTCAGGGAGCGACGGGGCACGCAGGGGAAAGGGTCTGGGCAGCAGGCAGGTTCCTTGTGCTGAGCCCAGAAATGCGGAGACGGGGACATGACACATGGTGAATATTTTAACTTTACAAGTTCACTTCAGTAAAAGCCACATTGCCACTGGTATAGAATCAAGGTTTAAATTTTTAAAAATCTCCGACAGCACAAGGCACAGTGCCATCCATTCCTGCCCCGCCCCCGCACTCCTCCCGGCCGGCCACGGGCGGCGGCAGCTCCGAGGTCCTTTCCTGAGCGTCCAGCTGCCCTCAAGGCATCTCTCTGTAGGGATCTTTCTTACTTTGGTAACAGCCAACTGCCAAGAGTGCCAGATTCATGAGTGAGGTGGCCGCGGCCACGCTGTCGTGGCTTTAAGAGCTGCCTTTCCACTGGGCAGCACGCAACAGCGGAATTCACTGTATTTTTTGGTCATACTCGGCAAGGAGACTCCCTGGCGATGCTGTTTAAATATTAAAATGAGCGTGTACTCTGAACGTGCCTGACCATTTAGCATTCCTTGGGTGTTCTAACAATGGTAGAGGAACTTTCTGGGAACACAGCCGCGGGGTGCTCTCGGATCCTCAGCACAGTCTACTGGGGAGGCAAGGGCTGTTTCTAGGGTCTGAGAACCTCTGCGGTGGACCGGGCTGGCCAGGCACAGGCTGCAAGGGGGAGCCCTGCAGGAGACGTGCACGCCTCTGCCTGGTTTTCCTGGCGCCTCCACGCCACGTGGCTTCTTACCCTGAGAACACAGCTGCACCCACAAAGAGGCCGCCGCAGCGCCACCCCCTGCCTGGCCTCACTTCCTACTGCGCTGTTCATCTTGCGGTGCCTACCACAACAGCCTGACTGGAGCCTGCAGAAAGAGCAGAAATCTGATTACCTCGCTCTATTATGGAGAGAAAGCAGAATTATTGCACTTCTCCGTAAAGGGCTTCCAGGGGTTTTCTTCAAGTGAGCGTCAAACCACGGAGTACGGTACACAGATTCACACTGCCCCCGCGCTCTTCCAGAACGCGCCCTGCCCTCTCAGCACGTCCACTCCATCCGGCTTCCTGCTCGGCGTGCGCCCCCAGCACTGCCAGGCGTGGAGTCATCCTTCAGGGTCAGGCTCCAGCACTTCCCGGCTGCAGCCCCACCCTGCCCACCCCGCAGCGCACCTCCATCGTTCCCTCACCGGTCCTGATTTTCCCTGAGCCCATTGCTGCGGGATTGAGATCGGTGGTATTCTGGGGTCCTCTCCCCCCCTCTGCACCAGTACTTGTGGTTGATGCCTGAGAGGTATCTGCAGACACGAAGTAATGAAAAGCTGTGGGCTCCACGTGAACTCAGGACGTCCAACCTGTGCAGGATCCTTCTGGTGCGTATGAAAGCTTAAGGAACACCCACTGTATCCACAGGGGCAAGAGCCAGGCCAGAGCCACTGTGGACCTCCAGACCCACATCCTTCCCTTGAAGAAGAGCTGGCCTCAGAAGCCTCTAGGGACACGTCTGTCCAGCAGTGTGGGACTCCTCAAGCCACTGTCAGAGCATGTAACTAAGAGCACAGTATCCAGGTTATCCAGGTTGTGGGCCACCATTAGTCCAGGTGGCCCTGCAAGACGGCGGGTGGAAACTTACGACCAAGGAGGGGTCTAGGAAAGAGGGGCTTGGGGCGCAGCTCCGTGTGGGGGCTGCCCAGGTCCAAATGCAGCCTCCCAGGAGGGTAGCAGGCTTCCCTGCAGGAGATACCCACGTGCTCCAGCTACTGCAGAAAGGTGGGAGGACAAATTACTTTGTTTACTCAGAACATTCAACAGAAAGTGTTACGCTATCCGCGGCAACCACCGCCTCAGAAGCAATGGGTTTCTTTGGGCCTTTTCATTGAGAAGAGGACTTGGGGATCTTGGCAAAGCGGACGCCCCATCACATCAGACTGCAGGCCCAGCCTAGGAAGCCTCTAGGGTCCCCAGGCCCAGAAAGGCCTCAGGAAAACAGCAGCAGCGGAAAAGCCACCTCCGCCATCGGCCGGCTCCCACAGCACCCTTTCATTTAGCCTTTTTCACAACTGATTGCTTTGAATTGAAGCTTTGCAGGGACCCTAGCAAAATAAAGACAGGATCACTTTATTTTATTTCTGGGACAATCAAATTTCTCTGCAATTGGGCAATTTCAAGACTGGCTATTTTTGTAAATAGTGTGCTGCCACCAAGGGCAGCTCCGAGCCTGGCACACTCACTTCTAGCCACGTATGGTGATATTCTCGCCGAATTTGTTTCCTCAGACATTAAGAAAATAACAGCTTTCTTTCCCATGGGGAAAATTGAGTGCGCCCACGTTTTGGGTCATTTCCTATAGTTTGCTCTGTGATTCCAAAATGGCAGATCTCACTGGACATTGATAAGACCAAGGCAAGAAGGCGCCACGCCACTGCGCATTTCCTCGCTCGGCTGGAAAGACACAAGTGCTCTCCTGCTCTGTCCAAGGCGGTCCGGGGTCTTGAACTCGGTCTCTTTGCTGCTGCTCTGCCCTCCCGGGGGAGCAGCCTCTGCTTGCTGCAGGAGAGATAAGATGGCCTTGGGGCTCTCGGTGCCGCTGGGGTACAGGAGCTCTGCAAAGTGTTCTTTCCCAGAGGTCACCCTGGCTTATGCCATCTCTGTGTCCTACATCTTTGTTTTAGGGGCTCTCACACAATGGACAGAAGCTTCTCCAAAAGATCCTCTTATGACAAGAGGGGCTTCTTGGCACCGTGGTGAGGGGACCATTGTTGCTTGAAAACAAAAGGAATCTGCACCCACATGCTGATGGCATTGCTGCAGGAATCTTATTTATAGTATGACAAAAACCGCTCCATCCTGACAGCCTCATTAAATCTAAGCCTCATTTAACTAGTAGGAGATGTTTACAATGGGTTTACTGGCGCACTGTGATAAATGGCTGTCTTACGCTGCTGCACAATAGCAGGCTGGGCCATAACCAGGCCGTGTATAAACACGTATTGGTGTAACAATGCGCAGCCCCCAACAGCAGGAAGGGACGGCAAACATCTTTGCCGGGCCGCCTCATACAGGGACAGAAGGGGCAGAAGTTGGGAGATGGCTCAGCGGCCTAAGCACTGCCTGTGCAGGCAGGAAAAGGGCCTTGAGAGGAAAATTAGGCAGATTATTTTCTTTGGCAAGTTGAACGTTTTGGCTGAGGTTTACAAGGATGGCCTCTGAAACTCACAATCAGGTTGAAAAAGATAAAGGAATTTCCTAAAATTTGATAATCTGGTCTCTGAAATATAAAACATAAATATAAAAAGGGTAGGCAACAGGATGAAAGTGATCCTGTGTTTTCTTTTTTAAAAAATGAGTACATTTTAGATGTGTATAATGACCACATTCATCGTAGTGAATTTGAACTTGTATAGGACATATCTTGTGTGTGGTGTGTGTGTGCGCGCGCGCACGCAGGGTCTCACTATGCCGCCTGAACACTAGTGCTCCTCCTGTCTTCAGCCTCCCCTGCACTGGGGTCACAGGCATGCGCCACCACGCCCAGACTCAGTGGCCTGCCCAGTGTACCCCAAGGTGGAGCTGGCATAGCATGTGGTGCCAGGGATGAAATCTCAGCCCCTGTGCTTTGCTCAGCTATCTCGCCGGCCGCTTATCCTGTCTTTTCTTAGAAACAAAAAACAAAACAAAACATGTGAAAAGGAATAAAATGACTTGTGAATAGTGGCAGCTCACTCTTGCATAAACGGAAATCCTGCCGGCTTATTCAAGAATACAGGTTAGCTTGTGGGAAAATTCAAGCAAATCACTCCTGGGCTGGTCCGAGGCTACACGCTCACCAGCAATCTGCAGAGTCTGAACTCTTCCTCCGTAGTGCAGAATCAACAGTCACCCTCCTGGCCCTGGCCACGGGACCCTTGTGTGCTACTCCTGGGCATCTAAGGGTACGTAAGCCTACACCTAAGCGGGGAGGAAATTGCAGGCCCTGGGAGCGTTCGATCCCACCCGGAGCCTCACTGGCCCGTCTGAATTTCACACCAAGTGTGCCCGCATCACCGGACAGGGCAAAGCCTCTCATGTTTACACTGGCAAAGCGGTCTGTCATGCCATCCAAATGACATTTCCCAGTTGTCCCAAGTAGTTTGTACCTTGTTTCCATGCTAGCCGTTTGAAATGTCACTGTGTATCAGCCAAATGACAGGTGAGCAAAAACCAAACTTGACTTGGCTGGGCTCAGCGCGAACAGGCTGGAGCCAGCTGGGCGTCCTCCACCAACTTCCCTTGGGGACATGGCCATGGCCAGGGACATGGATACAGCCAGCACAGGCCACCCAGCTTACTGCTACAGGGACCCAGACCACTGTAGTGACCCAGACCTCCACAGCAACCCTCTCACAAGGCCAACCTGAGTGACTGCCTGCAGTCCAGTCCTCACGCAGAACAAAGGATACCTCATCTCCCTGTTCTTTGGCCTGCCTTAATAAACAACCGTCAAGCCAGGAATGGTGGCACACAGCTGTCGCCCCAGCACCCTAGAGGCTGAGACAAGAGGATCCACTTTTGAGGCTAGCCTGGGCTACATAATGAGACTCGGTTTCAAAAACAAATAAAGAAATAATAAGCAAACAAGCAGCTGCTTTTTGGAGCAGATTCTGCCAGCCATGTCATTATTTATACATACATTTAAAACGTGAATGTGTTTTTGACTCTCAGTTTTAGAAAATCTCCGAGTATATTCTTAAGCCTCTCAGGCATCATACTTACTTTTAATTGCCCAAACACCTTCTAAACCTCCACCCTTTACCCATGTGGGACACAGGGGAGCCAGTACTGCGTCTGTGCTTCACCAGCGCTAGGACTCCGTTGAGCTTGGCAGGCCCTAGAAGCCACCACTCTGTCAACTGGCTCCTCCAAACGACATGGGGATGCCCACTCATTGAGGAGGGACACGCACCCAACATCTAAACAGCCTCAGAGCAGGCGAGCTGAGCGGCTGACGCTGGAGGCCCCGTGACTCAGTCTCCCACCCAGGTGCAGCTAGGACACCAGTGCAGGTAAGTGCTGCACCACTGCATACCAAACACAGAGTCCTGCCTTTCAGAGAGGAGAGCATGTTTCTAAGCAATGTCCTCAGCTGTCCCTAACTCACAACTCCTTCCTTTCACCCAAGTAATGAAGAGTCCAAGAAGAACTAGGAGGAAGTCAACCTGTGAAGGGCCGGCCAGACAGCTTAGCGGACTAAAGTGTCTATGTAGGCAGATGCAGCGGCCAGGGTTCAGTCCCTGGTGTGCCGTGCTGGCCTCGCCCTCAGAGTGTGCTGAGAAGGCGATTGAGACTGGGCGTCATGGTGCGCACCTGTAATCCTGGAGCTTGGAAGGCTGAACACAGGCAGATCACTACAAGTCCAATCTACATAGTGAGACCCTATAGACCCTGTACTAAATACAAAAAAAAAAGTCACCCTGTGAAGGCAGAGTCAAGCACACTGCAAGTTCCCTGGCCATGGAGGAGACCTGGGACACACAGACCACAGCATGGATGGACGTGGGCTCTGCTGAAGGAAGGCAGAGAGAGGGACACAGGTGCCGGGCTCACAGATGGTTCTAGGTAGGCAAAAGCACACATGGCGGCCCAAGACAGATTTGGTGGCCAGGAAGCAAGGCAGCTGGATGTGTGGCAGGGAGACAGGTGTCCCAGTCACAGCCCACGTTCCATTCCACCTGGGAAGCTGAGTGAATGAATTCCTTCCCACTCCTTGTCTTTCTCTGCTTCATATGCACAGCGTGCATGCATGCGTGTGTGCGTGCATGCATGCGTGTGTGTGCATGCATGCATGTGCATGCATGCATGTGTGTGCGTGTACGTGCATGCATGTGTGTGTGCATGCATGCATGTGTGTGCATGCATGGGTGTATGTGTGTGTTCATGTGTGTGTGCATGTGCATGCATGCATGTGTGTGTGCATGCATACGATACGTGCATGTGTGTGTGCGCATGCGCACACGGGTACGCCATGCACTGGATACCAGGATAAACATTAAGCAGAGCTACCAGCCTGAGATTCTACGGTTGAGTCAGAGGAGTCACATAGAACTAGGGATGAAGAGAAATGACCTAGCCCCTCCTCCTCACCGGTTAGCCCATTTCCATGTTTGTAGGCTCACAGTAAGTACACCCATCCTGGACTTTTCCAGTTCCTACACGTGCCGTAAGGGTGTCACGGGTAAGAACCAGCACGATCCTCCCAGAAAAGTTAGGCTCTTGCACTCCCCATGAGCCCTGCCGATGGATGTACTTCTCTGCTGCCAATGTGAGCAAAGGCAGCTTGGACTGGGCTGGGCTTGGCCACGCCTGCCTGCAATCCCAGGCATGCAGGAAGCCAAGGCAAGCGGCTCACTCAAGCCCAGCGAGTCACTGTCAGCCCAGGCAACACACCACTAGTCTATGGCTCAAAATAGTTTGAATCGACAAACACTAAACAATGTGAACTAATCCACCTGAAAACAGAAGGGTGTGTGTTCTTGTAGAAACGCAGACATCCTCAAGAGGAGAGCTGTAGGAAGAAGACTCCAGTCACAGCAGGAGTCCTTCGTCTTCCTCTTCCATCTCCTAAGTTTGTTCCCTGTGCTTACCTGAGTGGAGCACACTCGCAGGACTTCCATCTGGCATCACAACACTCGTCCTTGTTTATGCAGGAAACCAGCGTGCTCCAGGGACATGAGATTCCTGTCCCAGACTCGCTCTAAAGGACCAAGAGGGAGGGACCCTGCACAGAAGGAGGGGTCCTGTGCTGACCCGGCTGTGGCGTAATGAAGACACCCTGAGGCAGCTCAGTGGGAGCTGCCCATTCACATGCCAGTGCAGCCTTTAAGCCCAATTTCTGGTCCAGCCTACTGTGGGGTGAACATATCCCCAGAATGTTTGAGTTGGAAACAACCCCAAATTCACGTATCAGTGTAATATGGGGGGACTTTGGGGAGAAGTTAGGGTTGATGAGGTTGTGAAGGGGAGGCCAGGGTGCATTCATGGCTTTGTAAGGACATGGAGTGAGGTCAGGCTCTGCACACTGGCTGCCTGGTCATGTGATGTCCCCAGCAGTGTCACAGGACGGGAGAAGCCCACCCCTCCTCAGGCGTCAGGTTTCCTTGTGCTCTCAGGCATGCTAACCAGCAGAACCAGAAGCTGAACAAATTTCTATTCCTTACATATTTCTCAGTCTCAGGCATTCAGTTATAGCAACAGACAAGAGACACCATTACAGCCTTTCTAGTGGCTAAAACCAGAAGTCTCCCTGAGAAACTCAAAGTGACACCTAGTATTTGAAAATGTTTGCTAAGTGCTGTAAACTTGCAAAAGTTCAAGCCCATGTGACAGCAAGGAGTAAATACAGGCCCACAGACAGAGCTAGCATGTGCTTGCGCCCATGAAATTTTAGGAATCTGTATGTGAGGAGCTCGTGTGAGCTGCAAACTCTCCTAAACTTTTATGTTGTAAAGACTCAGAGAGATGAAGTAGCCCCAGGAAATAACTGAGCCACATTTGAACACAGACTTAAAACAAAAGGCCACACTTTCCAATATGGAAGAAGACCACAATAGAATTTGTAATAGGTGTGGTCTGGGTATGCTAGAATAGTATCAGAGGTGATGTAGATTTCTGTCTAGATTGCCGCAGTCCAAGAATCTATGACTATGTGTTGTCCAAGAATCTATGACTCCAGAGTAGAGATGCACTTTGATAAACAAATGAACCAATCCACATTAACTTCCTACTTTCTAAAATGTAAGGTAACACCTGGTGCTTCTAGGGCATCTGTCACCTACGCCACAGTGTGGAGGACTTGTGATTTGATAGGCAAAGCCCTGGGCCCTCCTTTAGTCTCCTCCAAGTCAGCCTTTAGCCTGTTACCCAGAATTCATCCTGCTTCCCAGCATTCCGCCTGCTACCCAGAATTCAGCCTGCTTCCCAGCATTCCGCCTGCTACCCAGAATTCAGCCTGCTTCCCAGCATTCCGCCTGCTACCCAGAATTCAGCCTGCTTTCCAGCATTCAGCGTGCTTCCCAGCCTACCTCCTCTTGTGCCCACTGAGACTCACCCATTTCTGAGGTCCTTTCTAGTTCTGTGAATACAAAGATATTTTGAGGATGGGAGAGAAAAAGCTAAAATATAAGGTAGAAAATCTGAATTTTAGAGATGGAAAGAAAGTTAGTGACTCATCAGTCCAGTATTCTCATTGTATAGACAAAGGTCAAAGGGACAAGGTGGCATTCAAACTACATCACTAAGATGTGAGCCTTGCACATAGCTGGTGTCCCTGACTTTCATTCCAACTCTCCTTTTATAACACAGAACAGAATGAGCTTGAAATGAAGGAAAACTGCTTTTAAAATCAGCCCCCAAATCACATTCCCCATATCCCAACCAACCTAGACCCCGATTAACTGGATGTGAATTTATTTGCCAACCATTTTTATAAGAAAGAGGCAGAAAGACATCCTCCACTAAAGTCAGTTTACAAAAAGCGATTCTAGGACAGGGTCATAGCCAGCCCAACACCTATTGCTTTACAGCCGGTTGTTCTCACGTGTTAGTGGCATAAAAATCACCCTGGGTACAAAGGGCCGATGTCCTGCCTCTCAGCCGAAGGCTATGATCCACAGCTAAGAAGGGCTGGGGCCCGGGATTAACAGGCACACAGGTCAAGACTGGGACCTGTGTTCACATACCACGCTTTCCAAGGCTGCACGGGCCAATAAAATGACGCTAACCACAGCTACACAGAGATGTTGCCTGACTCTGACGTAAAATTCTTAGGACAGCTTCACACAGTTATCCCGGGAGAGAGGGATTCTCTGTTTAATCCTCAGAGACATAAATTCACCCGGATTCTCCGTCCGTTACAGATGCCCGTGCACCTGTGTGGTCTCCCTTTCTGTGCAGCATGAATGCACTCCTACACAGACAGTCTCCTAAAGTGGGACTTTTCTGAGACCATGAGTATCTGATTTGAAAGAGACCACTATGACAACTAATTTTATAACAAGAAAATTAAAAAAATCACAAAGGCTGTCGAGATAACTCAGCGATCTAAAGTGCCTGCTTAGGCAAGCCCAGACAGGCACAGGGGACTGCAGTTCCATCCCTGGCACCACGTGCTGGGCCAGCCCCACCCTCAGGATGGGCTGAGCCAGCAAAAAAAAAAAAAAAAAAAAAATCCAGAAGCATCCTGAGCTACAAAACGAAACCCATACTTAAGACTTTGGATACGCGAAATCTCTTGAGGATTTTCTACAACTGTAAATGTTCAAATCCTCCTTAAAAAAGGACAAGCTGCCACCACGCCTCTAGGCCACATCCTAGGGAAGGGAGCAGAGCGGTCACGAAGGACTCAGCACTGCAGTTCCAGTCTGCAAAGTGTTCCTGCATGGCATGCAACTCAAGAAGTAGCACAGGTTCGTGAAGTCACCTCAGGTCGGAATGCCCTCCTCTCTTGTCCCCAGACCTGCCGCCTCAGCCATTTGCTTGTCAGCCAGACGCAGCACCCACCCCTCAGCTTAGAGCAGCAGAGACGCCTTCTGGCTCGCAGTGTACCCCATAGTTAGGCAAGAAAGCACCGGGCAGGGCCTGGCGGAGGAGAGCTGCTCACAGTGTGGCCGCCAGCCGCACGGAGAGGAGGAAGGAGCCTGAGGGCCGCGCCCTGGCAGGCCACCCCCGGGAGGTGCTGCTTCCTAGCAGGCCGGCTTTCTCAGAGCACATTTAGGTACAGCATTCCGAGACCCAGTCACCTCCCACAGGCCCCACGTCTGAGCCCTTGGTCGCGGAACATTCAAGCAGGAACCCGACTGCCTGCCCTATGCCCTGGGTAGTGGGGTTGGATACTCTGTGCTGGTATCGAAATTTCTCTCTCAGTGAGGAGCAGAATATAAATATATGTACCACAGGCCCTTGGAGCAAGCCAGAGCCCACCCAGGAGCTCGGCTGGCTCCAAGGTGCACGGCGCGCTTTGTACTCAGCACGCCACAGACAGACGCGCGGTTTACACCTGGGACAGCGCTTTCCTTGCCGGGAGCCTGCGGGAGCACCGCTTTCTTTTCTCTGTTGTGCCAAGGTTTTCGCCGGTCTACTTCTCTTGGCCACAGGCAACTGTGAAGTCTGACCCTTGCCCTGACCTGGAGTGTGCTGGAGGACCTTCCTGGCCAGATCAGGTGCTGGAGCTGGGGGAGGGGGACCTGTGTCCACCCGAAGCCATGAGCACAAGCCAGCAGGACCATTTTTGAGTCCAGGCCCCAAAGAAGGAGCAGGGACTTGAGCGGATGTCAGGGCACCGGGCTCACAGTGACTTCAGTTCTTCCACTGGCAGAAGAAAGGATGAACAGTGTAGTGCACCCCTACGGTGGAACATTATTCAGCCTTAGAAAGGAAAAGAATCCTAACACAGCCTGCAACATGAAGCTTGAAGACACTAAAACCTGCCAAGCACTAAGACGCAAAGATTGTATTATTCATGTGAAATAAATTTGATCTAAACTGGCTGTCGTACTTGAACAATAAAGTTTGGCCCTAAGTGACTTCCGTATATAGAGAACTACAACCTAGCCGGATGTTCAAGCAATTTGTGAGCTACTAGAAGAGGCCACGCCTACACAGGCAGCTAGGCCCCAGTCACTCACCGCGGATGACACTTCTTTCCACCAATCAGAGCAGATGGCCCCTCCCTCGGCCAATCCCAGCACGTCACCTCCAGCCAATCCCGTGCTGAAGGCTGCCATTCAGGTCACCTTGTTTGTGATGCTTTTTCTGGTTATAAAAACTGCTCCTGTTGCGGGGACCGCATGCTGAGCCATCTTCTGTCCCAGTTGCCTGTTCAGGTAAACTTTGTCAACCACAAGCGGTCTCTGTTTTGCCTTTACCTGTGTCATTCCTTGTACAAGTAACCACTGTAGGCAGCCCCCGCAGGATGCGGCGCAGGGCCGGGGCGGGAAGCTGGGAGTTAGCGCTTCGTCCGCAGGGCTCCAGCGTGAGCTGACGGAGAGGGTCTGCTGTGTGTGCTCCCGGCTCCTTCGCAGGGTGCACGCGTGTGGTTACCGCCGCTGCACCGATCGCTTCGAACAGCAAATGTTACGTTATGTATATGCTACTACAACAAAAATGAATAAAAGGCCTTAATAGGAAACGGCGGCGCTGTACCAGCAACACCACTGAGCGGGGCTCAGCATTTTGTCTCTGCTACAGCTATAAAGCCCAGAGCCTGCAGGGCCGGCCCCGCCCGCGGTGTGCAGAGGCTGCCCGCTTCCTGCTGAGCCTCGGCCGGGACCTCCTCGGCACAGGACATGCAGCCGCAAGCCGGGGGAAGCGCGCGCTGTGGATCACCTCCTGCAGCCCCCGCCGGCTGTGCAGGACGAGGAGGAGCCTGGCGGGCCCCCACCCCGACCAGGACCCAGAGGCTGGCACATGGTAAAGTGGGCCTTGAAAAATAGAAATGCTCCCTGGAACTGACTACAGTGACTAAATCTTCTTTATGAAGAGTAAATGTTCTCCTGGCCTTCAGGTATTTAAGCAAAAATCATCTTGACAATTTAATCTGCAGGATTTTTTTTCCAGAGTCTACTTTCGGCCCGAAGGTAAGCAGCATATATTTCCTATCACAGCCGGAAGCCTGGCTGTGCTGCAGGAAGCTGCCCTGGGTAAACATTCGGGCGGCCGGCTAGGCCCGCGCTGTCTGCACACACGCACCGGATCCGCACCAACCCAAACCAGAAATCTGAGACTCCCTTTCCACAGAGGCCAGAGCCAGGGGCTGGGGAGGCGGCCGGACGGAGACTGGGGGACATCTTGGGGTCACCAATACGGTGATCTGTACTCAAGGGTCCAGCAAGCTTTGCCTGGGTTCTGGGGATATTTCTAGAAAATTAAACTCAGAGTTCCCATCGCAAGTGCGCTCTGGATTACCTCCTACCATCCCGTGCGAAAGCCTTTGTGACTAAAGAGCAGCCAAAGCTTTAAGCATTCCTTGAACACCAGGCTGAAAACAAAGACTCAGGATGAAGTGAGCAGTGTCCCTCTATGACACATTTGGGAGATCGAAACGTCACTTCCGACCTAGACTCCACCTGTACACAACGCGGTAGGGAGGCTGATGTAGTAATAACAAGGCTGCACATCAATTACTGCATACTTCTAAAATAATACAATACCAGATGTGTTCAGAAATACCTTTTAGGAGGAAGGAACAATCAGTTTCTTTTTAGACTTTTAAGTATTATTTTAAATAATGACTTCCTTCATTTAGAAAAAAGAAATCCTGTCTCTCTTCTGCTCAGGCATCTGCTTTCCTGGACTGGATCACCACGAGAAGTTCGCGTCCAAGAGCCCCACCCCCATCCTCTCCAACTTCCATACGTGTAACTGGTTAACTGGTTAAATCAGAAGCCACTGTACTGTTTTCAGTTGATGGAAACCTAAGTAAATAGATGCATTTATTATCCTCATGGCAAAAGCCATGGAAAAGGACAAAGTTTCTATCATCTGGCATTTACATGATGGATGGAAAGTTTAACGAGACATCTAAAAAGCCTCCTAGGAGGAGACTGTAAATCTGGAAAGAACAGGATTCTACAGAAAGGACTGATGGTGGGTATTAACTGTTGGAAGGAGGACAGATGTGGAGAAACTGTGGTTTGGAACAAAGGAAACAGATCAGTCACGAACAGCTGAGTGACTCTGGAACGAATCTCTTCTTATTTAGTTGTAAATTTATAAAAGGAGGGTCAAGGTTAGAAATCCCTATCACCTCTTCTTTGCACAGATCTGTCGGTAGGAACAGTTTCTCTGTCCTCTGCTCAGAGCAATCCTGAAATGTCAGTTAAAGGTATTATGGATAATCACTGCAGGACAAATTATTATAATTAGGTAACGATGACAAACTCCAGTGAGGTGCAGTCCCCTGGCTGTCCCCAAGCAGTAGCTCAGCTGCCGTCTCTTGCTAGCTTTGCCGCATACTCTGCCATTCCTCCTTCCAGCAGCTCTGGCTGCTGTGTGGGGCTCTGGGCAGCTGACTGCCCCTCAGTCCCAGCAGGGAGCCGGCATGCCCAAGGCTAGGGCTGGGCGTGCCCCCCCTCCACCTTGCCCATGAGTCCACAGCGCAACTCCAGATCTCGTAGAGAGACCTCTCCACTTCCTTCCTGACAGCCACTCATGGCCACTGTAGAAGCTGGAGGAGCCAGTGTCTCTAAAATGGAACCAAGCTGTAAAAAATGGCACTTAGGAAAGGAGTAGGAGAAACAACGTCCCAGTCACATGTCTAAGGCCACATTAAAATCACCTCTAAGATATATTTACCTCTGAATTTGTCAAATAAGTGACACAACAGATTCCATTTGTTCAAGCCAATTTGGGTTAAATTTTCTGTTACTTGCAATATAAAAGTCCTAACCAAATATAGAATCATCCATAAATATCTACATTAAATATAGTATAATACATTAAATATGTATTTAAACTGTCAGACCACAAGCTGGTATATGGTAATCATTCAACAAAAATTAGATTAACTGTATTGATGTGCATCTAAGACACATTAAAAAGTATATAAAAGCTCATTATAAACAATATGATACACACACACACACACACACACACACACACACACATGTCCTCTCCGAGCTGATGCTGCGCCAGGGCCGGAGGCTCCATTCTCCCCGATCTCAGGACTAGCAGAATGTCAGAGAATGCCTTATGCACCAAGTCACGCATTTCCATTCTCCCCCGAAGCACACAGGGAGTACACACATACACACCCACAAACACACCCTTGACTGTTTGCTACGTGGTCAAGAACATAGATTCTTCTACACTGTGTTTTTCAAAAAGTTCAAAGCCAGTGCCAACAAGGGACATGATTTTGGACTAAAGAAGAGTCCCTCCTTCCCAAGCAAGGAGGGTTGGCACCACGAGGAAGAAAAAACATCACACACACACAATTGTCCTTTGTCTCCCTTTGCCACAACAATATGAGGGCATCTTCCTTCAGCTTTCAGACACCTTTGATTTTATTAAACCATTCTGAAGCACAGGCCTCGTGCGAACTCTGACTGGCTTTTCCCGGTCCTGTGCAGCAGCAGTCGGTGTCCCACATGCATGTTCTGTGCCCTTGGGCGGGAACCTTTCGGGCCGTCTGCTTACCAGGAGCAGTGTCTGATCAAATCCAGTGAAAACACCAAGGGACAGTCTCCCCCCGCCCCCCCAGGCTGGTACTCATCTTTCATCGATTTGCTTTGGGGACTTACAATTTTACAAAATTCTAATTGCATGGTTTACGTATAGTCCCGGTGCTGGTGAAGTGGGACTGTGGAAGGTAAGCAGCCAAAGACTTGATTGGGCTGAGAAGGGAGCCCAGAGCCACCCTCAGAGCCCCTGCGGGCCACCAGGCTGGGCGCTGTGGTCCCGTCCAGCTCAGGGCAGAGGCCAACACTGGCGGCAAGTGAGCCGAGCTGGCTCCTATTTCTGGTGTCCCCTGGACACACAGCTGCAGGCAAGCAAGCTCCAGGCTCAGCAACATGATCTGTAAACGACGTTAGAGCCCCTGCTTCACAGTGCTGGCACAGTGCTAGTCCCCAAACAGGAAAAGGGATGTTGTGCAAGTTCAAGTGGCCGCAGTCAGCCCCACCTGCGATTGCATGTGGCATCCATGTAGCTGCAGGTGTCAGCACAAGAGCACCTGGAAGCAGGGATAGAGACCACGGCACAGGTGCAGCACACCTGTCCTGCAGAAGGGCCCTAAACTCATTCCTTTTTTTGTATAAACAAAACAGTGTCCACAGAAAGGGACACACTTAGAGACCCAGGTGCCCCCACGCCTGCCTTGCCGTCTCCAGAAAGCGGGATCTACAGTGGCACCAGGAAACAGTTTCTCTGAAGGCTGCACCGAGGCAGCAGTAATTCCAGGTGCCCCCGACAGCAGCCACCCCCATCATCGCCCTGTTGCTTCCTGCACACACCTAAACCAGGGCCTGACAGTCATATGCACTATTTTCCTGTCAGTGTGCCTGGGCCCATTTCCCCGATGAGAACGGGAGGTGCGGCTGTTCCTATTAGCACCATCACTGTTAGTTGTCCCCGCGGCTTTCCCCACAAACACGCTCCCCGGAAGTCTTCCCCGAATCAGGACCTGGCGAGAAGGTCAGAGCACGTCAGCGATTCAGGCAAGGGACCGACATTCATATGCAGCTAACTCACAGGTGACAGAGGAGGACACACATTTGGGGCAGCAGCGCCCACGGGCTGCGCGCCGGGGAGCAGCTGCCACTCTCCGAGGAAGGGCTGGCGTCCGGCACCATGACAGCCCACTTGGCAGACCCTGGGCTCCTGGGAACCACACTCTAGAGCTGAGGAGAGCAGACTCAGGCCCCAGTTCCCAGAGGTTGGTCTGCCCCGAGAGACGAGGGGAGCAGGGTGCAAAGTGGGTGTGAGATCAGGCCAGGGACTGAGGTGACTGTTGTGGTCCCTGACTGTGAACAGGCTCCTGCATGCCTGGCTGCAGCAGCTGCCCCCAAATGCCCGAGCACGTTTTGGGTCCAGAGCGTCTGACAGAGATGAACTCCCTGACACGCAGATTCCTCTTTCGGGACAGTGTTTGGTGGGTCTGGGAACGCCTGTGCGGTACTGTCTGAAGCCTTTCTGAAGCTCTGAGTGAACAATGTTGGACCCTGTACTGCACACTGCACATGCGCACATCACACGTGTGCCTCACACGGGACAGAGAAGCCATGGACACATTAGTCGGCACGAGGCCTCCAGGTTTTCTCTCCTTCATTCCAGGAAAGCCTTTGCGTCCTTTGCCCCAGGAATGCTGACACATGATCGGTTAAGCAGAAGGTGCGAGAAACACTGTACCACGCCCACTGCCACGGTTCTGCTGTCACTGAGGGTGCGAAGGGCGGTCTTCCCACAGAGGACCATGCTGAGTGCAGTCAGGGACAAAGTGGAGGCCAGGAGCTTGCAGGACAGCCACAACACCAGGAGGAAACGCTCTGAAGAGGACAGGGAAGGACCTCAGGGCAGGAGGATGCACGTGGAATTCCTGGCGCAGTGCAGGCTGCAGGAGGAACAACAAGCCCAGGGCGGGGAGCAGCGGTGTGTCCCTACAGAGACCCAACTGTGCTCTCATGCCTAGCTGAGGCAGGGACCCTGGAGACCGTCACAGAAAGCACAGCCATGAGAGCCAGGACATGGCCACGTGTGGCCAGTGTGGACCTGCTGGATGCGCTTGCCCAAGACTGGGTTGGAATTCAGGGCACAGGAGCCTCTGCCCTGCGTTCGTCTCTTCCTTTGAAGCTACGGAACCAGGGCTCCGACTTTGAGTCACTCCAGATTCAAAAGCAGACAAGCGAGCACACTGATGTGGAGGGCCCGCACCTGTGTCTTGGTGGGTGAACTTTCACACCTGCTGCACGCGCTTAAACCTCCAGCTGCTGCTGCAGTCGTGGCCCACGCCTGGGGATTTCACCAAGCAACACAGCTGGGGAGCTGCGGAGGGAGGCCTGGGCTGGTGGCATTCAGCACCCTCACCCCAGAGACAGACCCCCCCCCGGGTTCCCCCCCAGCCAAACCAAGGCAGTGGGTGCTCAGCGCCTGCGTGGAATGGACCCATGGCCGCACTCTCCAGAGCTTCTGAGAGGCTCCAGGAGTCCAAGATGCCGCATGTCACAGGCGATGTCCCCAGCCTCACTCCTGACATCAGAGTCGTGATCATCTGCCGCATCTGCGTGCCACCTGTGCTGGCACTGAAGGAATGGCTCTTGACACATGGACTCGCTTCCATTCCTTAGATAAATTCACCTCACCCTGAACAGCGATATCCCCCAACTCACGAGTGGCGTGCCACACACACGCCTATGCTGCTTAGCATGCACGCAATGAGTGCGCAGTCACCGGACGCCACGGTGACGTGGGCATGCTTCGCCAGTGGCGCGACGCCCTGCAGCCCAAGTCTAGGAGACGCTGCGGAGCACACACCTCCACAGAAATCGAGGGCCCTGCGTTCTGACTGCTTTGCTTTTACCTTTGATCCCCATTTCCAAACTTCGGTAAGTTTCTGGTGGTGGTCAGCGAGTGTATTATAGAGCCAAGTGACTGAGAGAAGAAGGAAAGAAGGAAGGAAGGAAGGGAGGGAGGAAGGAAGGAAAGGAAGGATTGGAAGACAGGAGGACGCAGCGACATTACCAAAGAGCCCTGGCAAGCGGCTCACAGAAAAATTCTGACAGCACAGGCATCTATTCTTATGAGTAAGTCACACCAAGAAGCCTGTTTACCAAAGCAGGGCCACCTCCTGAAAGGGACAGTGTGATTCTCCACAGGACACAGCCAGTGCTGCCCGACTGCAAATCTGGAAGCAGGAGGCACTTCTGCTGTGCTCCCAGACGGTCCCAGGACGCCCGGGCCCCCATCACATCACCAGGCCCCACGCCGCCACAGTGAAGGCACGGCCCACCCTCCCTCACTTCCCACTCACCTTATCAGCTCAGGAAGAAATTTCTGCAGAACTCTTCCTCTGGTCACCGATATCTCTGGGAACCAAACCCATTAAGATATTTTTGATCTTTACTCATGCTATTTTGAATGTCTGGCGCACAGGAAGGAACCGATAAAAATAGAATTACAATGCCCTTACCGCCAAAGTAGCAGCAGAGCTGATTGAGATTGATGCCTGAATAAATATACAATAGCAGGCCCTCGATTTTAATAGCCTTTGATGGGGCAGAAAAGAAATGCCATTTTCACTGTCCAAATGTATATACATTTCTGTTTCCTTCCCAGTTATTTTTCCTCTTAAAATGTGGGCCCTCTGTTAAAACATAATTTAAAGTAGTGCAGAAGAACAATGTAAAACATTGGGCATATTCACTGAACACTGGCTCGGTAACTGTCCTGGCTGTAGGACGCCCAGGAATCCCTCTTGCACTCAGAGCAGGCCACCGAGTAAGGCTGCACAGATACTGGTTTTGCTGTCTTTACACAGGAGAAAAGTCCAACTCAGAAAGGCACTGGGCAGAACCCCAAGCGCAGCTCTGCCTCGCCAGTAAGTGCCCGGGAGTCGCTTCAGTTCTGTGAGCCTGCTCCGCTCCTGTGCGGCTGGAGCAGCCGGTGGAGCCCACAGCTGGGAGTGCGAGGGGCGAGCCCGGCGCCCTCCTTTGAGAATACCTGCTGCAAGGCAAGCCCTCCACACATGCCACCGCCACCACCTCCACTGCCACATGGCTACCACCATCACTGCACCCCATCCCATCAGCGCCTCCATGGCCCGAGACGCAAAGTTCTTCCCACTCTGCATTTAGAGATATGATCCTACAAAATGAGCGAACGTCCATGGAAGGAACAAGGCCTAGACCCAGGATTTCTCCAAGAGCTCCTTGTGTCTTTTACTAGGAGTGACCCAGAGAACTCGTTAGGTGACCTGTCAGCTGCCAGAATCGTGTCCCTCCACCTGCAGCACCAAGTCCCATCTGTAGCCACCTCGGCTCTGAGGCTGGCCTGCCTGGAGCAGCCGCTCTCTGCTTGGGCCTGCAGTCTTTCAGCTGTGTGTTTAAATCATTCTTCTCACTTTTATCTCAGCATAGTTCTCTTAGGTAATCATATTATTTAACTTCACTCTTAGGATAAATACGACAGCCCACCCTGAAGTGGACAGCTGGGTAGAAGTTCACAATAACAAGAGGTTTTAGAAAACTTTTCTATTTTCTTTGTGGAGTGTTGGGAATCAAACTCAGGGCTTCATGCCTGCTAAGGAAGCAGCACTCCACGACTGAGCTACTCCCCCAGCCCTGGAGAACTTTCCCCCGTCCCCTAGCTCCATGGCCCGGGCCCAGTGTGGTTCTGCATGCAAACAGACCCTGACAATAAGCTGCAGATACCACTTAAAAGCAGAGTGTGGGCATCTTCCTAACGGTCACTGAATGCTGGGTGTCTCCAATGAGCTGAGCTGCTCGGAGCTACGATCCTGTCCTGGCTGAGGGCTCGTGCTACCCCACCCTGCCTACCTGCCTCAGCCTGCTGCCTGGTGCCCGCCCCCATGCATGGACACTTCTACTGTGCGGGCTCCCCGTGAGCAGCTGCCCAGGGCTGACAGGGAAGAAAGCTGGGGATGCCCTACTACCTGGAAGGATTCCAGTTACTTCCTGAATGAACAAGCTGTCCAACATCTTTTGCAACAAGACTCTGGGAAAACACTCCCTGAGTATTGGTTATCACCCTACCAGAACCCTCCCAGGTGAGCCCGCAGGCCAGCCGTCTTATCCTCCTGTCACCCTTGCCCTCCGCCCTCCAGACCTGGACCTTCCATCCTAACTCCTCAGCGTGTCCTCTGCCTTCTCTTCCTCGTCTCTGCCAGCGACCTGAGCAAGCTTCTCAGCATCCTTGCTTAGACCAGCCCGGTCTCTCTCCTGAGTCCCAGTCTTCCTGCTGACTCCCTTCCTTCCCCACTTCCTGCATATCAGTCCACAGGCGGCCCGAGCGCTTTCCGAAAGATCCATGCAGCCAAGTAGCTTCTCACTTAAACCCTTCCACGCTCACCACAGCCTCAGGTACAATCCAGCCCCTTCACGGGCACGTAAGTCCCTGGGGCCTCTCACCCCATCTCGTACAGTGTTCTAGGGCCGTGGATGGCTCAGATGCCCTACTTCTCTTCCGTGTTCGCACTGCTCCGGGCATCTGAAATGCCCTCTCCAAGCCCCCTCCTCTTCTACGTGAAGGAGTGCCTCACTCCCCCAAACTGGACTGGGCTCAGTTGTCTGTCTCCAGAGGAATCTTCCAAAATTAGCTGTAGCACTCGTGACAGTTGGCTTCACAAGCTACCTGTCTCTCCCTGCAATAAGAGACTCAGGGGCCCCTCGGGTCAGTATGTGTTTTGTGAAGTCGTGCACGGCCAGCACCTAGCACTGAGTTTACCAGCACACCAGGCAGCACTCAATGAACGTTAGCTAACTTAATGAACAAAGCCGAGGCAGCAGAAGGGTAGGCCTCCATTATCCCGACGGAGCCCCAGAAGGATCCCATAAAATGTGTTTCTCCCCTCATTTGCTTCCTTTTTCTCTCAAACCCAGAACCCACAGTTGAGTGAACGACAGCAAATCCACTACAATCTCGATTCAGAATTCTAAGCCTTGTGCAACCAGAGGACAAAAAAAACTGTTTTCAAGATTGATAAGCTAGAAGTGCAATATTGTCAACGCTGCCCTTTTTCAGCATTCCAACACAGGATGCTTAGCTTCCATGAAGATGGAGAACACCTCGGGGTGCCTCAGGACACTGATGGGCTGGAGAACCACAGGAGGAGATGGTACACTTTCTTTAAGTGCATCCCCACTCCAAGAGTCCCCAAATGGCTGGGTAAGCAAGGTACAAAGTGCCTGTGATGGAGCACTGTCATTACTCGCCTTAGAAAGGACAGGGACGGATGGGGACTCTGGCATTAGCTACAACAGGGTGAGCCTTGAGGGCTCGGTGCTGAGCGACCGTCACCAGTCACACGGGCACAGGCTGAGCACATCCCTGGCCCACGGTACCCACAGCAGCTGAATTCACTGAGAAAGGAGGTTGGGTGGGACTCGGTGGCGATGGGGCTAGAACTCCTGCTGGCTAGGACAAAAGCTTGGTGCGGGCAGTGCTGGCGGCTGTACGACAGTAAGTCTTGAAGCCACCAGGTGAAAATAATTGAAGGGGTACGTTCTGAAATCTGTATCTTGGAACACAACTTACTAAACTAGGGAAAAAACCACAATATGCTCTGTGGTTTATAAAAAGGGTAAACCTACCCTGAAATTTTTATTTCAATCAAAAATTTGTCCATACATACTTTTTGTGTAAAACTACTTTTTAGCAAAAAACAACAAACACTTAAAGCTCCTATTCCAAAGTTTAATTTTAGCACCTCCACTGTATATGAATGCAGCCATAATTTCAGAGCAACCCAGCACTTCCAAATACCCAGACCTTTTGGCCATTGTCTAGGCCGAGTCCTCGTAAACACGATGCTGTGTGCGTCTCTGGTCCACTCTGTCATATAGCACTTCCCCAGCACACTTTGTAGCCAGGGTGTGCACCTCTCAGCCCAGCTCTCTAACGGTGCTGCCTGCTCACCTGACCCCATCCCTGAGCAAGGACACACCCCCACCCCCAAGCTCCCGCGCTGTGCCAAGGCCTCTGCCCACCTTGGGCCTGCATCTGCAGCTTCTACCTGGGAACTTCTGAGGCACAAGGGATGGGAAAATGATTTTCTGGGAAGCCACTGCCATTTGGAAGGGAGCCTTTAAGAGGTGCTTAGTGACCCCACTCTCTGGCATTTGTGCCCCACCTGGACTTGTTGGTCCTTCAAGGATGTGCTGCTCCAAGTGATTTGCTTCTAATAGAATTATCCGAAAGTGACAGGACAAGCCTTATAGTTTATCCAATGACCATCTTGCAGGCCTCCCGGTGTGTCTGCCTCTGCTCACTCTAACTCCTTGGTTGTCCTTGCTGTCAGATGGCCCACAGAGAAGCCCACATGGGCAGGAACTCAGGAAGGCCACCGCCAACGGTCACCAAAGGCTGGGATCCTGAGGCCCCATCCAACAAGCTGAGAGCCACAAAACCCCATCAACAACGACCCAAGGCGTCCTGGAGATGGTTTCCGCTCAGGTCACTCTGTGGAAGGTGAAGGCCAAAGCTCTGGTGACTCCTTGGTGACAGTCTTGTGAGAGGATCTGGCTGGGCTGGGCTTTGATGCCTGACCCACACAAGCAACGCCATGATAGAAGCAATACCGTGTGTTGTTTAAGCAGCCACGCTTGTGTGGTCATTGTCCCCAAGAGCCATACCCAACACCCAACCGTATGTGCACACCGCTGGGTCCAGCGTGCCTACGGACGCCTCTTCCCCAATGCTGTGTTTTCCATTCATAATCACTGCCACCTATTGCTGAAAAATACAGTCCTGGGACGAATGAGAGGCTGGGGCTCTTGGAGAGACGCCACAGGCTAACCTTGGCCAGAAGTTTGAGAATTCGACCATTAAGTAGAGTGCCTGTCGTGTGCACGTGGCTTACGAAGTGTGTGTGTATCTACAGCATGGGACAACTCTTAATTTTGTCTGTGGAACCCTCAGTTCCCCCTTTTTCTGGCACGATCACACTCACCTTCCTCTGAAAATGTACCCTGAAGCCACGGTTCATTCACGTGATAGGTAAGGGGCAGCCCCACACCCTGTCTGGCTCAGGAAGGGGCACGTGACCAGGTCAAGCCAGTCACAGTGCTACGCCCTCCGTCCCACTTTGATTGGCTCTGGGAAGGGCCGCTAAGTCAGGCTGAGCCAATCAGAATGGATATAAATGGATCTAAAGCTGAAGCTGCCAGCAGCTGCTGCGAATTGAGCCTGTCTACAGACCGAGCCGACACCCAAAGCCCGCCTATGCCAACAGAGACGCAGTCTGATGACAGCAGGCAGGGATTCGGTCAAGCCACGCCTGATGCCAGTTATCTTCGTGGACTTTAAGTTCTGTGAACCAACATTCCTGCTTCAATCATTTAATTACATTTCTGTCACTTGCAGGAAGAGACGTAACTATATGCTCTTCCTGTTTTGCTGCTCCAAGATCCAAAAGAGAATAAAGCAAAACAAAACACCGCGCAGCTTGATAGAGAATGCTACTAAGTACAGAGAGAAATATTTTCTGATTAATGCAGGCAGCTATAGTCTTGATTATAAATTATACTGAGCTTGACTCTAGAAAGGTCATTCCCTAGTGTTTAAAACCAGATACAGAATCTAGAATTTAGATTTGTAAAGAAAACCTGAATTTCCCTGCACCTTTTTTCTCCCTTGGGGAAAAAAAAAAAAAAAAAAACAACGATCCACATAAATTTCCTTCCTTCTTCCCTTCCTCAGCTTTCCGGCCGCCCTCCCTCTTTCTCAAACATCAGATAAATCACATCAACAAGTGCTGGAGGAGAAAAGCGAGCCCCAGAGGATGACATTTAGTTTAATATCCTGTTTAAAATCAATTTTATTTGGGTCAAATTTATGTGCAATAAGCCCTGTCCACTCAAAGAGTACAATTTTAGGAAATACTGTGCGGGCCTAGAACCACCGTGGTGAGGACATGCTGCCACAGGTAGAAGACCAGCAGTGTTCAGAGTTCCTTCTCCTAACTTCTGGAAAAGTCTGGGCAAGACTTCCTTATGAATGCTTGATAAAACTCACCCATAAACTGATCTGGATCCTGCTTTCTTCTTTTTTGAGTAATCTAACTCTTTTTTATTTTATTTTTTATTTTTTTAATGTACTTATTTTTATTTTTATTTTTTTGGCGGAACCAGGGATTGAACTCAAGCCTTTGCGCTTGCCAGAGAAGCACTTATTCCACTGAGCCACCTCCCCGGCCCCTTTTTAAGGTATTTAGTACAGATTCTACAGGGTCTCATTACACAGATTGGATTCATAATGATCCTCACACCACCATGCCCAGTGTCAATCACTGTCTCAGCATGCCTGGGGGCAGGGCCTGCAAAGCACCCCGGGGATCACATCCTGGTCCCTGCATCTGCTTAAACAGGTGCTTTAGTCTGCTGAGCTATCTGGCTGGCCTGGATCCTGCTTTCCCTTGTTGAGAAGGTGTTTGAAAATGAATTTAGTTTCATTATTGCATGTAGGGCTACTCAGATTTTATGTTGCATCTTATTATGACTTATCTCAGTAAATGTTTCTTTAAAAAGATGCACAAATGTGCTCATAATAGTCTTCTATTATTTTATTATGATCATCTACTGGTTTTTATGTTATTTTTCTAGTATTTCTAAGTTTTGCAATAATAACTCTTCCTCCCTAATACTGGTGACTTATACTCTTCTGATTATTATAGGTCTAACAATTTTGTTGGTCTTCTCCAAGAACAAGTCTTAGCTTTCAGTGGCCATTTATTAATCTCTGCTCCAAACTGTCTTACTGCCTTCATTCCCTCCGTTTGGATTTGGCTTCACCTTCTCTGCGTAGTCTCCGGAGGTGAGATCTGAGACAACAAATCTGTCTTTATATTTTTTCTTTTTTTAAAAAAAATTTTATTTATGAGAGAGAGAGAGAGAGAGAGAGAGAGAGAGAGAGAGAGAGAGAGAGAGTGGTGTGTGTGTGTGGCCAGCTCAGCCCACCACGGGGCGGGGCTGGCTAGCATGTGGTGCTGGGGGATTGAACCGCG
>NW_004524769.1:504021-542013 GCF_000260255.1 Octodon degus | reverse complement strand
ATGTGGTGCTGGGGGATTGAACCGCGGTCCCTGATGCTTTGCTAAGCTTGTTCTAAGTAGGTGCTTTAGACCACTGAGCCATCTCTCCAGCCCCTGTCTTTATATTTTTTCTAATATCAACATTCAAAATTCTCCTTTACGCCATGCTTTCTCCACAGCCCCCACAGGGTGATCATAATATTTTTAGAACTATCCAATTTGAAATGGTTTCTAAATTTGGGGGTTTCTTCTTTGATTTAGAAGTATCTCATTTATAGTAATTCCCAAATATCTGGAAATTTTCTGAGCATCTCACTGTTACTGATTTTAGCTAAATCTTTTAATGTTTAGAAGCAATACTTCGTATGTTTTCTGTCCTTTTAGACTTACTGGAGCGTATTTTTGGCTCAGTGGAGGATCTACCTGGGGAGGCCACCACAGGCACTTGAACGGAACAGGTTTCCAGCAGCTGTTACTAGAAGTGTTTGCGAACATCATTTAGACAAAAGTAGTTCGTAACCTTGTGCAGGTCTTTTATTCCTAAAATAAATTTTCTTCTTTTGGGGGGAAGGGGGATTGAGGAATATTAAAGTCTCCTACTATGACTGTGGAACGGTCTCTATTTCCTTTAATGTTGTCATACTTGTTTTGTGCATTGCAAAGGTCCAGCTTTCCGCATATGCACATTTCTGTCCCATGCTTGAGGCGCCTCCTTTTCACTGTGAGTGCCACTGTCCTTTGTCTGATACTGGTACAGCCATCTCATCTACCAGGCTAACCATCTCAGGCGCCCACCCGGGGAATCCCAGCCAGGGACTCCAACCGATGTGTGTATTGTATTTAAAGTACATCTCTCTATTTCAAGGATGTCTACATATTTAAAATGTGTCTTTGTAGGTAACACAGAGTTGTTTTCTAATTTATCTGGATGATCACTGTCTTTTAAATTCATTAATGTGAACTAATGATTTCTGTTTAAAATAAATTTTATTCGGAAAAAATTTATGTACAATAAGCCGTAGCCATTACAGCTTTAGGAAAGACTGCACTGCTTATTTACTTTTTAATTTGTTTTGTTTGTGCTCCTCCTCTTCCTCCTTCTATTCTCCTTTGCTTGACTATTTTTTCTATTTGAAAATTGTTAGAGTTCTAACTTACAAAAGGCCTACTAATTGGCTTCTTAGACCACATCTCTTTGTATTATGTATTACATTGTCCTAAGGATTCCATTATGTATCCTGAATATTTCATAGTGTACTTAATCCTGTAACACTTCATGCACAACGTAGGCCTCTCCCAGCCACATTAGGTCTCCTCCCTCTACCTATTAACAGGTGTCACATTTGTGTCACACCCACGTGTGCCCCTAGGACACAACGTGCGGATCAGATACCTCTTTTTCCAAAGCGCTTGGGATAGAAGTGTTCTAGATTTACTTTGAGATTTTGGAGTATTTGAAGAATTTACTAGCTGACGAATGAACACTCCTTATCCGAAACCATGAAATCCAAAATATCCCCAAATCTGAAGCATTTTAAGATCCTGCCAGCACTCAAAAAGTTGCAGATTTGGGAGCATTTCAGATGTCCGATTTTGGGATTAGACATGGTCTACCTGCATAATATTTGCTTTAAACAGTCATTAAAGTAAAGCAGTGGGAGACGCAGGTTTTTACAGCCACTGTGATATCCACCATTCCTGATATTCTCTTTGTTCCGGAGGTCTGCCTGACCCAGCACTGGTCTAGCCTCTCAGCCTGTTCCCTTTCTAGCATCATTTTGCCTCAGCCCAAAGAATTTCCTGCAGCATTTCCACGCTGTGGGTGATGGCAATACATTTTCTCTACTTTAGTTTGTCCAAAAATGTTATTTTGATTTTAGTCATCAAGGAATTTTTTTAAAGAGAATTTAAAAATAGTAAAAGAAAAAAAGAAAGAGAAAACATTACAAATGATACAGAATCTCACTAAACAAAGTAGTAGGAATTCAACAATGGCTGTTACATTGCATATTTTCATCTTCAGATTAGTTGTGCAGGTTGCCAGGCATAAGCACGCAGTACGGTCATCAAGGATCTTCACTGGCTGGAGAAGTCCAGGGGCACACATTTGAGCTCTTCAAGGAAGCCACTCCACTGCTTTCTGATTGCCCTGGTCAGGGTGAAAAGCTTAAAGCCATCGTGGTCGCTGTCCCTCAGGGAACTGTCTTCATAACAGCATGGCTTTAATTCTTATACTTTGTTTTTATACTTTTCTGCTGGATGGTTAAGGCCAAGATAAAGCAAGATCTATGTAACAAGAGTTGTAGCTTTTGGGTCTGATAAGGTCAGTGAAATCTCCTCAGGATTTATCCTGAGATCCGGTACCTCAGATTGTACATCCTTTGTCAGTGCAGCCATGTGGATGAGTCACGGCCATTGCTTGGCCAATGTGCTCTCTGTGAAAGCCTGAGAGAATGTTTTCTCTCCGTGTGACTCTCCTTAGGCACACTCTACATCATCGATCACTTTCCTCTTTGGCCCCAAAATCTGTTGTTATGTTGAGCTGTAGGGGACTCAGGTCAACAACTTCTGACATTGCCAGTCAAGTGGAAGACCCAATACTATTATGGACTACTGGACTATTTTGTAATATTTTGCTGAGTTCATATACCTATAATATTTAAATGATGGAACTAAACAAAAAAAGGGATACAGACAAATGGCCATTTTGTATCTGTGTATTCAAAATGGTTAGGATAGATATATAGCTGCAATCTCTTAATTCAATGAATAGAGAGATTTGTTCTGATAGTATTTGTAAATAGGATATCATGTCTACACCTTGTACAACAAATAACCCCTAGGAAGACAGTATGCAATCTGTTAATTGAAACTGTCCTCCCAATTTGATTTGAAACTGTCCCATTGCTATTTGTTTCTCAATAAAATTATGGGGGGAAAGGGGGATTGTCTTCAATGAGGGGGCAGTCATCACCTTCTCATGCTGCTTGGCCCTCAGCAGCCTGACTTGTCCACATACACTTCTTCTCCTACTTTTCCTGCTTGGGTTAGCTGCTATTTCTTAATCTATCAATTTATGCCTTCTAGCACACGAGGGTACTTCATCACACACCATATCTTCACATTCTCTCTCCTTTAGTATGATTCTTAAAAAACCCATAATTCAGACCTTGGTCCCTAGTGCTGTCCATCTGTCCATCTTTGTCAATACTTCCTTCTCTTCCCTGATCTCAAGGTTTCTGTCAATCTACCTTCAGGTTCACATAATCTTTTCTCTATTAGTTGATTTACTACCCAGCCCATCTACTGAACAAAGTCTACAAGTATGTCCTCCCCATTGTAAAATTTTCGGTCCAGACTCCATTTATGCATCACAACCATAGTTTCTTGATCATGCTTCCCATAGCGATGACAACTGCTTTACGGTTGTGTCTGACGCCCTAATGCTAGATCCCTCTCCAAGTCAGCTTCTGTTATCCCCTTCCTCGGCAGTGGGTGACACCACCCTGGCTCTTCAGATATCAAATAATTTCTAAATATTTTGAAAGTCCTGTTGTGGACACTCGGGGCTCTGTAATGAATCTTGGCAGAGTGTTAATGACCTGCTTTGGCAGATGATGTCTGAGAAGCAGTCCCTGCACGCCTGCTGCCACCACCCTGTGATGCCCAGGAGCGCATACCCAGGCCTGGCTGCTCCCACGTGCCCAGGATGGCCCAGTGCTCAGAAGCGGCCACAGATCTGTCCAGGGAAGCTGTTGCCTCTCACAACGCCCCCCTCCCACCCCCCATTTCTCCTCACTGTCTGTGCTTCTAGCTATTCCGAGCTCCTTCAAATGCCTCCCTTGCCCAGACGCCGAGGCTCTCGGGAGCTTCAGCCACTGCGGCCACACCCCTGCTTGGCTGCGACCATGCTCAGTGCAAAGCCGTGGTGGCCACTCCCTCTGCGGTTTGACTCCCTCCGAATGCCGCCACGTGCAGGTGCGTGCCAAAGCCCTCCAATAGTTGCTTCTTTGTTTTTGTAGAGTTTATAGTTCCATGTGCCCGGTTCAATCCTTGAGAAGCTGACTTCTCTGTGACAGCCCTGCAGTATCATTTTTAGAAAGTTCAGAGCCAGCAAGCATGTATTAGGTACTTAGAGGTGCATGCGTGTGAGTTTACGTGTGTGTACAAACATGGCATAATAAGCACTTCAGTAATCAAAGGCAAAATAAATCCAGAAGTCAGAGGAATGTACACCTGAAGAAGAAAGGCCGGCCTCAGAGAGGGAAAGCGCACAAGTGAGTCCCAACTATGACGGTGCCCCAGCCCCGAGCTAACAGCTGGCCACAGCAGCATCCGCTAATAAATACTTGGCCTGCCGTAGATCCAGGACGGCCACGCATCATCGACTGAAGGCCTCAAGTAATTTAGTTCTGTTCTTCTAAGAACAAATTTTCAGAGGCCTTCTCTACTACCTGGAGCCCTGAAAACTCTCAAAATCACTTAAGATTCAGAGGAGCTCTAGTGGCAGGCTTCTGGGAATGGCTAAGGACTTATGAGATTCATTCGCAGGTAAAATGTGTGGACCACTCCACGTGGGGCACATCCTCAGCACGTGGCTCGCAGGAGGGAGTGCTGTGAGTAAACTGCCATTCAGGCGCCAGCAGAAAGCAGAACCTTGCATGCAGGTATGGCTCCTTGGTCCACGACACAGACCTCTTGACCAAGCCAAAGTTCCTGAAGGTTGAGAAGACGAGAGGCCGTGTGCAAGAATGTCACTGTCTCCGAGCAGGAAGAGCCCTGAAGGCATGTCTGTGGGGACGTTTTCCCGGGGACTGGGCAAGAAGCCTCCCTGGGCTCCTTGTCTTAAGGGAGGCTGAGCGGAACACCAGGGTCCACGCCAGGGGGAGGGAGGTCCTGCTGGCCAAGGGGTAGAAAAAGTGACGTTGTCACATTCAGAGTTCTTTCCCATCTCTAATTTTATGTCTTTCTTTAAAAAGGAAGGAGAGCTCAAACCACTTCAAACTAAGATCATCAGAGACCTGGCTTAGAAAAGCGGCTCTGATCGGAGGGAAGTTTACCAAGATTTCCTGCTCTGCTTGGTAATCACACGCCAGGTCCAGAGATCCCCGCCTAGCTGCTTCCTGGTAAATGAGGGCAAAAATTATAAAAAGAAAGCGGAATAACTTTTCTGGGAATTGAGACGTGTAGGGGGAGACTGTATAAAGAATACACCCCCAAAATAAAAGCTTTTCTCCCCGACAGTCGAAAGCTCCACAAAGCATACTCAACCTTTGCTTTCACAGGGTATTTCAAAGAGCACAACAGACAGGAGACTCCTTTCCACCTGCTTGGTACATGGCTTAAACTGAAGAAGAGTGCATTCCCAGAGGCTAAGTTCTAAGAAGAGAAAGAAATGATTACGTTTTCTTGCTGGAGTCAATAATACCAAATTCTCTGCATTTCCCTAGGTCAAGAGAGAAACAGGTAACCAGTGGGTCTCCCTTGCTCCCCCTCAAACAGCCATGTAATCACACTTTCAAGGTGTGGCTTATAAAAATACATTTTTAATAAAAAGATCAGGAAATGTGCTAATTGCTCTAAAATTGAAATCTTCAGCAGAGCAAATACCCCCACCAGTGTTAGGAAGGAAGGCCTCTTTGGGGGAATGTAGCCCTAATTACATGGCGGCAAGCTTCGGGACGTCCACGTTTACATCAGTGACAGATGCTGATAAGATGGGCGCCCAGGCGTGGGGTCTGGACTCCTGGGGCAGGGGGGCTGATGTTGGTATTTAGCTGCGATCCGCAGGCCAGGAAGGTCAGCTCGGACAAAGCCACGCCTAATGAAGCTGCCAGTGTCTGGGGTGAAAGGGCCACAAAGCCTTTCAAATTAGCAGCTGAATCCGGTCACTCATTAGTGGCTCTGTATGCAAGGGCTGCGCCCTAAGCCACGACCGGCAAACGCGTAGCTGCTCAGCCTGCACACAAAGGAAATAAAATAGAGGCTTGGGGGGAACGGGAATCTCACGCTGGCTCCCCGCCTCGTCACGTTTTGGCACTTTTTTCTTTTTCTTTGCTGTCTTTATTTTTATATTAATGACAGGGCTGCAGTGTGCTTACTTTCCAATTTAGTCCTAAAATAATTACCACAGTGATGAAAATGAGACTTTTCATTGTTTCATTTTAATCAAGAAAGGTCTAGTCAGAAACTGTGTCCGCTAAGATCTGTACAAGACACAGTACGCCCATGCTAACCAGCAGAGCCAATAAATCACACTGAAGCACTTATTAAAGTATCTTCCAGGCCTGAATTTATCACTGATGACAAATTTAATTTGGGTCTACAAGAATTTGTTTCTTGCGTGGGTTTCAACAGAGTTGGGGGGAGCAGCTATGCCACAAGTGGTGTGCTCAAGGTTTGCAGAGTGTAAAAGACCAGAAACCTGTATCCTAGAGCTTCACCGTTGCTGGCAAAAGTGATGCATTAACATTCTTTCCCAGCCAAGCCATTAGAATTAGGAGAATTTTTCAGACGGTGATAATGAGAATTTTTCAAGGCCGTCTGTAACATGCACTCCAGCGAATCCACACTGGCTCTCCACAGGGAGGCCTGCGCTTGCCCCTTGATGATGAAGAAGCGAAAACTGAGATGCACAGTCTTCCCTGGTCACAGGGGAAAGAACCTGAATCTGTGGCAAGGTCACTTTGGCACGAGGGGAAGTGGAAAGGACCCAAGCAAGGAAATTCACAAGACTCAGTCGAGTCTTCTTGCATATACCCAGTGCCGCGGTGACAGAGTGGCGTTCCGACTGCAGGCATCCAGAGAATCGTGCTTCGCATCCACAAGGGCAGACTCTGTTCACCCCACACGCTTCCGGACTGCAATGTGAATGCTGCTTCATTTTCTGGCCCAATCAAGCGCACGGCATAGCTTATCAGGCAGGTCTCATAAGTTGCATGTTCTATCAACGTTTCTGTTCCTGATACAGCTCTACAGGCCTGCATCAGCATCTTTCTGTTGTCTTCAAACAGTATTTGCTTTCTTGACAGTGCAATCAGCATAAAAAGAAAAAAAAATCTCACAGCCAGGCCTGTGGAAGGCAAAGCAAGCAGCCGGAGCTGTAGGCTGACAAGGAGAGCACATTAAGCTCTGGAACAAAAGCGTGCACGTCGACCTGTTTTGCAGACTGATTAATAGAAACAAGCTACGAGGGCTAAGCAGAAGCCGAGCCCTGTTTCACAGATTGATAGAACAAAGACATGGAAAAGAGGGGACATGGCAGCCCCGGAATACAGATAAGCAAAGGTAGGCACAGGCATCTCTGACCACAGCCACGTCCTGGGAAGGCCAAGACCCAGGGACCCGCATGTGGGGTCACCCAAGTGCTCCAGGGTTTAGCAGCCAGTCGAGCAGCAATGTGCCAACCACCTACCACCATCTAAGAATTTCTGGGTTAGAGGAGGGAACCCAGTTGCCCCTGCCCATGTCGGTCCGGCAAAACAGCACTTGTTCATTAGGGTGAATACTCGCCAACCCCCATCTTCTCCAGTAACCCATCACACAGAGCACAGGAGAAGCACACACCACACGCAGGCCCACAAAGACACAGATCACACACGCACAGCCGGTGTGCAGTTAGAATATGAGTGCTTATTTCTAAATTATCCATAGACACTCTGTGTGGCCAGAGGATGTGGCCTTCTTGTTCCTGATAGGAAAAATAAAACTCATCTCCTGTAAGAATATACAGAATTCCAGGAAACGTAAAATGAAAGAAAAATAAGCCATTCACAGGAGATAGCTTCCACTGTCCTCGTAGGGCAGTCCCTCTCAGTTTTCATTTTCTCTCTCTCCATTTTTATAATGTTATGATCCATCTGTCCACTTTTGGTGAGGATATGGCTTTTAAAATGCTTACTACTAATTAAAGGAAGAAAACCTCGCTGCTACTCCTGATATATGATACCGATTCTTTAACGTTGAAAACCATTAAAATGGGGAATATATGAGTTGTTTTACTGGAATTGTAAAGTCATCAAGCATGAATATCTCGTTAACTGACCTGACTACAGCCAGCCCGGGAAACAGAGCGGTTGAGCACTGAGACTGCTGTCTCTCTTGCGTTTTCTCTTTCTTTGGCCTGATTTGTATCATGCGGAAGATACAAATGGTCTCCTACTTCATTGTCCCACCATCATTTCTCTACTCCCAGCTGGAGAAATTCAGTCAAACAAAAGCTTCTTCGGTCTCACTCAGGAGAGGATTTGGTTTGGTATTTTCGGAGTGAGACAGAGGCACAGACGTTGTCCACACCTGCAGGCTCTAGAACCACCGGGTTTCTGTCCGTCAGCACGTCAGGATGGCTCCAGCACCTGCGAAGGCCTCAGAGTGCTCGGCAGCCTGTGCACAGCTCACAGACAAGCCAAGCTCCTCACTTTCCTCAGCAGCCGTCCTGTTTCTCAGGAACCTTAACAATGACTCGCTCCTCGGGATGGGCTCTCGTAGTGCAGGGAAGCCACGAGTAGGGGTGGGTACTGCAAGGCGAGCCCCCGCCTGTCCCCCCCTCCTGGACCTCAAGAGAGAACCGAGTGCACCAAGGTCAGGCTCAGCCCGAGTCAGCTGCTGGGCTTCCTGCCTCCCCTCACCTGTGCCAACCCCACAGAGAAACGCCTCGTCTTTCAAGTGAGTACTCAGCGAAACAGGCAGTGACCCCCAAACTGAAACTCCTCCTTCCCAAATGCGGCCCATGTGTTGAAATCACATAAAAACAGAATCTGCAGATGAATCCTGAGTCTTGAAAACAAACTTGTTCACACTTAGATGGGGACAGCAGCGGAGGTGGCAGCAGAACCCAACAGCGCAGCCCCGGCCAGTTTGGCCCTCAACAGTTGCTGACTAAGTTTCAGTCCAGTACCTTCACTTGGTTCTGAAGGCTGGTGTACTGATTCCTGATTCGGTGCAGACCTAGTGATGCCGCAAGATTTAGAGCTGGGCTTCCAAATCACTGAGGCAACAAACAATGTTTGTTCCAGCTTCTGTGCTCAACAGCTCTCCTTCTAGAACCATGGTGTTCTGAGCTACTCCCTGCCTTGTGAACCTCCAGGGACGAGGAACATTGGTAGCCCTTATTAGATTCAGCTTTAAGATCAATATATCCCAGAATTTCAATAAGGTGGCAGCGTGAAAGGCCGTGGGAGGAGCAGGAGCTGCTGTGCACTCAGTCAGGCAGCCACCCGAGGCACGTAGCTCTCCGCCCAGTCCTGCACACGACGCGTGAAGCCCAAAGCCCAGTTTGGAAAGTGTGGGAAGCCAGTGTGCTGCCTCTGGCCTTTCTGTTTCTTTACAAACAAAGCAGTGGCTTCACTTAGTCTTCGCTGTTGATTTACTGTAGATCCGGGGGAAATTCCAGCACCGCTTTTTATTTATTCGATCTAACCTATAAACCCATCACGCAGACTGTAGGGCTAAGGGCTCCTAGATTAACCAGTGTTTATCACCACCACCTCCAGATGCTGTCTTGAGAAGTTTTTCATGGGAAGACCCCTCCTCAGGCAAGATCTCAGCCGTTTCCTCAGTGCGCACCTGCCTACCAGGGCTCCTCTTCTGCCTTTCCACTTTAGTTTTTGCTGTGGATTTCATGCTTGAACACTATTAGTCACAGTCACTGTATTTACGCACCAACCAAGCTGATCTCCTCTAATATTTGAGCAAAACAGCCTCTTCTTGTGAGTGAATGCAGACTTGTGGTCACCTGGTGGTGCTGCACACCCAAGGCCTTCCGGTTCCGGTTCTGGTTCCGGTTCTGAGTGGCAGGGAAGCACTCATGCTCAAGGAATGTTCTGCACGCAGCTTGCCTGCTGCCCAACACTACCCTTATCTTTCCTGGATGAAAGCCCCCCGCCAGGCTTCCCTCACACGAGAATGAGACTGCACCTACGCGACCTTAAACACTACCTGTAAGTCTTCATTTACCAGACTTCCCATCACTGTCCCATGGCTCTGGACAAAACAGCGGAAATGCGCTAGCTTCCTTTCCTGATTGAGTCACACTTATCACACCATGAGCAACTCATCATGCAGAGCAGCTCAACAATATTCACCAGCCACTTCTTAAAGTTCTCTCTTCTGCTCTCTCTCTGTCTCTCTCTGTGTGTCAGTCTCTGTCTCTCTCTCTGTCGCTCTCTCTCTCTCTCTCTCTCTCTCTCTCTCTCTCTCTCACACACACACACACACACACACACACACGAAAGCATTTTCCCAGCCCAGTGGTGGTGAACCATGACGCATGACGCATGTGCCACAGCGGGATGCTTGTACCATCAAAAGCTCTAAGAAGTCTCTATCACTATGCTAGAGTAGGCTTCCTACCAACCTCAGTGCTGTCCCTTCTGCCTTGGTCTAGTTAATTAGTATAAAAATGATACCAAACAAAATGAACAAAACAAAAATTTACTTTTCAGAGAAGAAATTAATACATTGTTTAGCATTTCAGATCTCATTTCATTCCTATGAGAAAAATAAACCATAACAAGTGAAAATAAATTAAAAAATAGAAGTTTTGGAGCCCATCAGATTGCAGTTTGATTTCCAGGCCACTGGAAAATGGGCATCCTCGGCTGAGCTATTTAACTTCTCCAGCCTTTCATTTTCTCATCTCCCCAGTAGGGGAGCATACTAGGCAGCCTGCCCAGTGCTGAGACATGATACCCCTAGGCTTGATGCAAAGGAGGACTGGTTTCATATGGCTCATGGTTTCAAGGGCTCAGTCCATAGGCATGGCTCCAAAGCCACAATCTGGAGGAACAATGTGGCCGAGAAAATGTTCTCAGCCCATGGTGGCTGGAGGCAGGAGAGGATGCCAAGGAGAGATGAAGCAGCCAGGGCACAGCCCCATGATCCACCTCCAGCGGGCCCCAGCTGGCAACAGTGCATGCAGATAGGAAGGACAGCGGACTAACCCACAGATGAGGGCAGCGGTACTATCCAGTCACCACTGCAAGACTCTTAATTGGGACGACCTTGCAATTCACCTTCTCTGTCATGGCACAATGTAGAGTTGCTATGAGGCTAAAAGACAGTGTCACCTAAGGTTTCATACATGAGTGATGTTCAGAACAAGGCAGCTATTATTCCTTGCTTGGCCATTTGGCAGATGGGACTGTGGCCCAGGGAGACTAAATAATGTGTTTAACAAAGGAAATAAGTTCTAAGTGTTGAAACTGAGACTCCAGCTCATGGGGGGACAGCCTGTCCCCAAGGCTTTATACTACCCTGTCTGCCTCCTTCAGACGGTAGAACCAGAGTTGTGACTGACTGTTGGGAGATGCTGCTAGAAATTCATTACCAGAGGAAAGGGACAGACAGTTTGTGGGGAGAGGGAGGCAGCAAGAAAAGCTTAGCCCAGCATGCACAAAGCCTTCCCCATTAGAGAGGGCATTGCTGTCCACTGTCCTCTGCCCAGCTGCCCATGGGTCACAGAGGACCCTCAAGGGCATGAGGAGCATAGGCCTCAGGAGTCCTCACAGAGCTTCCTGGAAGCACAAAGGCCTCTCCCATGGAGCACAGCACAGAGCCTGGCTGCGACGGCCACAGCACAGCAGGGTGACCCACAGCAGTGCCACAGATCTGTGTGCCTCAAGCCTGTCTCACTCTCAATGCAAGTCAGAAAGGGATTAAGATGTGGACAGAGGCGTGACCACATCTGAGCCACAGGTAGAGGTGCCGTGCCAGAAGGTAGAGCAGCAACAGCAATGGGAGTTAATATAGACTGGGACCATCCTGGGTCTCCAACTGGGGAGCTGGAGAAATTTGGCTGCCCACTGGCTGGAATCTGAGCCGCACCACATTGGGTTGTGGGCTTTTCTTTTCAAAGCTTCACTCTCTAGAGCACACAACACAAAGGACTCCGACGCCCCCTCCTCTCCCACACTGCTCCTCTCCCCTGCAAACTTCCCTCACCTCGGAACCCGGAGAGCCCCTACAGAGCAGTGGCCTGGATTTCTGGCCACTTTTGTGCAACTCAGCAGCCACAGCCAAGTCTTCTAAGATGCAAAGCAGCCACGTCCTGGGGGTCCTAGGTCGAGAAGTTGATGGGCATCTGTCATTTCTAGGATGCTCTGGTGTAGACTAGGAACTTGGCAGGTGGACTCTAGAATCCAGTTTCCATTCTGCCCAAACCAACTCTGAGGCTTCTTCTGGTCAGCCACCTCTCTGACCAAACCTCCCTACCCAGATCCCTCTGTTCAAAGGGAGCTACATGACAAGAGGCTCTTGTGAACTCTGGCTCTTGGGAATGATTGTTACTAATGAAGTCCTGCTTACGGAAAAGAGTTACAGGTGGTCTAAACGAACAGCAGGCATCTGTGAGTGAGGTGCACTAGCCAAATGCCAGGTAGTCACCATCGCTGCTTGCTGGCTGAGCTGCCTTCCCAGGCTGTGCAGGCAGAAACAGAGACAGTGCCAGCATGGGTGTCAAGCCTCCTGCACTGTGGACCTGGCCTCAGGCCTCCCCGCCTCTCGCACTAAGCAGCCCCCGCACACCTGTGCAAGGCTTTGGGCCGGGCTGGGGTGGCTGCGCCGGCTGGTCAGAGCTGCCTGTGCTGAAGGCTGAGCTGTGTCCAGCAGCCCCAGCTCTGCAGGAACCGGCTCGTGACTCAGGCTCTCTTCGCGGGCTGCTCTGGCTATCAGTGAGAGGTAGGAAGTGAAGCGATCGGCCTGCTTTCTACTCTTGCAAATCAACAGGGCTGTTGTTAAAACAGAAATGAATCTGATCCTACACAGCTTTAAGGGCAGTCAGCTGCATTCTGAAAAAGGCAAAAATGTAGACAGAGCCCTGAAATTCTAGAGCCCGACAGAGCAGCACGGATTTCATAGTGGGAGAGCCAGTGGGCCCCAGGCCAAGAAAAATGAAATGTGAGCCTGGGCCTTCAAACAGAGTCATGTAAAAGCAAGTGCGTATTTGCTTAACACTTGCTCAAAGACCTTTCCTATGCCTGACTCTGCTGGAACCACCAGGATATAGACAGGGACCTCTGAAAACAGGATTCAGAACTCACACTGTGCTTCGGCAGGCTGGCTTCTGAGTGTGAAGGGACTTCTCTACTTAACAGGGAGATGTTTCTTTTTTCTCTTAGTCCAAGTTAATCACAATGGATGACTGTAAAACTAAAATAAATGCACCCATTCTGCCCATCTCCGTGCCCAAATTCCATCAGACGAGCTCCAATTGCTTTTCTAATCTGCTCGCTCAATATCTGCTGTTAATTTGTTTGCTGTTTCAAGAACTTGAAGACTGTCAGCAAAATACATGATGCATTACAAAACTTATAATTGGAAATGAAACCTCTGAAGCCTCTCTGGCAGGGTAGACGTGAAGCACCGCAGTGCTGAGCAGCACGGGGAACCGTGAGCAACCTCCTGGCAATTTGTGTGCAGACACAACTGTGTGTGCTGCAGACAGAGGAGTCCACACTTAACTCCACTTGGAAATGCACTGAGAAAATTACATCTAAATGAATGCATGAATGAACGCATGCATTTATGACAGGAAAGAGGGGACAGAGCAGGGGTGGGAAAGCCCTGCGCACACGTCCTCTGTGAAGGCAGCCCCAGGCCTTCCCCCGCTGGTGCAGCCACCCCAACATTTCTCTGCCTATGCCCGCTGCAGCTCGTCTGCTGTAGGAGGGGAGACACTGCCTCTGAGGTCACTGCCTCTGACAAGCTACACGGGGCCCACTGGGGTGTGAAGAAAAAGTGCTGTGTTCCTGACCTCTTGGTCTGCCTAGAGATCAGACTCCTGGCCATCGAAAGCCCAGTCCTCATCACTGAACGCTGCAGGACGGCGGCTCTGTGCTTCTCCTGGAGGAGAAGGAGGCACAGCGGAGCTGAGCAGCACAGTGCGCTCCCATCCCGCAGCCAGCGCCTTGTCTGTCCTACAGCCTGGCTGCTCACCACTTAGCACATGGATCTTTTGCTACACTGCATCTGAGCATCAAAAGGCCACTGAAATCATAAAAAGCAGAGGCCACTCGGCTTTTAAATGCCAAGTCCACAGGCAAGTTCACTGAAACTCACTTGCCACTATGCCTTGGTGGTGGATTCCGTACTGGAAACACAAGTGACTTCCAAATTCCACCTCCCCGACCCTGGCTAGAGGAGCATTACCGCAGCAGCCAGAGCTTGGCAGCTCTGATTTTCATCTCGTCTCTCTGGCCATCCTTAGGCATCAGAGAAACATCACAGAGTCGAGGGTGCCTCAGAAAGGGAGCTGGGAGCCACAACTGTGGAGGCAGTGGAGGGCGTCAGGGATGAGACCAGCGCTCAGATCCGGAGGCTGACCAGATGAGAGGACACAGGACTGCGCTCTCCTGTCCCCAACGAGGGAGAAGGAAAGTCGCAAGAGGTGGAGGAACTGCTGCACATGGGTGCCTGCCTTGGAAGATGGCTCCGCACTGCTTGGGAGAAGGAGGAGGCAGCAGAGCCATGGAGCCGACCTCGAGACCCTCCTGCCCTCCTTCCCAGCGTGGAATGCTGCATGGGGCTTCCATGTCTTCAGTTAGGACTCGGAACTGCCCCACTCCCATCACACCACACGGCAGTCCCCTTCCATGGCGGCCTGCTCCAGCCCCAGCACCACCCGCTGCACGTATGGGGCGCCCCAGCCCCAGGCACAGTAAGGCACCTCCTTCAGATGCATTCCCTTCCGTGGTCAATTGCGAAGTGGTCCTTAGTTCTCCCTAATCCTCATGTAGCTTTCAGCTGTAATACCATTCAAACCCTGTAAGGCAAACTAATAGCAAACTGAGTCATTGACTGATTGAGTTAGTGAGTGATGAAGTCAAGCCCAGGGCCCTACACACACCATGCAGGTGCACTGCCGTGTACTTTTTTTGAAAGCCTGTGGCAAGGTGGAAATGCTTAGTATCAAGGTTCTGGGCTTTCTTTCTTTCTTTTTTTTTTTTTTTTTAGTTAAAATTACTCATTACCAACAATTCAGAATTTAATATTATATTTCACTTAGAATATTCACTGGAAAGCATGAAAATAAAATGGCTCAGTTTATAGCTATTGGGTTTGAGTATCTCCTGGGTTATTAGCAGCTGCTGCCCTCCAGAGAACATCAGGGACCAAAGAAACACAAATTCAAAAGGAAGAATACTGGTGTCTGCAGTACAAAGTCATGCAAACTTCTACTCAAGGTCTGCATAATGAAACAAGTTAAAAACTACACTGCGCAGGGCACTGTAGAAAGCAAGCCCGTCTACAGGTATGTGTTTCCCTTGAAGGAGATTGTAATCATGGTCAGTGGGCAGCACGTGCAAGGCACTAGGCCAGGCTTCACTCATCCCTGTCCTACACGCTGAACAGACAGGCTCAGCCCTCGCCCCCCCGCGTCTGTGAGCCCAGGCTGGAGCCCGGCCCCGACTCCAGCACCGAGTCTCCTTACAGGCAGACTGGAAACAGCACTGCGCGGCTTGCAGCACTTGCCAATGCTCGCGGGTGCTTCCTCTGGCCCTGGTGGTGAGCCTGCGGCATGCGCACTGCCATGGGCGGCTCGTGTCCCTGAGAGCTCTAAAAGGCTCGCCATCGCTGCTCCAGCCTGTTGCCTCCTTGTGCTATGGCTGAGGTGACTTTCCCTGCATAACCCCTGAGAGGAAAGCAGATGAGAAGACAGGTGCAAGGCCACGTTAAGAACCCTGCCCGCGGCCCCAGGCAGAAATGGGAGCTCCGCTTGCTGCACAGAAATGCGGATCCAGAGGTCCTTAAACGTCCCTCAGAGCCAGTCAGTCCTGTGGGCCTGGGGCTACGCATTTTACAAAGCATCTTGCAGTACATTCCAAACAACCGGTAGCTCCAAAAAACAAGATGAAACCAAGATTTCACTTTCTTCAACCTCTGCTTTCTCAAGAAAAACCCAAAGTACCACAACCCCAGGGATGGAAATCCCATTTAGTGATTTCCCTCACTGTAAAGAGGTACCCAGCAGGAAAAAATTGGAGTTCTGGGGAAATTCCCCGACACGGGACATCTAACCACAGCTTCAGGATGTTTTCAGGAGTTGGACTGGTGCTGCCTGTTTTACTGACTGCTCATCCGGTTCTGATCCCAACGCTGCTGTCTGTGCTCCCCCCCCCCATGGGTCACACCAATCGCAGCGCATATGTGAGCACCTCAGGTCTACGTCTACCCCTTGAGATGCTGCCCAGTCTGCATCAGGACCTCAAGTCGTCCCCCCTTTATGCGGGGGCTGAAATCTAGCCCAGCCAAGCCCTGTCCCCAACAGACTCGCATTGGCTCAGATAATGGAGGACACAGCTTCCGTCTCCATCTCGACAACTACCGAGCTGGGGTCTCTGGAAGTTCTGCTCCTTCAGGAGCAGCCTAAAATGCTCTTTTCCTGTTGCAGATTGTTTGGAAGTATCTTCACTTGCGGCATAACTGGCCTTGACCCACAGGAAGGGTTTCCATGCCAGGCAGAGGCCATCCCTGGATCATGTCTCTGTCACTAAGGGCTGGCCTGAGAAGCTGGAAACGCGAGCACCAACATCCCGCACTACCCTGAGACCCGCTTTCCCACTACAGTTTGACAGAACTAATTTCTGCTGTTCATTCTCTTGCCCTTTACCATAAAAATAAATCAATCGCATTAATATAGCTGGATCTAGAGAGGACCTGCAGCTGCTATGCGCTAATGACAAGTCCCCCACCTCCCCCGAGATGCATTCACCATGCCAGGCTCTCTGGGTCAAACCAAGACGCTGCCGCTTACTCTCCAGTGTTTCCTGAGGGAGCCCGGACCTGCCTGTGCCTGAGCTTTCTTATCAGCCAGGGAGAATCATAACAGTGCTGATCTCCTAATGGATTATCAGGATTAAATGAGATGACAGACATAATGAGTTTAGAACAATGCCTGGTGCATGACCTTTCCTATGGAGCTCACAATGGTGACCAGATGGATTTGGAACAGAAGTGTATTGCCAGTACTTTGACACTGCCTCTCCCATCCTCCTGGATACTGCCCAGTGGAGCCACCCAGTGCACACCTGGTCCACAAGGTGAGCAGCAGTGTGTAGCGCCTAAGCTGAATTCCGTTTTGTCGCCTCTCGCCACATTACCACAGCTCCAGCTGAGACGAGAAGCTCAGCTCTGTTCAGCACGGACACTGAACCTCCATGAGGATCCCAGAGGCCCAGACCCCAGCGAACACTCACCTCCAGGCTCTCACTATGGAGGAGAGGAAGCGCCGGCTCCAGGGCTCAGGGACTTGCCCAAGTCCCCCCAAGTGCTTAGTGGCAGAGGCAAGAACGCAAACACTCTCAGTGCTATCCCATAAGCCCCCACAAACACTTCCCATCTATGGTCCTGTGGCGACCCTGAAAGCAGGTTGTGATTGCTGCCTCCAAAGCACAGACAAGCTCAGCTTCCTCAGTCCAGGCTCTTCTTCCGGCCTGACAACTGGGCATGTGGGGAGCCGAGACCCCAGTGTCTCCCATCTGGCCCCATAGGGCTGTGCCTGCGTCCTGGCTTTTGGGGCACAGTTTTGGGAATGTTAGCCCTGCGGTCTCCACATGGGCCTACAGCTGTGCATGCACCATCCTCGCTTGGGGTCCTCTGAAGGCACAGACTACTGCTCTCTGTCAAGGGGAGAACTGGAGTCTCAGGGGAGGCTTTACGTTTTGTAAATGACCAGACCTTACAGAGCTGGTCATTCTGGTATATAGAGAGATTTGAGAAACCCTAATCTCAGCAAGGTATTATAGGCCAGCATCCTGTGTAAAAACAGAAGGCCACGGGCCACCCAAGGCTGATCGAGTTCTTCTCCATCACAGAGACCCTTCCGTGGCCCCAATCCCACATATACAGATACATCTCCCAATGCCTTACCCTATGGTTCTTGACTACACGGATCTGTTGCACAGTGGAAATACACACTATGTTTGTAGCCCTACCAGAGTATGTGTTCTGTTGGAAATCCAGCAAGAGGCTTTCTTGCCATCCAAATCACATTCATCTAAAGCCCCTAAGTCCAAGGCACTCTTTCTTGGTGTCTAGCTACAAAACAGAAGAGAAAACCATCGGAAGGAACACTTACCAAGGTGCACCGTATATCCTGAATCCCTTCACTGTGACCTCCGAGTCTTGCAAGTAAATACTGTTTGTCAGGAGGGCCTGGACGTTGTCAAAGTCCTCTGGTTTCAATTTGGACACAGAGGGGAAACGGTAGTAGTCCTGTTTAACAAGGTCTGCCATGAACTCCTTATCAAATGTCAGTTCGTGGTTCCCAGCAATCACTATTTTATATTCATATGGCAGGTTTCCTGAAATAAGAAAAAAAAAAAAAAAAAGAAAAGCAGCAATTAGCAAGCCTGTTTCCCATCACGAAGCACGCCCGCCACAACTGCAATTAGCGGATGGCTCGCCCACGTCAAGCGGCTCCCGCGTTCCGCTGTGTTTCTGCATGGGCCACAGGGCATCCGTCCTTTACACTGGCCAAAAATGGACACAGGCAGGAGACAGCAAAGTGCTGGGACGTCAAAGGCACCGAGGAGTCGCTCAGCCTTCTACGCCCATCTCACGCTTCTGTGTCCAACAGATTCACTGTGAGGAACCCATGCAGGAGTGAGTCTGCACTTCCTAATTACCTGGCAAAAAGCACTTTCGTTGTGACCCTTCCAAGGTGACCTGGATTCAATTTGGTTCTCAAGAAACAAGCCAACCTACTATTCTTAATAACTCCGAGAAGTGCTAGATGTTCAGGATAACTTTCATGCAAAAGACAGGGCCTGGCCAGCATCCCACCGTTTGCACCGAGGAGGGGACCACATAGTGCAATTTGCTCTCGCAAGCCTAATTTCACGTTTACTTTTCAGCTTGTGAATAAGAAGGACATTATTAAAGGCCTCGATTGGTAGGCTAACTTTGGTCCCATTGGGATGGGAGAAGAAACTGTAAAGCTTAACCTCCTTTTAATATTTATGGCATGGAAATGTGAGTTCTCAGTGTGTGCTTTTTATGCAAAAGTTTCCCGATCGAAATGAGATAATTCTGGGAAGAAGAATGAAAGCTATAAAGCAAAACCCAAACACGAGACTTCTGCATAGATTTATAATGTTTGAATAAAGTACGGATCATACATATTAATAACCATGCGCAATTCTATAAGAACCAAAATCTAAATGGAGATAGGACCAGGCAGCTCTCCCTGTCCTGAGATTAATTCCCCGTTCTCTTGTCTGCCACCACCCACCTCACGGTTTGGCGCCTGCTCATTTTGTTTTATTTTATTATGTTATTTTGGAGGGAGAAGGGGGAATAATGCAAAATTAATGTTGCCTGCTATCCCAGGAAGAATTAAAGTTACCCCAAGCGGGAAATTGGACCCACTTGTAACAGTTGGTTCTTACAGCAAACTAGAACCAATGATTTAATCACGGAAAGTTAGTGGGAAGAGAATCTGGGGGAGTTGGGGCAGGGCAGCTTCTGTCCCAGTCCACTTGGATGTCAGCACTACCGAGCCTCAGGATGGCATGGCCAGCCCTGGAAGTCATAGCACTTTCTAAGGGTTAGGTGTTCTGTGGTGTTACTATTTTTCACTGGCTTTTAATTGTTGGCTTCTAACACCAATGGAATTGCCCAGAGAGCAGGTGCCGTAAGGGGGACGCTTCGAAAGGGATGCAAGCATGCTGATAAAAAAATAACACTGCAGAGGGACCAAAACCTGAAATGCTGAGGCCAAGCATGAGCGAGTATCCTGGGTTACTGGCGCACATGGCCACGTGGCAGGGACCTGGCCACAGTTATCTGCAAGGCTGTGCCAAGGCGCTCACCCCAGACGGGAGGCCTCTCCCAAGTGCACGGCTGCTGGGAATGAACTGTCTACAAGACAGCAGTGGTATTTCCACACTTCCTGTGCCCAAGACGCAGAGGAGAGATGTGGTAGCCACGCAGCACATTCCCAGTACTGCATGTGCAGGAAATCCACGAGGCCTGCACCCTAAGATCTTGGCTCTGCGCCCCACTGGCTGGTGATGCACCCTAGGTTCTCTGTGGTCCCCTGGCCTAAGCAGGCCAGTTTCCCAGGACAGGGGTCACTCCTAGGCAGGTCTGCCTGTGGGGTCCCCGAGCCACCTAGGCTGCCCCAGCACACTGTGGTCCCCTGGCTACCCCCCTCCTCCCTGGTGGCAGCATCACCTCCAGTCCTTCCACCTACGTATCTGCTGCTGTCGGAGGCTGTGGCTTCTCTACCTCTCCTTACTCTAGAGCTTTGGTCACCAACAGGGGACACTAGGACACAGGACAAAGGAAAATGTGCCCTTTCCCTTTCAGACCAGTTTGAGCAACAGGAGGAAGAAAGGAAACGTGCAGCAAAGCAGCGCTCCCTGGGAGCCCAGCAGTCTTGGAGTCCTTCAAATCACACTCTAGAGACCCGGCACGGAGAAGCAGTCACCAACAGGAGCCGCAGAAGGGCGCCGACGTTCGCACATGGGCCAAACCCTCCCACCCTGAGAACCCAGCAGCAACTCCTCACGCACGTTCTGAGGTCTTCTGGCATATTTTCTTTTCCGCTGAGCTGACCTTTCATCTATAATCTGCCAACCTTTATGTTCTGTATGAAAAGTCTAAGCAGGGCAGCTGACAAATCTCCTGCTCCTTGATGGCATTTTCATTTTTTCCAGCCTGGATTAATTTGGAAGGCTCTGCCATCCAACTCCCAACTTCTTGCCATTCCAACAGCGTCACTTTCAAACAGCCAGACAGAAGGGCGTTAGCCTTTACCCATTTTACTCAGATCAAGCACCAAAGGTGGCCTCCTTGGATAAAAAATCGCAACCCCAGGTAGGTACTGTAATGTAGAGAAATCTCCTCTCCCCGAAGCAGCCTGTCTTTACCTACTAAACAGCTCCACCTCTCCCCAGACACAGCGGGTGCAGCCGGTGACGGACAAGATACTGTCAGTGAAATGAAAATGAACACGACAAAATTTCAGGTGGTTATTTACATTTTTAAAAAGTGTATTTGGAAAAATGGAGTGTAATCATGTAAGTAGTGGCATATAGCTTCACTCTTCTATTTTCATGTATAAAACAGGTTATTTAAAGAAAGCCAGTGGATATCAGCTTGAGTACTTCATGGAGCAGCAAAGCCATGACAAAAGCGAGAGCACAGACCCAAGGCGGGAAAGCCGCCCTGGACTCAGGACGAACACAGGTCGGTGCCCGGGAGAAGAGTACGTCTGTCTGTCCTGCGCGGTCTGTGGTCACGGCGTCTCATCAGGAGATACTCATGAAATTAAACTCAACTGGGGGCCAGCAAGACAGCTCAGCAGACTAAGTGCCTGCTCGGGCAGCGCAGGGACCAGGTTTCGATCCCCATCACCACATGCCCCTCCAGCCCTGCCCCCAGGAGCGCTGAGCCAGCGACAGAGTCCAGGCGTGGTAGCGCACGCCTGTAATCCCAGGGCTGGGGAGACTGAGACAGGCCAGGGGGATCGCTATAAGTCAGAGCCGTGTAGTGAGGCCCTGTACCACACGCATAAATTAAATTTAAAAAAGAGAAAACCTCAGCCGGGACCGCACATCAGTACCGGCTGCGGCTCTTCCCAAAGCGGCTCCGAAATTCTCTCGCATCTTCGCAGAGGCTCTCGGTCTCACTGCTCACTCCAGGGACGCCGCCCTCCTGCAGAGCCCGGCTCTGCTCTGTCGCCTGACTTTGCGCTCGGTGGACGCGCCCTCTGCCGGGAGCTCCTGCCCGCCCCTCCCTGGGAGACCGGGCCGGGCCAGCCCCGAGGGCCGCACACGCTCTGCGCAGGCGTGGGCCTCGCCGCTGCCCGCTGCTCTTGGGCCTCTCACCTCTAAGCCTCTTGGGGAGAGGAGCCCCGGGCTTGTGGCTTGCGGCTGGCGGCCCGCAGTCAGCCCCCAGGAGTGTTCTGGTGAGGTCTCAGGTGAGTTCTGCTTTTACAAAAACAGAACTGGCATTCAGAGCTGAAGAGCACCACACAAAATTGTAGGTTTCCAGCATCTGGAGAAACGAAGGATCAGGCGAGCGCGGCTTCCTCTCCAGCGGACCTGCACGCTCCTGACTGCGCTCCCCGGGCCGGCCCTGGGCCCGGCCACATCGGTTGCAGGACGGGCCACTCCCTTAGCAGATGCAGCAGCGCAGAGGCTAGGGCTCGCTCAGAGTTTGTCCAGCGCAACTCTGTTCTCTCCTGAAAGCCTGCCTGGAATGTCACTAATAACCTCCTCACGGACACAGCCAAGGCCTTCTCTGGATTTTCACCTTGGGATCACACCACGGGGAACTCGTTCTCTGGATTCCTGGCTCTAGTTCTTGGAGTCTTTTCCACCCTGGCTGTCATTCCCTCTCTGCCCTCTACAAGGGTGTTATTCACCCCCTCTTGGTGCACTCCCCAGGCTCATACCCTTTGTGATTCAAAGCTAAAACTATTACAATTTGAATGGTCCAGGGCACCAGGGGCTGAGAGCGCAGACTCCCACACCTCCTGCTTCCCACTGTGTACTGCAAAACAGAGGTGAGAACAGCAGCAACCAGGGGGCTGCACAAGGGCGGCAAGAGACAGAGCTCCTGACCCGTGTGCGTGGGAGAGCACGCTGCTGTCCCTCAGTCTTCCAGCTTGCCCCTCCCGCACACAGCTGTCCCCCCAGAGCTCAAGGCATGGACCGTGACTTGGAGTCCAGTGACTCCAGGTTCTGGGCTCAGTACTGGAGGCTCACCCCGGACAACTGTCGAACAAGAGATGGAATGAATGAGCCACTTCAGGGCTCTCCAAGAGCTTCCCGTGTGTTCTGGGAAGTGGGCTCGCCATCTTGGTCTAGGACAAGCTGCAAGCCGTCATCGCGTCTTCTCCTGTTGTGTTCTGTCCCCTGGCGCCCACTGTAGCCAAGGAACCACCAAGGAACCTTCTAAGAACTTCAGCTCCCTCAACTGTACGTGGCAGAAAACAAGGATCCTACCTCTAAGGGCAGGAGCAAGTCGAGCATAACCCAGTACATCAAGAACCCGCACGGTCCCCGCCACTTTCCATTCAGTGACGCACCAGGTGTGCAACCAGTGCTCTCATGGTGAGGGCAATCACACTTGCCACCTGCCACTCTAGAAACCATCAGGTTTGTGTCCACCACTAAGCACAATGTCACTACCCTAAAGAAGGATGGAGCAACAAAAGCTTTGACATTCCTATTGCAGAATCTGGCTTGGCCTAACATGTTCTTCAAGCAATGGAAGCTTCCCCAGGGCTGCAAGGCACCTGGGGTAGCAGCCAAGGGTCTCCACTCTGCACATGGCACCGGCAAAGCTTCCTGTGTCCAGGAGACCCCATGTGGCATATCCTGTGACCTGGGCACCCCTGTTTTTCCTCCTACACTTGTCCAGACACCCAGATCCTCCAGTTCTTCTGAGGACAGAGCCCATGCCAGCACAGCCTGTCACTCGTGGCTGATCCTGTCTCTCTGGAGAGCCACTGCTCACTCGGAAGGTCTCCAACTTCACTGGGTTGGATGTGACTTCTGGGTGTGCAGCAAGGCAAGCTCCCTGGAAAGGTAGGGCTAGATCTATCTGGAAGACTAGAGCAGCCTTAAGGCCAACCACAGTGACATGTGCCAAGGTGTTAGCACTCCACCATGGCTCATGAGCTGACAGCGTGCTGTGGGCCCCAGGCTGGGTGGAGAGGGCTGTGCTGCCTGCAGCCTCCCCAGGGCAGATGGGGGCTGCTCCCTGCACACCACAACAGCCTGTGTCCTCGATTTTACAGGGAGGGGACAATTCATATGAAGACAGTTGTCCCTGGATTCAGAAAATACAAAGAAAACTCACAGGTTTCTATAACTCTGACCAGAGAGGAAGAAACTGAGAGCCCTCATGGGCTGGTGCTTGCTGTGTGGAGTCCCAGTCTCCAGCAGTGGGGTCAGGGACAGAACCTGGTTCTGCTGACTCCTCGCTCTAGATGCTTTCAGGCAAAGCCAGACCTGTGGCAGGCAGCGCAACAGAGCAGCTCAAGGCCCACCCCACACACACTCTTGCCCATCCGCACCAACCTGATCTTCAGTGCAGAGAAGGGATGGCGCTCTCTGCTGTCCCACAAAACACAAGTCCTGTTCTGCACACATCTCACCCTCCTCCACGGGACACAAGGGGCCAACTGCTGCCAAGATAGCGCCAGCCTGGCTCCATTATGGTGTTACGCAAGGACTGCCACAGCTCTCAGTGACACCTTGTACCTACTGCCTCCTGGGGACTGAGTGCCTGCCCCAGAGGAGAAGGGGTCCTGACGGCTGTGCAGGCTGTGATGTGGGAATCATTTCAACATTCTCAAAAAACTACAACTAGAAACTCTGTCTGACCCATCTATACCCCTTCTGGATACTTCCCTGCCACAAGTGAATATACTAGCCTGCAGTCCACACACACCTATGCTTACAGCAGCACCCCCCACGACAGCTCAGCCTTGGAGTGGCCCATGGCCCATCAGCAGGTGCACGGATGGACCGTGCAGTACCTACACATAGTGGAGCGCTGCTCTGCCGTGACACACGTGGGTTGTTTGTACGCTAATGCATGCTACTTCCACCCTAATGTGAGTGAAGTAAATCGGGCAGTAGGTACACAACCAGTTTTCCATGACCTGTCAATCTGCTGCTGTCCACCCACTGGAAGCCAGCTTTTCATCCTCTCGAAGGGCATTCTGGGAAATAATGCAACCTCAAGGCTCCCCAGGTTGGGGCTGTTGCCAAACACCACCCATAACACTCCTCAGTTTTTATCAGCAAACTAGTGAACAAGGCCAGCTGTGGCCATCACCTCTTGACATCAGCCAGTGCTCAGGGAAGAGGCCGGCCTACACTACAGCTCCTCAGACAGACAGCAGCCACAAGCCAACATCACTTTCCACGTTTCCTCAGGGACAGAAAGCTGAGTTGCACACAGGTGGCAAATGTGAGACTCTCCAGCCCCTTTGGGCTTCTAAATTGCACATTTTGAAAAGCTTTGAGGGAACCAAGATGATCTGTAATAAAAGCCTCCCAAAAAATAAAACACACTTGGGAGCAGGAAGCAAAACAATAGCAAGAGGACACTGAGTGAGGACACAGGAACTTGCGGTGGCTCCCAGGTACCAGCACCAAGACTCATTCGTTCGACCCTGGACTCCTTCCTCTGCCAATGCGCTGGGAAAAGCATCACTTCCGGGGATTAAAAGGAATCCAGTGGATTTCCCCAGGACTGTTTCTAAACAAAGATCCGTTGCTGTTCAGTCCTGTTTCCAAAAGCTCCCTCCTGCGTGGGAGCTGCAGCCACAAAGGTGGGGCAAAGGCACCTTATGGTCCCTGAGACAGAGAGGAAAAGACGGAAATTCTTCCTATTTAAAGCGATGACTGTACTTTTAATACTGCGACTCTAACTGGAACAGGGACACTGTTCAAGCTCCTGGAGACGTGCTCTTCGGCTCAGGACTGGTACGAAGGACCTGAAAGCTGACCAAGCAGAAAATACCGCAGGATGGAAGGAAAAAGCCTCGTGGCTGCAAGGAGGGAAGAACTCTGGCGGGGCTGAGTGCCTCAGGTCCAGGAGGGGGCACAGCGATGCAGAGACACAGGGAGACCTCTCCCCACAGGACCCCAGCACCCCACTGCTGCCACCAGCAATCCCCCTCAGCTCCAAGATCCACACTCACTGCACTGCAGCAGAACCACCAGAAATGCTAGTCTCGTGACGCCTCTGTTTCTCTGGTCATTTCCCTGGGCCCTACCGGCCCTTGCGAGAATGTTCACACAGTAGCTCAGACTCCTACCTCCCCCACCATCCCCAGAAGTCCAGCATTAGGGTTACTTCCATGCCTGAGATGGGAAAGCAAGTGCAGGAAACAGAAACACAGAAAACTAGATTACAGTGGTCGGGGCTGAGCCACAAACCCAGTCCGCAGGCGAATGGTGGGCTGGGGATGGGCCAGCAGCCACAGCGCTCTGGAGCTCAGCGGTCACCCTACCTGGCACAGGGACAGGGATGCAAGGAAGGAGGACGAACAGGATGGGCAGCAGCCAGGACCCTCAAGGTGTAGCAAGCATGGAAACAGCTCAGCTGTGTGGCTGACCCCCGCGGCACCGTGCCTCTGCCTGGTCCTGCCTCAGTCTCCACCTTATTCCAACATCGCATGCTTCATGACCTACACAACACTCGCATTCTTCGGCCTCACACCGTGCTGGGAGCACCTATGGCAGGAAGGCGGAACAACGGCGTGTTCCTCATTCCCAACCAAATGCTCTGGGTTGTCACCTCGACTGCCATGCTGTGTTCTAAACAGCAGCAAGGGGACCGGTCCCAATATCAGGGACAACAGGGGTCCCAAGGTGAGCCCTTCTGCTGGCTGTTCCATCCAACCTTTTCCTTACACATGAAAGCACTGGCGTTGCTGAAAGGTTTATATCACACACCACAAACTGGACCTGGACAGGCCAGCTCCTAAACACCCTCGGGGCTCCTTCCACCAACTTCAGAAAACCGGATCCAAATTGGAGTTTCACTGGACGGCCCCATGAGAAATTGGTAAAGACACTGTCGAGTCTTGTTTCGATCAGCTCTGCCTGTGTGTGTGTCCCTGAAGCTTACAGGAATATATGAATTCAGGGCATGAAGGGAAGAGGCTGGGCTCATGTTCCTAAGTTCTGTTATTTAATACCTATGAAAGTCAAATCCAAACACACCACTTACCCTCTATATTATCCACCAGAAGGAAAGAGACTGACTATACAATAACCTCACGAGAAGGGTGTGAGGATCATGTCAGACTGCAGAGGACCTAGCACAACAGCTGACACACAAAGGACGCTAGTGGCGGTGGCTCATTCGCCTTGCATTTTGCCCTGTGACTTCACCCGGCGTACATGGTCCATCCGCTCCTCCCACCCTCCCACCGAGGACAGCCTTCAATCAGTATCTGTAACAAGCCAAAGTATCAGCTGGGAAAGTCCAGGATGAGCAGAAGAATGTGTTGGGAATCCCCCAGCCCCCCGCCTCGCAAAGCCTTTAAGAAGCAGCTGCAAGGTGTCCATTCCACCAATAATTTCGTAACAAGCGACAGTTCTTCTCCTGAATAATTAGAAGAGCAAAGGAAAGGCCCACATGTTTGCATTTTCCTTCACTCAGTGTGGTCAAGATCAAATTAAATAAAAGCAACACAAGACATGAAGGCCATATCTTTCAAAAGAAACAATTTTAGAGGCTTTTTAGTTTCTCCCCTCCTTGCCCTTGCAAATAGGAATTTTTAACAACCTTCCCGTAGTAGCTCCTGCCGTTCCTGGGTGCCCAGCTAGCGTGGAGGCTGTGACCTGGGCTGCAGGGTTGACAGCGGAAATAAGATTCCTGCCTTAACAGCACCGCTGGGACGAGGCGAAATGGGCTTCTAGAACTTGATTAAAACTAAATTGAAAAAGAACATATTTGGCTAATATTGCATTAGACTAAAATATAGAAATGAACCCTAATACTCCCTAAATCTAATAAGAGAAAGCCATCTCAATTTCCAAACTTTCAAAGCATCTTCTTTAAATGCATCACAGATCAATTTACATGGTACTTTTGCCAATAAGCAAAACCAAATCACAGGTTCCAATTGGCTTATATTGGCAAGTGTGAGGGCGAATGCTAGAAAATGCAATTACTGCAAACAAACTCCATTTTCTCCCCTCTGAAGGGAATTTCAGGGAATATTTTATTGCCATCAAATAATATTTCTGAAGGCATCAATACACAATTCTATTTTCTTTCAGGGCCCTTCTCACTGTATAATCTAATCCCCTCTACAGAGTGCCTTGGAATTGAGAGACAGCCCATGAGAAGGGTGTTACCTTGCACATGCATCTGATGTCAATTTTAATAATTTGCACTCTGGACAGGAAGCTGTGCAGAGTAAAATTTAGGATCCAATAAAATTGATTTTTCCCATTTCATAACTCAACATTTTAATGATGCATTTCAAGGATAAAATTTACAAAGAAATCTCTCAGGGAAGGTTATTTTGATCAATAGTGACAGTAATAAGAAAGAAGGGAAAGTACACTTATTTCTTCTGCATTTTTGCTATCCTTCACCTATCAAATAGTAACAATTTCTACTAATAAGAAGATTTCATCAGAGCTCCTAAGACTTCCTGGGAGGGAAGGTGGACTCATGCAGTCTCTTCAGAGAGTACTGTCTGGTTCCCCGGAACACCAATTCCAGCAGCATTCTGGGAGCAGCCTGACCACCTAAGGCCACACCTCCCTTCTGGGGTGCAGCAGCATACAGGGGCCTCCCATCATTCTTTAGGAGCAAAGCGTTTTTCCGGGAGGGCCACCATGTCCCCGGGAGCCCAAGAATCCTGGAACTAGAGTTGGAGCTCGATTGCACTTTCTGGTCTCCTATGTAGTTCAGGCTGGCCTTGAGCCTCACTGAGTAACCCAGGCTGGTCTCGAACTCACAGCAATCCTGTTGGTTCGGCTTCATGATGGCTGGGATTACACACGTGCATGACAGTGCCTGGCTCAGTTTTCCGCTGTTCGGGGCCCTAACCTCCAGCACCTTAAAGCTGTCTACAGCTCAAGAGGTAGACTTACAATATGCCACCCTAAATCCGTGATTTGTCATAAGCAATATGTGTAAGGCAATGCTCTTTAAAGTTGCCCTTTAAGTGATTTAATTTGATATTCTGAGTGATCCAGGTAATCAGAGCTCAGCTGGAGAAGAGCACACTCTCTCTGCCAAATGCTGTCCTCAGCAGGCAACCGAAGGTGTCCCTGGCTCTGTGAGTGTCCCTACTTCTGGACACCTGAAGCAAAGTGACTACTTCCAATTTTGTCTTAAACTGTTCATTGAACTGCGTGTAGCTTCGGCCCTTTATTGTACATATTCACACCTCTGGCCACATGTGGGCCCCCTCTGCCTTCTGGCTCACTCTTTTTTTCTACAGGGTCTCACTATGTAGATTGGACTCTTAGTGGTCCTCTTGTTTATGCCTCACAAGCACTGGGATTACAGGCGCATGCCAACATGCCCAGTCTCTTCTGGTTCACTCTTATTGTGGGCTAAGCTGTGTTGCTCCCAGCCCCCAAATGCATCTCAGAAGGTCCTCACTGTCAATACTTTGCAAGGTGACTGTATTTGGCAACAGGGCCTTTACAGAGGTGATGAAATTAAACCAAGACTATGCAGATGGGTCCTGACTCACCCTGGTGAGAGGCCTTTTAAGAAGGAACATGAACCCATGGACACCAGGACTAAACAGGAAAGGCCAGGCGAAGACATAGAAAGAAGAGGGCCCTCTGCATGCTGAGGACAGGACCTCAGGGGGAGCCAGACCTGCCTGATCCTAGACTGCACCCTCCAGAGCTGTAAGAAAATAACCATCTCTTGTTCAAGCCGCACAACGTGGAGTTTTGTTATGAAGCATACTAACACACCTCCTAGAAGGCAGCCTTTGCTTAGCTCCTCCTGCACTGAAGCAGGAGTGATCTACCGAAATATAGAACCACCCTACATACACAGACACACAGACACAGACACACAGACACACAGACACACACACACACACTCAGTCCCCACCCAGAGCCTCTAACGGTGCCTACAGACCAAAGCCTAGGCTCTTGCCGACAGAGCGTATCGGGCTCTTTGCAGTCTAGTCCCTGCACCCCTGCAGGCTACTCCTCTTCCCTGGTATTCTGAGTTCTGAGTTTACCAAGACCTCACCCACCACAGAATGGGAATGCGCCTCCAAGTTCTCTTTCCAAGTTGACTACGGGGCTCAGGAGAGTTCAGCCTGTATGCGGCTCCTCTTTGTATTCACAGCAAGCTTCAGCAAGTATTTGTCCAATGAATAAATGAAGAGATGTTTCCCCAAGTCAGGCTGAGAGTGTCTAAACCCTATCTGTATTTTATTCCAAGATGTCACGGATGCCGTCATCTGGAGGTACTAGTCAGTGGCTGCTGAAACACTGAGGACACTTTCTGTTGGGGAAGTGGTCCGTGCTGCTTTTCTCACTGCCGAGGTACCCACAAGTTAAAGGTATCCTTCACTTCACAGTTGGTACAAGTTTCAGGCTATAATCAGCTGACGCCCAGACAGGGTGCTAAGCAAGGAGAAGCAGTCCTGGCAGGGTAGGCAGGAGGCGGCGGCAGCAGCTTTCCCCCAGTCTCTTCACATCCCATAAAGAGTATGAGGCTATTGACTGGTGCCACTCCCGCCCAGGGAGGGGCTTCCGTTCCCCACACCCAGAGCAAAGCTAACTAAGTTAGTTATCACATGCTTTTTACCCCAGAATTATAAAACCCTAGATCCAGCCCCTCCAAAGCCTCCACCTACCTGAGATACAAATTATAATGGAGGCAAATGGGGCAGAGATCACTCGGATACACTAAGGGCGCCAATCTACTGAATGAGTGAAACCGCAAATGGGTGCAGGCATGACCTCGGCACATCACCCCGAGTGCGCGGCCCCACTTCAGAGGACAAGGGCATTGCGGCTGCCTGGGCAGCACTCCTCGTGCGAGGAGCTTCCAGCCTTTGTTCTTAGGGTTTCGAGTGAGTAGACGGAGTTCGGGGACTGGCACTCGTTATGTGAGACGGAGCCCGTGCTTCTGCTGCAAGCTTTCTCCCAGGCCTCCCAGGCAAAGCGCGGTTATTCTGACAGCTGGCTTTGTGGAGGCTGCACTGTATAAAGGAGCTGCTGCCCCGGCACAAGCAGGACCGTGCAGCACTTCCCAGGCCAGCTCAGCAGATGAAGGGCTCTGCACAGACCGGACTGCAGGACCAGCTCTTTCCTTGATTGTTTCCAACAGAAAAATCAAGGGGCCACAGGGCACTCCCGACCTCAGACTCTAACTCCTGGCTGACTGAGGTTCCAGCCCAGTGGAGCCCTAAGGAGCACAGTCATTTCTTCTCTGAGGGGGAAACTGAGGCCTGGTGGGGCTAAGTGACCCCTCCAAGGTCACCTGGTGGCTCTGTGCAACAAGAGATGCCCTCCTTGAGATGCAGTGGCTCACAAGGCAGGGGCAGTTCCAGGGGCAGAGACAGGCATGTGGTTCGCTCCACAGATCAAAGAATCTCAGTTCAGAGAAACCCAGAGGCTTTGTTGCTGGCGGTGAACGTGGTCGCTAAGCTCAATCTGCTGCAATGTGCAAGCAGCGCCCTAGGCCCATGGCATGCAGGCAATGGCCTCCTCGTATGCCAAAGGAAGGAAAGAGACTCCCGCCCTGAGTCCTCCACTGTCAGCTTGAGGGCCCTTCTCTCCTTCCTCTCATGCAGACGTCTGTTTAGCCATCGTAACTGGGAGCTGAGGTCAGAGCGCAGTTGAGGCAGACAGAGAGGCGCTCTCTGGACCCATCCACCTTCCTTCCAAGCTTCTCTTTGCCTCTGCTATTACCACGGAGACATCATAATAAAACGCAGCAGTAAAAGTCGTCTGTGACTCCAGTACCCCAATTTCCACTTACTTGTTTTTCTATAAGCAGCTGTTTTCTTTCCCTCAGCCACTCCTTTCACATTCCAAAGCAGTTTTTGAAAGTTTGAAGCAAAAACTCCTTTATGTGGCTGTTCTCTCACAGGCAGGCTCGCGCCAACCACGGGGTCCTGTCTCCACACGTCTCTGAAACACCTGCCTTCATTTCTCGCTGGGGTTGGTCACAGAGCGTGAGCTTTTACCCAACGTGTTAAACATGTGTATGTTCATATGTGCTCGTGTGTGTGTGTGTGTGTGTGTGCATGTGCGTGTGCACACACTCTAAGGAGCTTGGACACAGAGCCTCTCAGCGGGCTAAGTCTCCGGCTTTTTAAAATTCTTCCCTTTGAGACAGACCCCAGCCCCATGGCTGAACTGCCTAGGCTGGGCGAGGACTACTGCCGACCGCCCCTGTCTCCCAGAGAGCTGGGGTTCCAGGTGTGCACCCTGTTCCTGACTCACAGTTACTGACTCAACTGCTGAAAGTGGAGGTCAAGTTTCTTTCAAGAAAAAAAAAATCTACTTTTATTTTTTTAAAAACGTTAAATTCCTTTGCAGAGTTTTGACTGGAAACTGCAGATCAGGTATCTGAGCAAGAAGGAAAGTCTTTTTGTCGAGTCCAACACAATTCTCCAAAACTGAGAACTCTAAGCACTAGTACTCCAATGTGTGCAAAACTTGTGAAATTATCTCTTTCTAGAACTCTGGTGAGATTTCCAGTCCTTGGACTAGACTGCTCTTCGTCTCCAGCAGTCCTGCCGCGTCTCACTGTCAGCTCCACACTCAGGCTCACCCACTTGGTGATTTCCTGCTCTTTTTCTTCTTTTGGGCTCATGTCAACTTTCAGCCTGCTTTTCCAAGCCTTCAGGTTTGGGGAAAAGAAACCTCACTAGATCCCATGAGATCTCGTCGGATCTCAGATCCTCTCTAAAGTCAGGGTGAGACTTGATCAAGCAGCAGGACCTCAGAACACCTGTGGATGGCCACAACCTTACTGCAGCACTCTGCAAATATTCCCTGGGGTGCTTCGACAGCAGCGCGCTCAGTGAGGCTGAGACAGGGACTCAGCAAGACTCAGGGGCCTCTGCCCTTATGGGATTGCTCCCAGGCGGGACCAACAGACAGGAAAGGAGTGAGTGCCTGCTACAGCCATGGACTCGGTGCCGAATGGTGACGCACTAGGCTCAGCAGGCAGTGAGAGGGAGCCGCTGCCCGGGCGACCAGAGCAGGGCCCGAGGGGAAAGGTCTTCCTGGCTGCCCAGCCTTCATCCATCAGCAGCAGCGTGCACAAGAGACAAACTTCCCTGACACCGTGTAGCATCACGAAAACGTGCAGAAGAACATGCCATGCGCATCCATGCACTCCTACACAAGCACATGTACACACATGTACATGTACACACACACACACACACACACACACACAGGTGATGTCCAGAAGAGGGGACCTTGCATATGGTCCCTTCAAGATCTCAATTTTTTTGAGAACAATTAGACACAGAGATTTTCTATGGTCTGTTAGTTGATTTTCAAAAACTAACCTTGCGATCAAAAACCTTCCTAAAATGTGTTGACTCAACATTCTGTCTTAGTAAGAAAGCTTAAGAGTCTAATGTTGAGTTGGCTATGAAGACTTCGCAATGCTGGTGATAGTGTTGCTGTTCGTAGTGATGGTGGTGGTGTTACTGCTGGTGGTAGTGGTGGTGTCATGCTGGTGGTGGTGCTGAGGGTGGTGGTAGTGGTGCTCTCGGTGGTGGTGGTGATAGTGATGCTGGTGATGGAGGTAGTGTTGGTGGTGGAGATGGTGGTGGTGGTTTTCTTGGTGGTGCTATTGGTGGTATTTGTGGTGGTGATGGTATTGGTGTCAGTGGTGGTGGCAGGTGGCTCAGAGCAGTTCAGCACTCCCATCTATGTGCTGACTTCCTTGTGCTCCATCTCTGTGGTTGTCCCAACACAATAGTCTAATCCAGAGACATCCAGAAGGCAGTGACAATGCCCTGTGAGGACTGTGCCGATGGCACTGAGCCCTCAAAGACCAGTCCCAGGACTCTACTCCTTCCCCAGGGTCCCTTTCATGATCACTGTCCTGGCCACCTCCAACCATCCATGACCTGGTCGTGAGAGCTCACGGATTTCTCTCTCCTGTCCATAATGGCTAAGGGAGAATGAGAGGTCACACAACTTTCTCTCTTGGTCCACGGGTGATCACTTTGTGGTGGGACAGTGCAGTAGGGTGGGGTGCAGGGACAACTTTCTTCAAAGTGCACCTCATGCATCCTCTGGCTGCACCAGGTAGGAGGCAGGAACACCGGGGAGCAGCCTACCCCACGTGACCTGAGTCCTAGAACACCAGGAACTGAGCACACTAAGGCTTCCCTTATCACAAGGACTGATGCAGCCCCCTAGGCTAGCTGTCAGAATATGTCAGTCTTCTGAATTGTACAGGGGGGTTAAGAGCTCAGATTCTGGTCTCAGCTTTGGGAGACTCTGATTCTCTAGGTCAGACTAGGCCATGACCTTGAGGAAAAACACTCCCCTCACTTCTCTTTCCATCTTCTAGACAAATGGCTTTGGTGGTCAACAACATGGTCCCACCAAGAGGGGGAAGGGATGTCTCTTCCCCTCCTTCTACCCCAGTCCACGGAGAGTCCTCGGTCCCCTGCTGTGGAGTCCGGGACACCGGAAGGGGGTGCTCGAGACTTCTGGAAGTGCAGGCCCGCGAGACACAGCACTGCTTTCCCTGGCCTTGACCTCTGTGCTGTCTCTCTTTCTACAGATGGAGCCAAGGGTCCTTGCCCTCTGTACTGGCAGGCTCGGGTCACAGCCAAGTGTCTTCCCAAGACTTGGGGACCAAGTGACAGTGACAGCTAACAAGCTGGATAGTTAAAAGGGTACTTATGGGGCCTTCAGGAACTTCAACCTGCCAGCTCCAGATGGCTAAGGGAGAAAGGAGGCTAAGTGGGGGCCAAGAGTGGCCACCAAACACAGAGCCCCTGGATGCTTCAGCCCATGAGACCCTTGGAACCAGAATGTGCAGGGGCGCACACTCTTCTTTCTTGTCACCATTTCTACTAGAAAAGGCACAGGGGTTTTCTAGAGAGGGGGCCAGGGCTGCTCTATGGTATGGGCAAGAGATGAAACAGAAGGAAGCAGGGGAAAAAGAGAGGGAGGGACAGAGGGAAAGGAGACAAAGCAACAGAAGAAAAGGAAAACAATAGAATACTCTAAGACAGTGCCGGCCACATAGCTCAGCGGACTAGCGTGCCTGCTTAGGCAGACACAGGGACCGGGGCTTCATCCCCAGCATGCCGTGCCAGCCCCACCCCAGGGTGTGCTGAGACAGTGATTGAGACTGGGTGTGGCGGCACATGCCTGTAATCCTAGTGTTTGGGAGGCTGAAAACAGGAGAATCACTAAGAGTCCAATCTGTGTAGTGAGACCCTGTAGATTTTTTACTAAGTACATTAAAAATAAACAAATAAATAAATTACTCCAAGATGAAATAAGAAACAAGGTGATAAACAAGGCCTTTCTGGAAGCTATCCGTGGCTGTTGCCTTTGCTGGCCACGCTGTACCACGGTCCCATGCCCTGCATCAGTGACATCAGGTGGGCTGCCTCCAGCAAGAGTACGGGCGACTCTTCTGGTGTCCTGTAGAAACTTGATTAGGAGACTGCTCACAACCGAGGCCAGGGACAGCAGCCTACTCCTAGGCTACCCCGTCAGCCTGGACAGCAGGGTCCTCAGCTCCTTCGTGTTCACACCAGAAGGTGCAGTGTGCTGGGGACAGAAGACCCCATTCTTATACACGCAGTGAACTCGGCTTGTCAGGACCTCGCCTGCTCTCCCTGGAACTTGTTTAGAGAGAGTGTGTCACCTGGTCCTGACTGGAAATTGTCACCTCCACAAAGAGACAAGCCAGAAGAACTGTCATCTCCACCTGGCACTGTCATGTCACCTAAGGAAGCAGCAGTCCCCACCATCCCTGCTGGTCTGCTGCATCTCCAGACCCTGAAACGCTTTCCTCCACATGTCTCACGCATGACAACAAGGCCCTGCTGTACCGTTTCCTGCAGCCCAAAGCCTCCTGACTTATGGGGCTCACGGCTGCCCTTCCACAAGGTCAGAGAGAAACGCTGTGACCCAGCAAAACCCCATGTGTGTCTTCTGCTCTCCGTGGCAAACGCCTGGTCCAATTTGCTGCACTCACGGACACTCAGAGGCCTGTAGATGAGATCGAGTGCTTCCGACTCTGCTCAGAAGAACGCGCAGCGCTTACTCTCCAGTGGGCACCACCAGAAAGCCTTTAGACACTTGCCTGCTCAATCTTTGCAACCCTGCATGCAGGAAGCAACATCAGCCCTATATGAAAACTGAAACACTAAATCTTTCGGAGGGGGAAGTAGGTAGAAGTCTTAAGGACATGGGGTAGGTAGAAAAATCAAATTGCATGGGAAATACTTCACAGAATCAAAAATTGAGATCCCATCTTCTTGAAAAGTTTCTTCATGTCAAAAGAAATCACCACAGAGTAAAAATAAAACTGACAAATTGGGAAAGTTATAGTAGACTGTCCATCAAACAAAGAACTCCTATCTGGAACATATCAAGAATTACAAAAATATCAGGCCTCCAAAATTCAAAGACTCAATCCAAAAATGGGCATCTGAGACGAATATATACAGCACAAATGAAGAGATACAAATGGCAAATAAATATATGAAAGTAATTTTCAACATCATTGGTCATTCAAGAGATGAAAATTAAAACAACAGTGAGATACCATCTCTCCCCAGAAAGAATGGCTGCCATCAAGAAGTCAGCCAGTAACAAATGCTGGAGAGGCTGTGCGCAAAAGGAGCCCTTCTCCACTGCTGGTAGAAGGGCATCCTGGTACAACCATTATGAAAATCAGTATGAGGATTCCTCACAAAGCTGGGACTGGAGTCCCATTCAAGCCAGCTATTCCCCTCCTAAGTACCACAGTGATATAGGTGCACCCATGTTTACAGCAACGCAAATGGTCACAGCTAAATCTTGGAAACAGCCCAAATATCAATCAGCTGAGGAATGGATAAAAAAGGATGAGGTATTTTTACTCAGTGGAGTATTACTCAGCCATAAAAACAATTAATTTTAGGCTTTTGTAGATAAATGGATGCAACTAGAGACTGGACTGCTAAGTAAAAGAAATCAGACTGGCACGTGCAAACATCACTGTGTTTCACGAGTGTGAGAACCTAAAAAAGTAAATACAATCTGAAAAGTTCAATAGATCCTATGAAGGGGAAAGAACTTGTTCGGTGGGAAGGAAAAACTGGATTAGGACAAAAGAAGGAAGGGAAAATATAGTTATGTATATATGCAGGATAATGTGGACAATTGCACGGCCAATTTCGGCTGGTCTTTTGAAAGGAGCAGGTAATGCTTAATTTTTTTCTTTTTATTCTTTTCAATTCCTTATAACTTTTTTTGTTGTTTTGATTTTTAAAAACCAACTTTGCAGATTTATATCTGGTAACTTAAACAACTTATTGAAGATAACATCGTGCAATGCAGCAACCATTGCTGAATTCCTATTACTTTGCTTAGTGAAATTTTGTATGGTTTCTAATGCTGTTTAAAAAGAAGCATCAGCCCTTCCTACACACGTGGTTGGTGATAGAAGAGTCGGGCAGAGGCCGGTGTGAGCAGGGAGAGAGGGCAGGCTGCACCCCCATGATGCGGGAGAGGGGGCGCGCTGCTGCACGATTTCCTGCGCTCCCTGGGACTTCAGCAGAGAACCTGATGCCACAGGTCACAGCCGCACTCCAGGAGGCTGCTTATTGCCACCCGCCTGGTCAGGGCAAGAACAGTGACTCGGGAGACAGGAACTGGGTGCTGGGGAAAACAGCTGCCAAGACGTGAGGAATATCATGGGCTAAGCTGAAGTCACCGGCTTCTCCGAATCCAGTCATTTTGGCTGCAAAGGGTATTGAAAAGGCCTCGAAGTAAACTCCCATCAGAGCTGCTCCAAAGCCAAGGTCCTCATGGATGGAGGGTCAGGAACCAAGGCTAACGGGCTTCCCACAGCCTCTTGGCCTGAGGGCTCTCTCTTCTGTCTTCTTGATAACACTTACTCTTCCTTCACTGTGAAGACCACATGCACAGCCCACAAGCTGACAAAGTTGAAAAATCCCACAGTCATTACAAGACCTTTCTAAGAGTCTAGATCGGCCATAAAGTGCTAAAGTGAAGCAGGCATCTAATTCTACCACGACAATTTTTTATCTACTACAGTCAGGGTGCACGAATGTGACAGAAAAAGAAAGACACTAAGCCAGGAACAGCAAAACACCTGAGCCTTCGCGGCCACGTGGCCACACCCCGTCCTGCGGAGGCCACTCCCCGTCCTGCAGAGGCCACACCCCGTCCTGCGGAGGCCTCTCCCCGTCCTGAGGAGCACATCCCGTCCTGCGGAGACCACTCCCCGTCCTGAGGAGCACACCCCATCCTGTGGAGGCCACACCCCATCCTGCAGAGGCCACGCCCCGTCCTGCGGAGGCCACACCCC